>NC_137621.1:27806147-27821147 GCF_963280865.1 Gymnoscopelus braueri | reverse complement strand
TGTGGAGCGGAGGTCCTCGTGGCCCCATTAAGTCTATGACATTAAGAAATCCAAAAGGCATACTGTTCCGTGCTGTCCGTCTCTCTCTCTCTGTCTCACATCCAATAAGTAAGGTCTACAGTGCATCCCTTCCCCAGCACAAGCATACCAAGAACCCTGTTTCATCTCATCACTGAAACCAACTACTCCTGGATAAGCCAGAAAATATCCCTCCCTCTAGGCCTGGTGGAAGAAAAAAAAAGAAAAAAAGAAAGAAAACAAATCAGTTCATCCAGATTCACATCATCAAAATGAAACTCAGAGATTAAAAGTCAATTCAGCTTCATACAAGCACCTCCAATGTTCACAGAATGTAAGGGCAAAATGGCTATTTTTGGCTTATCCAGGGAATTGAGTGATTACTTCAGTGACTTTCAATTGGTCAGGTTCCTTTTCACTCAGCGTCTTGTCCGTTAGTAGTCAAACCCCTTTGTTTTAGATAAATAGATCTGTATTCATAGAAAAATAAGCATTAACCACACTGCTGGCTGTTCATTGCTAAGGCACTTGGCTATGTTCCGGCTTCTCTTGTTTTCTCTCTCCTCTCCCTTTATATACAGTACAAGCACGCAACCACCACACATATATATCTATCTATCTATATCTATCCATCTATCTATCTATATGCATATATACAGTATACCGTATATATAAATGATATACACATATAGATATGTAGATATAGATAGATACGGTATGTAATGTTCCTTCCCGATGTCACAGTTTGTGATTCTGTGTCTGATTCTGTTTATTTATTGAGGGTGAGAGCTGGTGTGTTTTTTTCCCCATCCAAACAGGCATTTCAGAATGTATGAACACCAACCTGCATCATTTTCATTCTCTCTGGCTTCTCTCTCTCTTTTTGTGGTGCTGGGAGTAGGAAAAACCCCACAAAAGCCCCGGCCTCAGTGCAGTACGATAAAGAGGCATAAAAATAATAATAATAATAACGATACAGTTGTAGCTCCTGCAAAAGTTTCGCCTCCGGGCACAGATCAGGGATCAGCTAATCCTTGCCAGATTCTGACCTTATAAGCCAATAGTGGGAAAAATACAAAACTGGCTTCAGCTCATTATCCAGGAATAAACAGAGTGTGTTTAGTGTAGTGTAGTGCCGCTCCTCCACAGTCTCCGCTCACAGGCACGGCAGCCTCTGGACTATACAGGAGTCATTGTTACCGGATGAGTCATCGTCAGAAGGGGGGATGAAGAGGAGAGAGGAGTAGATGAGAGGACGAGGAGGGAGGAAATAGTACTGGAGTAGGAGGAGATCAATGGTTAGAACTGGTAAGAGCGGTCCAGTACCTCCATGTAGTCCGGCGTGGTCCTCAGTCTGACGACCGCCTCTCCGGCTCCCAGCTCACTCTGGCTGTTGCTACCACCGCCTCCCGCCGAGCTGGCGGTGGTTACCACCGTTTGCTCTGGCCTGGCCTGGTCCTGTTTGGTGGGGTCCGGGGGTTGGTGCGGGTGAGGGTACCGGGGCGGGGGCCGAGCGTACCTGTCTGGCAGGTCTCGGAACTCGGGGGCGGGTATCCTGAAGAGGCAGTCCACCAAACCCACCTTCGGGGTGGGGCCCTGGCTGTCTATGACCGTCGGACAGAGGATCCCGTTTCCGTGGAGGCCGGCGAGGGGTCCCATTGCCCCGGTGACTGTGCTGATGGGCGACGGGGAAGACACTTCCAGAGTCCACTCCCTCTCCTTCCCTGTCGTTGAACGGTAGCCTCCTTCGCACTCTTTAGGTCCTGCAAACTGCTGTTGCTGCGGTTGTCGTTGCTTCACCGCTGCGTCCAGCTCCTCTTTGTAGGCGGGGCTGCTGCTGCACGCCAGTGCAGCCATGGAGGGGTCTGAGCCTTTGGATCCAGGCTGAGGGGGCAGGATGGTGTCATAGACGTGGTTGTGTTCCGGTGCAGGGAGAGGCGGTGTCTGTGGGAGGCCGTGGTGGTGGTGGTGGTGGTGGTGCGTCTGCTCAGTGAATATCCCGCACTCCATCTGAATCCCAGCGAGGTCCACCTCTCCCTGGCGGCGGAACGGCAGCTTGTCCCTCCTTCGCAAGGCGTAGGCGATCAGAGCCGCTGCAGCGAAGAACGCAGAGACAAACAGCACCAGCAGGCTGAGGACTAGCACCGACAATGGAATGGAATCCTTCCCCGGAGGGGGTGCCGGCCCCAGCCCCGGGCTGGGGTACCCAGCCGAGACCCCCTTGTCTGGGGCTGTGGAGGTGGCTGTCTGCTCCCCCTGCTCCTGGTCCTCCTGGCGCTCCAGCTCTGGGCAGAGAAGCTCCACGGAGAGGGAGCGGAGGTCTATGCCCGTGGTCTCGTCTGGGGAATGACAAACCACCTCTCCCACCACCACCACGGCGCTCAGCCCCTCCAGCCAACGCTTCAGGGGAGCTGCCTCACAGTTACACTCCCACGGGTTCTGCTGCAAATCCACCTGGAGAGGCACAAAACAAATCTGTCATCTCCCCTCATGTGTAATGGAAAACTGGTTCTCGTCCTGCTGCTACAGTATGTAATACAACTGTGACAGTGCTTTATCTCATATTGGGGTGTCACTTTGCAAAATGTAAACAAAAGTTGAAGATGCTCGCTGTTGATGCCTGCAGTTTTCTTCCTTGCAACTTTGTGAGTGTCACAAAATGTCTTCTGTTGAAGAACAGTCCAGTAGTTTGCTTTACAAATGTGAGAAGGTCTTACGAATATGACACATAGACAGTATCATTACAGAATTCCATATCTGTTTCCAGTGATGATGTGTGTCTCCAACATGTGTTGGAAAGAAATGCATCTGACACTGTTTTTGCTGCCTAATCATTTGATGAGCTATTACTATCAAGTCTATATTATCAAGCCATTTGAGTAATTAAAAAAAAGATAACACATTCGCCCAGTTTTTGCATAAAGACAAGATTGACAAATAATAATTGATGACTAATTCTCTCCACCAGTCATTTAGTCTTTTTTTTTTTTGCTTGAGCCTTTGTCCTCTAAAACGACTCTACTTGACTGATACATAGAAGCAATATGCTACTTAATCCATGTCTACTGTACAACAGATATAGATAATTAAGAAATCGAGTTAATATATTTGGCAAGTACCATACATGAGCCTTTTTGATCTGTTGACGCTGGTGCAGGGCATACTAATTTACAACTAGCAGAGCATAACAATCACCACCCAACCACATAGATACACAGATCAAGGGGACAGTACAACAGAAAGAATAAACAGTATAGTACTCTATGTAATGAACAAAGCTCATAAACCACCATTAAACTCCTTTTACAAGCAAAGCCAAATTTAATTTTAGTATGAGTTTCAGGCTCATTCTCCATTCTCACTTTACTTCATCCAGGAGAAGAGCCTTAATTAATTAAATCAGCGGAATTGGGGGTGAGTATGGCTAAATACTCTATATCCAAATGATAAAGTATGTTAAGTAGTGGTGCTCTAATTGAAGCAATCAATCACATAAACTGAGGTCATTATTAGAGCATGTGCTGTGTCCATCCCTAACCAATTTGCACTTCCTCTGATGTAGTCACGTCCTGGCCCCACTTTACGGCTATAGTTAAATATCTGACTGATACAGACAGTACACTCACCTGTACCAGGCCGGTGAGGTGTTCCAGCACACCCTCTACAGGTAGGCTCAGGAAGTGGTTGTTTCGAAGGTTCAGACGTGCTAGATTAATCCCAGAGAACACATGCAGCGGGAGGCTCCGTAGCAAGTTTGCATTTAGGAACAATAGCTGAAGGGAGGGCATGGAGTTAAAGGTCCCAGGATCCACCTCACGTATCTCATTGTATTCAAAATAAAGGTATCTATGAAGAGAAGAAGACAGTGTTCAGTTAATTTCAGTGACTTTCAATTAATTTGTCCAATTTGTAAAGAGACAATACCAGACAAACCGGTAAAAAGTGTTGGTTGGGGGCTGATGCTGTTGTCATGTTTATTTCTTATTACTAGAGGTTCGGGCTGCTACGCGGCCCTCACATCTAGAGTTCACAGCTACATCGCATGGCCGAACCAATATTAAACCCATAATGGAGATCTCTGTATCTGTCAGTCCTTGCCCTTTCATGCCCATATATGGAGTTCGCTGATGTCATCAGAGATGCCCATATATGGGCATGCCCCCTTTTGTGCCATATGGAGCTGACTGATTTGTTTGTGCCTGATGACATGACGACACATTGAGGTTAGACGACAACACACTCCATATTTGGACGTAGCGTATATGGTTATGGCTGAGTCATAATGACATGAGTGTGACAACGTGGTCCGTCCGTCCGGCCCGGCTGCCGGCCGGCCGGTCCTTGCTTAAGCCAATTTTAATATAAGATAATGTTCTCTTTGAGCTAAACACAAGCTAAGCTCTGTGTGCGCATGCTTGCAAAGAAAACTAAAGAAGAGCTATGACAGGGATAGATTAAATGAACCATTGTCATGTTTAAGCAGAGAACCACAGAATTTCCATATGCCAATGCTTCTATGATGCTCCAAGACAGTCCAATTTGTGTGCGTGAAAATTTGACATTATTCCCTATATGACCAGAAATGAGAGAATCTATAGAGTTTGTTCCCTTTCCTAAATCAGTGATGCACCACTAACGTACATTTGCTCTGAGAATGTACTGGGGAAAAATGGAAATGAAGCTCATATTGGAGTAAAAGCCCCCCCCCACCTCTTTCTCTGTCTCACTGTGTCTCTCTGTGTGTCTCTCTCTCTCTCTGTGTCTCTCTCTCTCTCTCTCTCTCTCTCTCTCTCTCTCTCTCTCTCTCTCTATCTCTCTCTCTCTCTCTCTCTCTCTCTCTCTCTCTATCTCTCTCTCTCTCTCTCTCTCTCTCTCTCTCTCACACACACACACACGCGCGCGCGCACACGCATGCACACACACACACACGCACACACGCACGCGCACACACACACACACACACACACACACACACACACACACACACACACACACACACACACACACACACACACACACACACACACACACACACACACACACACACACACACACACACACACACACACACAATTGAGTCCACAGAGCCATCCATTTATTGTCAGTATAGCAGCTCCAGGTTGTACGTCTTGATTATACCACACATCAGAGTCGGGCTCCTACAGTTTTTACCTTTGGGAGAGTTGTTGTTCTTGTTCACAAATATTGGTTAAATAATTTTATCACAGGCCAGAGGGATAGCATAGTGAAATTAGTCAGATGGAAATGTTGCAGACCATTATTCTTGTTGACAAGATGGATGTGTGTTAGTGAAGCATGGGTATTGAATATGAAAAAACAAACAAAGTCATAGCCAGATTAGGCCATTTGTGGATGTTGTTCATTCAGAGTGTGCATTATTTCAGATATTAATATTAATGCACAGGTGATAAGAGGTATTTGATTTGCTGTGCACTTTAACTGTTACTGTTTCAGCTGATAACTGCATGTGGGTGATCACATTAACTCACATAATGTTAAATTGATAGGCTAATAAGGACGGTAGGCATTTCATACTTCCATATATCATAGACCTCTCATGTTAACATCAACAACATTCATTATGATACTGTAGTGGGTAGTGGGTAGACAGACATAATATAATCCACATATTGTCATTGTTCAAGGAGCACTTCACCCATTTTCAACTTTGTCCTCATATAATTGTTCCTCCTCACTAATGCTCATTTTCAGATGGCACAATTCTCATCTACTCACTCTCATTGGTGGGCTTTGGACAGTTCAGAAACCTGCCTAACAATGACATCATCGATGGGGATTACAAGCTACTGTAATAGGAATTACAGCCTTAGTATTTGAAATCTTGTTTTAAATGACCAAACCTGCCTACCGATGATGTCACTGGTAGGCAGGTTGCTGAACTGTCCACAGCGCTCATCTGAGACACAAAGTGAGTAGACAGAAATGTCTAATGAGCCAACCCGTTCTCACAACCAAGATGTCACATTTTGCAGCTCTGTCAGTAGCCCTAAAATGTCAACATTTGACATGAAGTGTCAATCCACTGACATCGCAATTTGACAAAACTATGCCTAAACCGTCAGATATTACAGCTCTGTAATTTTTCCTCCACTATTCTATTCCACTATTCCACTATATACTAGTCACTATAGTACTACTATTTGTGAGAATGTGTTGCATGAGCATAGTGAGGACCAATTATATGAAGATGGGATGAAAATGGGTTAAGTGGTCCTTTAACACTTACCGGTGCATGATTATGTGTGTGTATGTGTTTTAGCTGCACCAGTCAGTTGTGTTGTTTTTCTATGCCAGTGTATTGTTAACCTTCACAGCTAAAGTGGCTACAGCTCTCTCTTGAGAAAGAAGAATGGTGTCATTCTGTGAAATCCCACCATCAATACAATGACTATCAACCATTAGATTGTTTTGTTGATTTTTTTTCCCCCTCTCCAATGATTTCAGTCTGACTTGAAATGGATAACAGGATATTTAGGAATCTAATATTTGGCATGCAAGTAGTTACATACATTTCTATAAACGTATGTGGCAATAGCAACAATAAGTGATAGTACTGCTTAAAATGACCTTTTAAAACATTTTGAAATAAATGCTTTCATACCCACTGTCTAACGGGAAGGCTGGTGCCAATTTCTCAGCAACAAAAAATCCGCCTTGTAATCTTTTAGACTGTCCCAAGACGCTCTTTATAAGTGATCAATAGGGTAAGCTTCTAAAAGTCCTGAACCTTTCCTTCAAATAAAGTGAGCGTCACTTTGAGCTGGACACTAGCACTGGAGCCAAGATTGCTAAAGACTTTCAGTAAAATATGACAAAATATGCAAATCACTGCAATGGAGTTAGTATGCATCACAGTTTTTCCAGTAACAACACATTTGCAGTAGAGAACCCCTCTAATTTCTACAGCATAAAAGATACCCCACAGTCTTTATCAAATACTGCACTGTTTATTCGGATTAGAGGTAATATTTACATAACATACTTGCTAAGGTCTGCATACACTATTTGCATATCTCCGCAAGCCTAATCTCTGACAACGATACATGTAGAGTGAATGTTGCTTTCATAAAAGCCCCCCCATGTAACAGCTCATTCCTGGCATGTACCAGACATTTGAGCACCCTATCAACACTTGCGTATGCAAATAAAGCATGCATTCATTCTCACTTTGTCAGTCACACAGTAATTTTCAGCAGGCTGCCACCCCCACAGAGACATACCATCATGCACCGTTGCTAACAAATTACACTGCTGGAGAAGAAGTAGCGTCTTTCAATTCAATTTCAACTAAAGCAGCTTCCTAATCAGATCCTCATCCATGCCAGGCAATTTGAAGCATTTGAAAAAGGAATGTATTGTTTTTGCGCCGTTATTGCGCTGAAATTCAGTTTCACACATTAAATCACAGATGCATGAATATGTGAGCTAAAATGGGATTTTAGTTCATGGCTGTATCTCAAGTGCACAGAATTTAATGCCAAATGTATTTAACACGCATGGGATAAAACATGCCAAAATATCTCACCAATTTGCAACACATCAAAGATGCTTTTGTGTAGGTGTTAAATAAATCCTACCTGAGGTTCTGAAGGCCCAGGAACATGTCAGGGCTCAGCTTCTCCAGGTTATTCCCATTCAGGTAGAGGCTCCTCAGACTTGGGAGACTGGAAAAGGCCCCCTCCTGGAGGTAGGAGATACGGTTGTTCCCAAGGTGGAGAAGGTCTAGGCTGGAGAAGTTCCAGAAGTCTGACCGGTAGATCCTCTGGATTAGGTTCCCGCTCAGGTAGAGCTTGCGGCCATTGAGTGGTCGCGGTGTGAGCTGGGATACATTGAGGAAGCCACTTTCCTTACAGTTGACAGTCAGACCCAGGTCTGTGATGTGCAGGTTACAGGTGCAACCCAGGGGGCAGATGATGGGGATCGGGGGCCGGGTCTGGTAACCAGCCACGGGGGGGTTCTGGTTGGGCAGCAGGCTGCGGGGTGTGGGGGGTGTCCTGGAGGGCCGCGGCCTCTTGGTTGGCCGGGGTTGCCTCTCTCTCTCTCTACGCTCTGCTGAGGAGGAGGAGGAAGACGTGGATGAGGTGTGTGTGTTCTGGCGGGAGCCGTGGACCATGGAGGAGGGTTTAGTGGGTCTCACTCTGCCGGGGTGAGAATTGGGCTTAGAGTTAGGCGGCGGATGTTGGGGCTGCGACCCGCCAGGCAGACCTCCTCCTTCCGCTTGCAACTCTTTATCCGGGAGGTCAGCACATAGCTCTTTCCGGGGAATCTCTCGCAGGTCCTTGCCATGGAGGTGGAAAGGGTACTCGCAGGTGACGTCCCCCACCACGGCCGTGTACGGGATCTGAGCCAGCCACTGCTGCAGTTGCACTGCCTCACAGCCACAGTTCCAGGGGTTCTCTTCTAGTTGGATCTCCATCAGGGAGCGGCCCACATACTCCAGGGTCCCAGCATATGCCAGGCTCTTCAGACGGTTTCCCCGCAGATCCAGGTGGGTCAGAGACACAGATCTGGAGCAGGAGGGAGGGGGCAGACAAGTGTACATTAATGGAAAAATGTGGAGCAAATGTAAAATGTAGAGCAAGTGCAATAAAAAACTAACAAACGGTTCACAGTTATTACTGTTCAAGTATTTCTTTTTATTTGATGATTTATCCCACCCTTACAACAGTGAAAAAGCCTGAAAAAAAGAAATAATTAAATATCTGTCCCTCGTGGGAAACAGACCAGTTGGAAATTGTATCCGGTGCTATTTTTACTTACAGCGGACCTCCGCAATTCAGCAGCTTTGCAATATGATAATCAGATTCTAACCTGAACAGATGAGCCGGCAAGACAGGGATCAGGTTGTCGTTGAGGATGAGAACCCGGAGCTTGTAGAGAAACCTTAGAGCCCCACTGTCGATGCGCTTGATCACGTTGTAGTCCGCCTGCAGGTTGGCAAAAAAACCTGATGAAGTAGATGGATGAAGTAGATGTAACTGCTGCAATGGGAAAGCAAATTGAACATAGCAGGAACAGCAGAACGGTAGCAAAACCCATTTATTTGAAGAGGGAGAAAACATGGCAAAAACTCACACAGGGCTTGATAAGCCTCTTTCAGTGCAGCCACCTGGTAACTATTGACCATTACTATTTCTTTAATTTGCAGCAATCTCTGACATTTGGTCAGTAATCCTGTCAATTATGGATAATCAACATGGAGTATCATCCCAAGCCTACCTGGAGGTATTCCAGAGCCTCTAGGCCAGCAAATGTGTCATTTCGAAACAACTCCAGTTTGTTTTCGTGGAGGTACAGACGTCTCAGCTTTGCCAACCCATGGAATGCTCCCACCCGGATGTCCTGGAGTGCATTGTTTCCGAGGTTTATCGACACTGCGTTGCCAAGGTGCTGAAATCCGTTGCTATAGAGACGCCTAAGAGAGTTCCTCTGCAGGTTCAGTTTGAAGGGGCGGACCCACGACTGTGACACCTGAGTGATTAATTAGTGGATTGATTGGTTATCTTAGTAATTACACCAATATGATAATAGAGAAACACCCATAAGCCGCGTTAGACACGGAATATTAAGACTTAGAGATAGTGTATTAATAAGACTGAGATTATCCCCCACCCACATGATTAAAATAACACACGCAGTGCAGCAGCGCTGCCATGTCCTGCGCATGTGACAGAACACATGAATAGTAATGACACGACGTTACAATGTCACAACATTACCTGGCTGACATTGGTGAAGCTCCGTCCGTCACAGTGCACATGCAGGACGCCTTCTTTGACTTCGCACGCGCAGGGCTCAAAGCACGGCTCGTCCACTTCCTCCTCAGAGCTGTCCACCAGAGGGGTGTGTGTGGAGGTGGGGGTGGGGGTGGGTGTGTGCGAGGCCTGGGACAGACACACACACCCCAGGGCCACTGCCAGAGCGACCCACTGCATTCTCCGGCTTCTCCCTCTCTCAGCTCAGCAGCCCGGGGCAGCAGCCCAGCATCGACCCTTCACCGCACTGCACACACATAGGGACATACATGCACATGCAATGCATGGACATGTGTGCAGGCACAACGATGCAATCCAAGAACATGTGCACGCACGCACGCATGCATGCACACACGCACACACACACACACACACACACACACACACACACACACACACACACACACACACACACACACACACACACACACACACACACACACACACACACACAGTTAAGGTAATACGTACAGTATAGGCGGTAAAATGTCATTAATCACAAAGATGAGCTCAGGACAAATCAGACTCATGATGTACTGCAGGCCTACTACCACAGACAGAGAATGACATTTAAATCACGTGCAGTAGAATGCCAGGGCAAAATAATGACATTAAATTGCACTAATGATGGCTAGGTCTCCTGGCGACCCCAGGAGTCACAGCAGTTTGAACAGGACCATAACAATGCAAGAAATTATCAAAGCGACAAAGAATGATAAATAACCTGAGGTGTAAAACCTGAGAGAACAACATCTCAGCTCTGAGAACATAATTAATTAATTATAAGTGTAAAATATTGATGCAAATAATACAAAACAATCAGGGGCTAACAGGTAGGCTATTTCACTCTTAACTCGTACTTGGCCATTTTCAAGGGGCTTCTGAGACAAAGTTCAGTGAAAGCCTGCAATGAATACATATCATCTGCATTCTAAGATGCTCAGTGAAGCTGTAATGTCACGCACGTGTTGCTGTACCATATGCATTATGGATATGACTGAATGCAAATCAGATTCATAATGCCTTCATCTAATGAATCGCTGGCTGCATATTATAAAATACACAGCAATCAGGGAGCAGAAGGAAGGATGCTGTGCGAAAATACTTTATGTTGTCAATCAGCCGTCAAGCTCTATCTTAATCAGGACCCTGGCAACAATAATTGATTGACAGCAATCATGCAGGATCAAAAATACCCTTTAAGAAACCTAATGGTCACTTCTAATCCAACCCAAGCACAGGTAGAGATGTGGCCTGTCCATGATGATGATGATGTTGTTGTTGATGATGATGATGATGATTATGATGAGGATGATGGTTGTGGTGATGGTGATGATGATGATAGTGATGATAAAGATGACAGCACAATAACATCAAGGAACTGGTGTGGCGAAAATGAGAATTGCAGTAGCACCCTGATAGATAAATAAATAAATAAAAATACAAAAAAGATTAGATCCCAAGACGTGAATCTTCGGCATCGGGATTTCTCTCCTCAAGTCTTAATGAGATCTAAATTGGATAAGGCATCTTGGCCGGCCCGCATAGCGTTCAGCACCGCCATGCAAAATGCAATAATGATCCTGGTGGTACGCTAGCTGTAATCACACGGCAATAATCTACCATCAGTGAGGGAGACAAGGAGGAGGCAGTAAAAACATCACCACCCGGGAGAGAGGAAGAGCAATCACAGAGATGATTATGATAGGGAGGATGAGGAGCGCACTAGAAATGAGAAGAGAAGGCGAGACTGGAAGAAGCCAAAGGAGAGAGGGAGGGAGTCACAGACAAGAGAACGAGGAAGAAGAGAGGATAGGTACAAGGGGAGAGAAGATGGGAGAGATGTGGGCACGAGGAGTGGGATTGCATAAGCATTGAGAGAAGGCAACGAGTCAGTCAGTCAAGGCTGCCACTCAGGATGGAGATCTCCCAGTAAAACAGCTGAAATGTGATATTGATTACATCAAAGCCCTCCTCTCTCCCTCCCAGTGCACACAGTGTACTCCTGCCTCAAAGAAATAGCACTGGATTTGATCTGTGTGTGTGCGTGCGTCTGTGTGTGTGTGTGTGTGTGAGGCGATGTGTTGGTGTGCGTGTGTGTGTGCGTGCGTGTGTGCGTGTGTATGTGCGTGTGCGTGTGCGTGTGCGTGTGTGTGTGTGTGTGTGTGTGTGTGTGTGTGTGTGTGTGTGTGGGAGGGGGGGTGTGTGCAGATGTGCGTGCGTGCATGTGTGTTTGCTGAAGAAAGAACGTATAGGTAAGGTCAGACTATATCTGTTTGTTTGTTTTTTGTTCCAGTAGGCACAGGTATAATAGCCAGGCATGAGTCCACAGATTCTACTCGCTATCAAACCAGTGCAGTGCAGTGAGGGCATTACTTGTTATGATAAAACTATATACAAGCTGACATACTGGACATAACCATCTGAGCAAAACCTGCAGTGAAAAACTAAATGATCCCTCCCACCATTCGTATACAATGTAGTATAGGCTATAGGAAGTCTTGTTCATTAATGTCCCTGTAGAGTTTTGGGGGTCTACACAATAAATCTAGGTCAACATGCTCAGATGGTGTTTTGCAAACTGGAAAACAATATGGAAAACACAATTCTCTCTGAATCCCATGGCATTTGTTGGAAAATAATGCAGTCATTCATCCCTGTTGACATATTGTTTATCACTATGAAGGGCCTTGAATGGTAGAGATATATTGATTATAGACAGCCCGATAGGTCCCTTGTGTTCGGGTTTGCTTGGTGGAGGGCAATATCTCTAGTTAATGAGAAACACAGTCAACACTTAAACTGCTCTCTCTCTCTCTGCCTCCAATAAGCCAAGTGGTTTAGTCAGCATTCAGCATAGGCCTACGTCATTATCATAACAAGAAACCGAAGACACTTTATGTTGACTGATTAGATAGCACAGCAAATCACATTCAACACATTCTGTCAGTCAGTCAGTCAGTCAGTCAGGTCAGTCAGTCTGGGTGTCTATCTATGCCTTTGTCTTGTATACCTGACAGTCTTGTCATTTTTCTCTGGCCACATCCATGCTGTTAACCAGAGAGGACTGACACAGGTGTGGCTGTGCTCTTCCTTGAGTCTTTCTGACTGACTTTGCTTTCGCCCGGTCATGCACACTGACGCAAACCAACGAGAGATGACCGTCCGTCACTGCCTATTCATCGCCATATTATATTCATGTCACATAATTCCGGTGTCCACCTCTCCGTCCTCTCTGTCTGTCAGGCAACACAGAGCTTTACATGGCCCCTGCCTCCCCAGCACAGAGCAGCGCTATAACAAGACAAGCAGCGGCATCAATGACCAAGTGTATGTGGGCTAACAGACTGGATAGCCCACAGCCCTCCTAGAAAAATCAATTAGTCCCCAACATCACTGCGCACAAATTGTAACAGTGAGCGAAATTAAAGCATGTCCAATTAAACAGCCTAGTCATTAACGAACCCTATTAAGACGTTCACTCGGTTCTGTATGAAAATCCTTGGCAGAGTAACGCAATCCAATTGCTTTCCCCATTGTCTGTGTCTCTCCTCAGCCTCAGCCTCTCTGATCCACACAGCGACGCCGGCAGAGCGAGGATGCGGGTAATACTCACTCAGTTCACCCGCCAAAGAATTAGGGAACGACCGAGAAAACACTTTAGGACCCGACTGTCGACATGTCGCTCACATTCAGCCGCACTCCTCTAGCGCTCTCTCTCTCTCTCTCTCACACACACACACACACACACACACACACTCACTCACTCACCACACCCACTCTCTCTCTCTCTCTCTCTCTCTCTCTCTCTCTCTCTCTCTCACACACACACACACACACACACTCACTCACTCTCTCTCTCTCTCTCTCTCTCTCTCTCTCTCTCTCTCTCTCTCTCTCTCTCTCTCTCTCTCTCCCCCTCTCTCCCCTCTCTCTCTCTCTCTCTCTCTCTCTCTCTCTCTCTCTCTCCCCCTCCCTCTCTCGCTCTCCCCCCTCCCTCCCTCCCTTGCTCTCCCTCTCCCCCCCTCCCCCCGCCCCTCCCCCCCTCTCTCTCTCTCTCTCTCTCTCTCTCTCTCTCTCTCTCTCTCTCTCTCTCTCTCTCTCTCTCTCTCTCCCCTCTCCTCTCCTGTAGCGGCTGAGGCGGATGGATGGGGGGAGCAGGGGGACGTGATAAGACTGCAATGAGGTGGAGGAATAAGAAAAAACGGCAGAGAAAAACGGTTGTCTTTAGAATGCAGGTCCGCTTCTCTCTCTCTCTCGGCTCAACAGTGCAGCCCGGGGAGCTGCGGCACGGGACCATTGAACATATTCTACTGGGCTTCGATCCATGAACCATGTCTCCTCATTGCAAACAATTGGGTAATTAATTAAAAGAAAAAGAAAAATGGGGAACGAAGGCGCCCCCAGTTATTCACGCTATAAGGGGTGGCGCGCAACTGCTATAGTTTGTAAATTAGACATACTAGCGCTCAGGGTGGGTACAGTATACCTCCTCACAAAAGGAGCCCGTTCATCCTCATTAATAAGCAGATTATTGAGGACACAACGGAGTCGCATACAGACAATGGCCCCCATAAACTTTCCCTGCACGTTACCCCCATATGCAGCCTCCTCGTAAAATACCCGGACCGTTCAGCTATACCGACAATAATTTATAATCTCATTAGTTTATTCATTTCTTCTTGCCCTTAAGCACCGACGGATTTGGTGAAACCGGTGTGTGTGTGTGTGTGTTGTGCGTGTGCGTGTGTGTGTGTGTGTGTGTGTGTGTGTGTGTGTGTGTGTGTGTGTGCGCGCGCGCAGGCGTGTGCATGTGTGCATGCATGTGTGCGTGAGTGGGTGCGTGTGTGTGTGAGTGGGTGCATGTGTGCGTGCGTGCGTGCATGCGTGTGTGTCTGTGTGTGTGTGTGTCTGTGTGTGTTACCATGGCGACCCGTGCCAGCTGGCATCATTGTACGCGCAGCATCATGAGCGGGAAAACTGTGGTGACTTTTATGAGAGGAACGCCTCAGATTATGGAGAGGCCCGGATCAGTGCATCCATGGCCTGCATCTAAACACCTGTCATGCCAAATGGTGGTGGTGGGCTCAACAGATGTCATGGAGATCGAGATGAGTCAAGTTCCCCTCTTCTGGCCCTCCCCACAGACAGTGAATTTACTAGTCAATGCAGGATTCCTCCACAC
>NC_137621.1:27781147-27801147 GCF_963280865.1 Gymnoscopelus braueri | reverse complement strand
CGAACCCTGGCATTGATATGTGTAACTATACTGCCAATATTAACTAGACTCTGCACAATGCACCTTTTTTTCATTAGTGACTGATTTATGCGGCCTGTATTTTCTGCATCAAAAGCAACAATGCCAAGGTTATGTCCACAATGTTTTGACTGACAAACCAAAACACAGAGCACATAAGAACTGGGTGGCATAGATCTTATGCTGCACTTGTACCACATTTATTTCAGTCGTTCCCACGTGCCTTAAGGTCAGCAGAGGTGAAAGATAGACAGAATGAAAGCAAAGAAAGATGCCAAGTCTGGCTACTAGGAAACAGCGGTGCAGGAATGTCTTGTGTGACAGCCTCTACACACTGGGTTGTTATGGTTGCAGAGCAGACGGTGTTTATCACCTCTTGCTGCCGACAGAGGCCCGGGGGCAAATCTGATTGGCCTCAGAGCAAACGAGAGAGTTAGTAAGTGAGGGGGAGGCGTGAGTGAGGACACATTGGCACATTGGCACATTGGCACTGGCAGACAGGAGGGGTGGAATGCCAGCATGCTGCAGCCTGCGGAGAGGAACTGGGAGAAAGAAGGGTCAAATTGGACAAATGTCACCGTAGCTTATATCAGTGCAACCGTTTCTAAGCATCTGCACTGATGTTAAAAGCATGATGTAAATTCCTAAGACTTTGTCTTTTAAACTTTTGCCTCTCATTGGACTTTTCCCCAGTGGGTATACTAAGCTGACATTCTTTCTTTTTTTTGTCTGCAGACCTTTAACACGGCTAGGAACATGTAAATCTGTAGCCTTTGAAATAAAGCTGCTATGGCAGTCTGAGAATACAGCCCCCGAGTTAAGAACCATCCTCTGAGTCTTAATAGGCAAGTTTGGACTGCCAGGCACAGTGCTTCATAGGCTACGCCTGCCCCCTAGCGGCTCCCAACGAAGTGGTTGGGTCGGGACCATAGGTTCGGGACCCATTTGTGGGTCGCGGGCCGATTTTTGTGGGTTGCGAGTAAATGCTCCATTTGTTTCGTTTCCTACATTTAAAAAAAAACACACAACTTTTCATCAATTAAAAAACAATTCCAACATTTCCCCCAAAAATCTAATACATTTCCATAAATAAATTAAAAAAAACATTTAAGAAGTGGTGAAAATAGTAGATCTACAAGCTCACATTGTGTGCTGCTATTTTCACTAGTTTGGCTCCCGGTCTAGCCCTGAAACATGACTGTCAGATGAGCATCACGAGAACAATGGCCAGGCCAATGTCTAATTTGTCTTTTGGATGTTAAGCTAAAAAGTTTGGGAACCACGAATATTTGTACAACATTGTATTTAATTCTATATCGACATGACTGTATCATCATGGCGCATTCATCTAGCTAGCAGCCTGTGCACAATAATAAATACATAGATGTTTAAGTAGGCCTACTGTACTTAAGTAAAATGTTGAGGTATTTTCACTTTACTGGAGTATTTCCAATTTTCAGTACTTTTACTTCTACTCCACTACGAGGCAAATATTGTACTACCTTTACTCCACTATAATTATTTGAAAACATTAGTTAGTATTACTTTGTAGATTTTGATTATTATTACAAAACATTCAGTATAACTACTTCAGCCATTTCTGCCATTTGAAAATAGCCGATCTACACGCTCACAATGCATGGCCGCATGCGAGCAAAAATGTGAGCTTGTAATGTAGATCTGCTATTTTCAAAAGATTTTTATACATTATATATGAAAACTTGTGAAATGGGACATTCTGGATAGTGAGTACTTTCTACTTTTGGTACTTCAAGCACATTTTGATTTCCGGACTCCACCACTCACGGATTGTTCTGATCGTTCGCAACTAAAATTGCTGCCTGTTCGGTATTCTAAACTAAACATGTTAAATAAACAACCACCACAGTTCAGTTCTTCACACATGTGGACCAACATAAACCACGCCCTATGGGCGTTCCTTTTGCCGCTCTGACCAATCGCGACCTGCTATGTTGAACAGTTGCCATTTCTCGGCGAATCACAGCACCCCTTCTTGGCATGTGGTCATCCTACCACTAAGTCAAGGCCCCTCCGGTTACAACCATCAAGAAGAAGGAAGGTATGGATGCTTGTACTGGTTTGACCAACTAGAATTAAAACTATTAAACTTCTCTAGCTGTGCCCTTGAAATAAACGCCACAGCGAATTAAGACACAGACCAACGTTAGCTTTAATGATATCGCATGTTGACAGCTTTGGATATCCGTTAGCAGCACCTAGCATCCTTTTATGCTACAGTAGCGGTGCTGTAGCAAAGATCTACATTTTTTGTGGTGCTGTATCCATAACATAGGTTGTCAATAATACTGATCCTTCGTCTGTATTGTGGTACTAGATGTGTTGTCGTCCCATGGAGATAATAAAGATAAAGCCCGCAGGTTTGGTTGGGGTACATTTTAGCTGACATGCAGACACAGAGCTGTGAATAGGGCGAAACCACCAGACAGCCCCTGTATGAATAGACGCATTGTCATCCTAGACGTGTCTGTCATTGTGGTCAGTGACCGTTATGACAATCCATGATCTAAATGATATAACATTTTATACAACTCCTCTGTAGGGAGGCAAAAGGAAGTATAGGTTGGCTCTGGTCACAACAACTGTCTATAGCAGGGGACGTTTTTTCAGGCCAAGGACCCCTTAGCTGAGAGAGAGATGAAGCAGGGACCCCCCACTAAATATTGGATTCATGTTAAATGTGTGTTTTCAGACATTTAACCACCTAAACTGTCAATACTAAGTAAACTTGACCTTTCACTCTGTACTTGGTCTGCTCTTTTTTCCCTCTACACCAAACCTCTTTGTCGAAAATGAGCGCTTGTAGATCTGCTATTTTTGGCTAAAGTTCTCCTCAGAATAGGGATGCTAGGGTTCAAGTGGTTAATGTAAAAACTTGGTGACCCCCTGTAGTATCTCTGAGGACCCCCTGTTGGAAGACCCCTGGTCTATAGGTATGTTTGTTGACACATTTAGGTGTCAACGTCATCATCACCAACCATAGCTCTGTTTAGGGCGACACGGACGTGTGTCGCGGCTCTGGGACGTTTATTACCGGTGACAGCTAGCTGTCCTGTTGTTTATGGCCGTGCATTGCTGTCACCCCGCAGTGCCTCGTCTCTGCTGAGGATGCAGAGAAACTCTCTAGCGTCTGGTTCTGCTGCTGCGGCCTCTGTGCAAGTAAGTGGCTCAGACGACACAGAACCCATGGCCCTGGAGGAGGCCCAAGAAGCAGCAGGAGGAGAGGACAACGCTGGGGACAGCAACGTCGTCAAGTCACCCAGTGACCCCAAACAATACAGGTAAGAAACACCATAACCACTTAAACCCTATATATGCTTATTTCAAATCCATGAACGGCAACAATGTCAATTTCTTCTCCAAAAATAGACTAATCTACAAGCTCACAATACATTACGAGCTTGTAGATGTACAGGTAGATCTGTTGTTTTTGGCGAACGTTTCCCCCAGAATAGGGATGCTTTGGTGGCACATATTCTTCCAGTACAGTGTTAGCCAGTTGAACTCAACCATCCATACTTGCCTGAAACAAAAAAAATCTCATGATGATCATTTTTATAACAGATTGAGGACACTATTGTGAAATTGTTAGAATGGCAGTTGCATCATCTGAAAGCACACACTGTTGCATCACTGGCGAGGCACCCTCCAGGGTTTGTCTAATACATGTGCATAATTAGAAACGGAGCTACCCAGACACTGCAAGGGGGTCATATGCCATGTGCATCACTTTTGTTTGTCCTAGTTTCTGAAGTTACAGAACGGCAGCTACAATTTGAAATGTTTTATTTAACCTTAGATTTTGTAACGTTCCAGGTACATTGAACTGGAGAACGGGCTGAGAGCTCTTCTCATCTCCGACTACAGTGGTCCGGCGGCAGGAGATGAGGATTCAGAAGGAGAGGAGGATGGCGAGGAAGAGGAGGATGGCGACTCCGGGGAGGGAACAGAGGACGAGTCTGAGGAAGAGGACAATGAGAAGGATAGCGATTTTGAGGACGATGACCCAGAGAACGAGGGGAAAAGGAAGAAAGGGAGTTCAGAAAAACAGGTACCTCTGATAAAACCTCAATTTGTAGGTCCATCGATTTTCAGGTTCTGGTCCATATGTCTTAAGTGTCTTGAAATGGGAATGTTGGCATGAGACCAGATTGGACAGTCTCTCTTTTAGTTTTTACTCAATCATGTGTGACCTGAGCTCTAGGGTCTTTATGTATACAGACCAAAAATTATTGATCTGATGTTTAACCACTGGTCCTGATTCTCCTGAACCCTAGCGTCCTTATTCTGGGGAACAATAAATAGCAGGTCTACAGGCTAACAATGCGTTGCAACCCGACGTGTTGTTGGCTTGTAGATCTGCTGTTTCTGGGAAACAGATTTGGTGTTATGGGGGAATAGAGCGCATCAAGTTTTAGCTTGTAGATTTGCAATTTTTGACAAAGAGATAAGTACGCTGTACTTATCCCTTTGTAACTCAAGTCCAGTTTACTAAGTATAGTGTGGTTAACCAAAAAAATGGTCTGTTTGTCAGTCTGCAGCAGCATTATGTGTAGGAGTGGGCAGCTTCAGTGACCCCAGTGACCTCCCGGGCCTTGCCCACTTCCTTGAACACAGTGAGTAGCACACTTAACCAGTGACATGTGAATCTTAAAGAAGCACGTCACCCATTTTCAACCTGATCTTCATATCATTGGTCCTCACTAATGCTCATTATAAGATGGCACCGTTTCCATCTACTCAACCTGCGTCTCAGGGATGGGCTGTTGACAGTTCTGATACCTGCCTACGAATGACATCATTGATGGAGATTCCAAGCTAATGGAAACTATAGCTTTTCTCTTCCTGAAATAGAAGTCATTGTACTTGCGTTAATACAACAACAAAAAAAGGTTGAAATATTGTTGATGTCGCTGGTAGAAAGGTTTCTGAACTGTCCACAGTCCTCTGAGACACAGAGCGAGTCGACAGAATTTGTGCCATCTGGGTGAAGTGGTCCTTTAATTCCCCAAGACTTGAGAAAACCTTGATCCATCGCTCTCTTCTTTCGCTTTTTCTCTCCCAGTGGTGTTCATGGGTAGTGAGAAGTACCCATCAGAGAATGGATTCGATGCCTTCCTGAAGAAGCATGGTGGGAGTGACAACGCCTCCACAGACTGTGAGAGGACTATCTTCCAGTTTGACATACCGAGAAAGCACTTCAGAGAGTCTCTGGACAGGTAAGGAAGGAATAGAGAGCTCTTTTAAAAGTAGTCGGGAACAAGTATGGTGTAGGGTTATGCATAGAAACTCAACGGAAAGTTGACGGAGGAGGGGAAAAACACATTTAGTGGGGTATGCCTTCAACCAACCTTGCCCATTTTTCAGTTGTCAGTGAACCCTATCTAAGCATTTGTGACAATACACTAGAGATTTTTACAGGTCCACCCAAACGAGAAATACCAAGACCAGTATGGATTTGGGTCTGTGTTTTATTATAGTCAATTGTGTCTGGGTCGATTCAGATCCTGTTACCTTGGGTCCTGGATCTGTTTATCATTATGTGTAATACCCGAGTGGATCCGAGAAGACCCATACTCATAGTCAGGGGATATTAGCAGAAAAAAATCCAATCTTGGAATAAATTCCTTACCAAAAAAAAACTTCACCAATGTGTTTGTAAAAGTGTCTAGTAACACATCTCACAAAGACTGAAATGCAGTTTCCCTAGGGGAATTTTTGACAGCTGCTGAAAGTTGGGGTACCCACCATAACCTTATGCGGGGGAAAAAATCTAAATGTAATTCTGTTTTAAGTAGCATGTGAGTGGTCAAACTAGGGTGTTTTTATGATTCTGAATCCATTGCAAGCATGGGCTAAAAATGGCCCAATCTCAATGGGCTTTTTACACAAAAAGTATACCTGGAAAAGGATGGCTATGGCCGTTTTTAGCCCAAGGAGATGGTGGGTACCCCAACTTTCAGGAGCTGTCCCAAATTCTCCTAGGGAAACTGCATTTCAGTCTTTGTGAGATGTGTTACTAGACACCTTTACAAACACATTGGTGAAGATTTCTTTTGGTAAGGAATTTATTCCAAGATCTTTTTAATATCTCCTGACTATCAGTGCTGATCAGGAGAAAAAAAAGCATGAAGTAAGCTGTGTGATGATTAGGCTGACCTAGGATCTGCAGCGCAAAATAAGGGTGTGCCCTCATGTGTGCCAGGCTGGGAGCTTGAGAGAGCATATCATAGGTGTACGATCATGGATTCCTTCTTTAGCGAGATGAGAGCATGCAGATTGAATTCATTATCTCTTATTGTAGGCTGTTACGTAGCTTCTAGATTCCATTTTGGAGTAGTCTTATCACTGGCATCTACTGATTCTTAATAGCTACAGACATTTTTAGGTTTGTCAGGTCCATATAATACCCGACAGTCGGGTTCAGTTCTATAATATCTATGAACAAATCGCATCTCTGAACACATTTCACAGGTCCAATTAGGGTTCTGATCCGTCATTTTAAAAAAAATGTCAGTCGGTTCTTGCCTTCTCGGAAAGAATGAATTTAATGGACCCATTAAAAAAATGTCAGAACCAATCAGATCTCTAAACTAATCATTAGGGTTTGGGGTCTGTCATCCTGGACCCGTGAAGACCTCATCGAACTTGATACCAATCACACAGAGTACCAGTCACATCAAGATTGCCTGTGAAAAACTAGGTCAGGGTTAGATGGGAACAGTGAGACATAGACACATACAGATTGCATAGACTGTCTTCCACTCCAAGCTGCGTGTGTGTGTGTGGGTGGGTGGTCTGATTCCGATTGTGTATTTGTACCCATCTGACCTGTTGTTTTGCCTGTCTGGTGTGGTCCCTGATTATGGCCACCCTGCTGTACCCTCCTACGCAGATGGGCCCAGTTCTTCATCTGCCCCCTGATGATCAGAGACGCCATCGATAGGGAAGTGGAGGCAGTGGACAGCGGTGAGGCTAGTCTGGGGGGTAATGGAGGGGGGGTTAAATACTGTTTGTGCCTCTTGCTCATTGCTTCTCCTTGTCAGGTATCATTTGGAGCCTTGTAAGGCCTTAACCCATTTAGACCTGAGGTTGATTTAAAAAATGCCTTCTAAATCGTAACCTGTTTTCTGAAAAAAAACATCTGAAATGACACAGATGCTTTCCCGGTTTTAAAGTTATAACAACGTATAGGCTTTCCAGGTCATTGATACTTTTTCTTTTTTTTGTAGTTAAAGCTGCATTATGTAACTTTTTATAATAAATACAATTAAATGTTGTCCAATCTGTATAGTATGTTAATACAATATAACTTTATATTTTACTTACAATTGTGATGGTTGTATTTTGTCTCCCTGCTCTTCTATTGAGACATTTAGATCGTGTCAAAGGTCATGTCTCACCTAGACACAGGATCTGACACAATTTTTTATCTGATGGTCAAGTTTCAATTTATCCCCTGAGCAAGCAGGCATGCTCTATTAGCCCAATGGTAATAAGAAAATCGGGATTTGCGCAGGAAATCGGGTTCAAATCCGGGGTTGAAGAGAAAAGTTACATAGTGCAGCTTTAAGGTTTTCTTCTTTTTGCTTGACGTGCTAAGGTGTTATATCGTTGCTGTCGGGCAGAAACCTTGTATTTCCATATTTCAATGTTATATTTTCAATATTTTATATTTTTTGTAAATCAAATGCCCTACATTGTTGTACATCAATCTGGTGCGAAATTTGCGAAAATAGACAATCTACAAGCTCTCACTGTCTCATCGTCACTGTCTCAATACTTTTCTTTGGTTAAATAACCAATGAAGTATTGACAAGAGCTTGTGACTAAAATGGCTACATTGGATCCATTGGAACAGGTTATTTTTTCCATTTCCTGAAAAATTACAATTGTGGGCATATAAGGTTTCCTCCTGACAGAGACGATATGCTATGTATTTGTGTTGGGTCTTTCACATGCAAGTGGTAGCATGTCATGCAACATGCTCTCAAATAAAGCAGAAATTGCATTTATATAAAATAAAAAAAAAACAATCACCTAGCTTGTCTACACTCCCATCTCCAGCTACAGTATCTCACTTTACACTGTTCCTCTCTCTCTCTCTCTCTCTCTCTCCCTCTCTCTCTCTCTCTCTCTCTCTCTCTCTCTCTTCCTCTCTTTCAGAGTACCAGCTGGCTAAGCCATCAGACTCCCACAGGAAGGAGATGCTGTTTGGCAGTCTGGCCAAACCTGGACACCCTATGGGTAAATTCTGCTGGGGTGAGTGAGTAAACATTTCCACCAGGACAAGTAATAGTCTCAGAGTCTTCCCAGCGTGTATCTTGGAGTATGTTCAGCAGGTACAAATGGGACCGCTGAGACTGAAACCAAGATGCTCTCTTGCTGGTTTCTCTCCAGCTGTTAACAGTCTTTTTTTATGACCGCCCTCTTTGACTCCCTCTTTAACATCATCAGGAAATGCCCAGACGCTGAAGCAAGAGCCAAAGAAGAAGAACATCAATGTGTACAAGCGTCTCCGTGCCTTCTGGAAGAGACACTACTCTGCCCATTATATGACGCTAGCTGTGCAGTCCAAAGGTCAGAGCAATCTATCCCAGATCCATTTATCATACAGTCCAGGCACTAATTGTTTAAGTACTGTAAGATGGATGGATGCATTCATACACATTCTCAGCGTTAACGTGTAAACATCTATTTGGTTACATACACTCTCAGAGTTCCAAACAAATGCTTAACCAACGATTAACCTGATTTTAATCAACCCCAAAGTACCAATCCCTGACAAATCATGAAGATTACTATCTCAGGGAAGTGCAAACAGCAACATTTACTCTACACAGAGCACTCATGTAAGGAAATTACAGATAGGGTCTAACTCCTCACCAATGAATGACAAAGCCATTGTATTGCTAACACACACTGTCCATTGTAATGCACCACCATTTTTATGATCCATTTATTACCATGCACGCAAGTGTAAAATTTGTTTGTAATTAGGGATTGGTTTTTCATTGGGGAGACCATATGCTGGGTGATGAAAGAACATCGGTGGAAATTGATTATGTTGAAATCCATCTCTTGTCTGCATGGGGCATTTTACCAATAGTTTATTGAGTACAAATAGGTTTTTAATTTCTCTGAAATAGCCTGACCGCCCTGGGCAAACTGTAGACACAGCTCTAGTTTCTCCCTCCTTAAACTATCCTCAGAAATATGCTTCATAGTGCGAAGCAACATACTGTACAGTACACAACAGACATCTAGTGACTGTTCAATCCATTGAATGAGCAAATTCTCAAGTACTGTATCACCTACACATACTTAACATCTTAACTTCTGCTACCATTTAGATAAACTGGACACTCTGGAGGAATGGGTGCGAGAGATCTTCAGTAAGGTGCCCAACAAGTGAGTTCTACCTCACAGTGTTCTCAGTCAATGTTCTGAGGTGGTCTTATGTGATGTAGAATGAGTTTGAATCTGCCTCGAGATTTGTCAAATATTCCTCTGTCATTTATGCATTGTTAAACAACTTCCTTGGGGCATAAATGGTTTCTCTATGAAAATGTAGATGCATGAAACATTTAAGTCTGTATTTGTTTTAAATGGCAACCCACAAAATGTACGACTAATACCCACACTCAATCTGTAAGAGTATGCTGTAGGGGGTTGCCATTTCATTTTAGAATGATACTTTAACATCCTGTCATCCTAAATGCTTGTACTGTACATGAATCGTTTCAGCTTTCTGCTGCTGCAGTTT
Source organism: Gymnoscopelus braueri (assembly GCF_963280865.1). Classification (NCBI taxonomy): domain Eukaryota; kingdom Metazoa; phylum Chordata; class Actinopteri; order Myctophiformes; family Myctophidae; genus Gymnoscopelus; species Gymnoscopelus braueri. Next base: position 27,791,324 of record NC_137621.1, on the reverse strand, counting down.
AATTCCCTATTCTGTTTGCTCATCAAACTCAAATTCCCATGATGAATTTTGTCTTTGTTATCTATTATTGACTCACCATCGTCAGAACTGGTTACTGTATCTCTTGCTGTTTTGTGGTTACAGTAACGAGCCCAAGCCGGAATTCTCTCACCTACCGGATCCATTTGACACGTTGGCCTTTAACAAACTGTACAGAGGTACTGACCTGTGTGTTTGACCTTCTCTTTCACTTCTTGTGTAAAATTGAAATTGCTATTATATGTACACCTTGTTTAAATGCATTAACCCGCGCATCTCTATTTTGGGCATGTCATTATAGGGGGAAATATTCTATGAGCTACAAGTTCACAACACGTTGCGATGTGACTATTATTTGTTGTACGAGGAAGTGCAGTATATAGGGGTTAAGTCATGGCTCACACAACAATTTTCCCTTCTTTCTCTCTCTCTCTATGCCGTATTTTTCAGTGGTTCCAGTGAGAAAGGTTCATGCGTTGACCATCACCTGGGCCCTCCCCCCTCAGGAGGCATACTACAGGTTAGGCACGTAGTATTAGCCACAATACAGATGCCAGAATTTACACCAATGTAAAAAAAAAAAACAGTATAAAATAATACACTTTGCTCTTTAAATTACTGTAAGTTCCGAAAATTACATCAAATCGTTCACTCTCTTTCCAGAGTGAAGCCTCTCCATTATATCTCATGGCTGATTGGTCACGAGGGCACAGGCAGCATCCTCTCAACGCTCAGGAAGAAGTGAGTGTCCTCAACTCTATCCACTCATTTTTATTACCTAAGGGCTCTCCAAAATCCATTTAAAAGGACTCCATCTCTCTCTGGTTATGCGCAAAGCTTTGATAAGCCCAGAGTGTCCCATTCTCAAACCACATGTTATTCCCCCGCAAGTCCACTTGACAACGTGATATGTGTGTTCATGTCTCTCCATGTGTATTTACAAGGTCCATCTCAGCAGCGCCAGGTAGTGAAGTGGTGAAGTCACTCAGTCTCTCTCTCTCTCTCTCTCTCTGTCTGTCTGTCTGTCTGTCTGTCTGTCTGTCTGTCTGTCTGTCTGTCTGTCTGTCTGTCTGTCTGTCTGTCTGTCTGTCTGTCTGTGTCAGCCTATGGCAGTGGTTCTCAAACCTTTTCATGTCAACGACCCCCAAATTGATATGTATTTGGCCACGGACCCCCATCTGAAAATTTGCCAGGGACCCCCAGAAGAGAAGATTTGTGTTTAGAAATATTCAAAATGTTCCAATACTATGAAGATTATTATGTCTTTAAAAAAAAAAGCAGATGTACAAGCTCGCGCGGTGAGCTTGTAGGTCCGTTATCTTTGAATAGCCAACGTATAAAATATCATATGGATAAAGGGGTTAAAATGATTGTGATGCTGTATCAACACATTTAGCTGGTGACCCCCTGGAACCCCCTCAAGGACCCCTGGGGGTCCCCGGACCACGCTTTGAGAACCACTGGCCTACGGTACCCATGGCCCATCAGATAGAGCCACAGCCACTTCTCTGCCGCATGTCAGCAGCACTGTAACCTAGCAACACCGCTCGGGAGACTTGATAGAGTGTTCTGGCTTACGGTGTGCCGTTTTTGGATGGTGCATTGTGAACGACAACGCAGTGAAATTTGAGTGCACACTGTCTCAGTAATACTCTTCTATCAAACTGCAGAAGCGGTTGAGTGGCCACTTTTCATGAGGACACGAGTACAAAACAAAGTGGTCACATTTCAATGGATGAGTGTCTGCATTGAAAGCGGACCATTATTATTCTTTTCTTTACCGTTTGTGTGTGTGTGTGTGTGTGTGTGTGTGTGTGTGTGTGTGTAGGTGCTGGGCTCTCGCTCTGTTTGGAGGGAACAGTGAGACTGGCTTCGACCAGAACACCACCTACTCCATCTTCTCCATCTCCATCACCCTCACCGACGAGGGCTTTCAGAACTTCTACCAGGTAGAGGAAACATGAATTGTGTAGCCTGATGCACATTTTTTCCTCAGCGTAATTAATTTTTCTGCTCTTAATTTTCTAAAGTGTGTGTGGGGGGGGGGGAAGGGGTCATCATACCCCACTCTGAGAACCACTGATTTACATAATTGAGTACCTGCTGATCACGTCGTATGTGTGCATGTGTTTCCCCCCACAGGTGGCCCACCTTGTGTTCCAGTACCTGAGGATGCTGCAGACACTGGGCCCACAGCAAAGGTACTGATGATGAAACACACAAATTGGTTTGAAATTTCGCATTGACTTACATTCACTCTGTATCCCCTTACCCTAATACTTAATTTATACTAGTCGTACAACATACTGAGAAATTGCACATCTACAAGCTTGGCTACTTTCGTTGTACGATGGAGTATACGGCAAATCAGGCATTAGCCATAACCAATCTGCTGAGTCTTAACCCTAACGTACACATGCGTAATCCTAACCTATAGGACTAGAACTAGAAAAGAAGGTAGTACTAGCATTAAGTTATATAAAGGTTTGCATGTGACGTAGACCATTGAAATGTGGATTCAATGAATTCTAAGTACTTATATGGCTGAGTAAGAATGTACTTTGTGCCTGGTCTTGCAAAAATACAAGCAGTGCCTAAATAAAGTGTTTAGTTGCAGTCTTGGTTTGAAATCCATCACGTTGCTTCAAGCACAACCAGTGTAGCTGCCTGCAGTGATTAGGATGGGTAAATAATAATACACAATCAGATCTGGGACAGAGAGGGTTCTGAGCCAGACCTGGTGTAGCTTCACCGTTAAAGGTAGGGTAAGTGATATTTTTGGGTTAAAACAAAAAGTATTTTGTTAAAAGGTTAAAGCACTATATTCTGATAGTAATCATTGCTATAGAGTGTTTGTTCAGTAACAGGAGTCTCCCCGTCTCTCCAGCTCTTTAATAAACAGAAAATACATTTTCCGGTAGGTGTCAAAATCTCAGCCAATCAGGAGAAAGTACCCATTTTTAAGCTTCATTTTTATAGTGTTCCAGTTCCAATTTTGCCTGCTCATTTCTTAGTGTCATCACTTCCAATTTCACTTGTTTAATCTATATCCTGATTGAGTTCTCTATCCTGTTTGATTGGATAAAATTGGAAATGAAACTGAAACGAAAATGCATTTTCTGTTTTATAAAGAGCTGGAGAGACGAGGAGACTCCTTTTACTGAACAAACACTCTATAGCAATGAGTACTATCAGAATATAGAGCTATTTAACACTTATTTTAACCAAAGAAAATCACTTACCCTACCTTTAATCTAACCTAACTGCAGTAAGAATCAAATTGGGAACACCAATTTTGTCCCCAATTAGACATGCAATCCCAATCAATCTGTCCCAAAATGTGAGTGTCCATATCAGGAACACACACGTATAGCACAGTACACGCTCACACAAAAATACACGACAGGAGGCAGATGTAGTTCCAATGTCTAAATATTTCCTACTTTATTATGACGTCTGCCTTTCTATCTAGAATATATGAGGAGATACAGAAGATTGAAGCCAATGAGTTCCACTATCAGGAGCAGGTAAGCATCCCTCCACATGTTACTTGATCTATATTATGGGTGTGCCGATACACTAATTTCACGATACGATACACGATATTGGGCTCACGATATCGATACGATATACTTTTTTATTATGAAAATATATGGGGGGGGGGGAAAGCTTATGCAAATATATGGGGGGGAAAAAAAGCAAATGCAAACAAATACTTCTGTTTTTGCATTATTATTATTGCAACACAAAGTTGCAATAATACGTTTGTTTGTTTTTTACGCCAAAACGATACATATCGTCACAAAAACGTATCGCGATATATCGCGGGACGATATATCGGCACACACCCCTAATCTATATGTCAGACACCACAGTGGTATTAATTATTTTGGTGTGTGTGTGTGTGTGTGTGTGTGTGTGTTCCCTGTCAGACTGACCCTATAGAATATGTGGAGGACATCTGTGAGAACATGCAGCTGTTCCCTAAAGAAGACTTCCTGACAGGAGATCAGTTGATGTTCGAGTTCAAACCAGAGGTCAGTAGGACAGAGCTGGTTACCATATGGTTAGATTAGAGCCAGGACTATAGAAATGAATCAGGATTTACAGTATATACTTCTTTTCAACCACCTACACCGACTTCAGAAAAAGTATTGACGTGAAAGCTAAGCATAATCACATGTTATCCTATGAAATTCTTCTATCTTTGATAAAGACATGTTTTCCTATGTGCACAAAAGTTACTGTGCCTCTTTGACTCATACAGTACTCGGGATGGGGAAAATGTAATACATTTGTGAAAAACATTTCTGCAGGATAATCATCCAATGAGTTTGGCGTGTGCGTGTGTGTTTTGTGTGTAGGTGATCAGTGCAGCTGTTTCACTTCTCACTCCAGAGAAAGCCAATCTGATGTTGCTGTCACCAGAACACGAGGGCCAATGTCCCCTTCGAGAGAAATGGTTTGGCACAAACTACAGTGTGGAGGGTGAGTGGTTTGTGTGGTTGAAATAGTGTGTATGTCTCAGGGTCTTGTCTCAGGGTCAACTCTAGAGGGTGTTGGGATGTGTTTTAAACTGAAATGTGTGTGTGTGTGTGTGTGTGTGTGTGTGTGTGTGTGTGTGTGTGTGGGGGATTGATTATGGTGTGTGTATGAGGCAGTAGGTGAAATTATGTCTGTGTTTCTCAGGGTCAAGAGTGTTTTGGACTGTGTTTTAAAGTAGGTCAAACTGTGACATGAGTCTGTGTGTGTGTACAGTATTTAAGATTGAGTGTGGTGTGTGTGTATGAGGCGGTAGGTGAAATTATGTCTGTCGAGACTAGAGGATGTTGGAGTGCATGTGTTGGGTGTTGCCACTGTGCGACAAGTTGGTTAAAGTGTTTGTGGGCAGACTTTGTGCTCTCAGACTCAGAGATTCTGTTTATCGTCGAGATGCAGAGCAGGTGTGCTTCCCCTGATTGCCTCCTTGACGGTGGCTGCTCAACTGCAGTAAATAAATACTTTGTAAAGAAAAACCAGCAGATAAATGGAAATAGCAGCTGTGCAAAATAAAAATGCAAGACTTTTAGCTCAGGTTCACATTTTTTATTGTGCAACTTCAGGCAGCCGGAGTCATCATGTGGCTGCAAGATTTTGTGATTTTCTGTGTGAGTGTAGTGTGTGTGTGTGTGTGTGTGTGTGTGTGTGCAGTGTGCACGCACGTCGTTGAGAGAACTTGGTAAGGGAAACCAATTGTATTGCTGCTGAGGGCTTTGTTCAATGACGTATTACTTCCCGAGAGCAACTGAAAAAGTGCAATAAATCTGTTTTCCAAGGGTGTTGTGATAAACTGTGTGTGTGTGTTGTTGACAGCTCTTTCCCCTGTGTAGATACTCAGTGAATAGTATTTTGCTCTTTTTACACTGATAGCTTTCATCCTATAACCCAGACAACCATCAGAAGTGGGTGAAACCACTTTCGAGCATTCCTCCACTGCCCTTAGTGTCCTTATCTAACGCCTCTCTGTTTGATCATTCTAGGGCCACCACAGGAATATCTTGTAGCATAATGTAATCTGAACCCTGCAGCCCTCGCCCCTCACTAATGGTTTACTTGTGATATGTTGGTGTTATGAAAATGTATGTACATTTTTGTTAGACTCAATCTTATCCAGAGAACATATTGTCAATCAACAGGGCAAGTGTTCAAGTAAGTTCCGTGCGAAGAGAGCAATTGAAATACGATTACAAGCATCTCTCTAAATAGTCAATGAGAAGGAAGTTCAGGGTACACGGCGGAGTGTTAATTTACCTGAGTGTAAAAATGTACCTGTAACGGTCCGTCTTTATTAACACTCATTTACCCACTTCAACCTGGTGTCCCTTTTTTGAGTGAAAATTGTAAAAATGGCAGATCGTAACAAGCTCACAACACGCCATGATGCAACACATTGCAATCTGGTAGATTGGCTATTTTCACCACGTGACCCCATTGTTCCACAAACTATAAAATAGGGCTTAAGTGGTTATATGAACGCTGTATTTGCCTTCGTTGAGGGACAGTAGGAATGGTACCCTGGCTAGGGGTGAGGCAGAGGGTTTTTCAGCCTGCCGCAGAAAATGTGGTAAGAACGACATAAAGAGCATCGACATGTAAAATGTAAATGAGATGCAAAAACTTGAAATATTTGAATGTCCCAAAATAGCATCTGAAGAAGAAAGCATTTGGACCATTTGAGTATTTGAACGGTTGTACCAACTCAAGTGTGAAATCAATTCAGAGCTGGGAACAGTTCCCTGTCAATCAAAACCGTTCCACATGTACCCTACTAAATTTATACTGAAATTCAGATAACGGAGCATTCTCAATAATGACTTTATTGATTGGATATTCCTGTAGATTTATTTGAGAAAATGGAAATAAATAGTGTGTCAAGTGGATGAATTTAAATAAACAATTACATAATGTATTTAAATAGTTATGTATTTACATTTCCACACATCTGCTCCACCTCCTCTACCTAAAACTGTACCTAGCAGTAGAAACAGTGTTGTGTGCACCAATTGTTAGTTTTGAAATAAAAGTTTTAGTTTTCTTTTCTCAGTTTGGTGTTTTATTGAAATTTCAGTTTGTTAGTTTACAATCATAAAACTAGTTTTAGGAATTGACAAGTCTTAATTTAGTTCTTAGTTTTTGTTTGGGTAATATGAGAAAAGCCTTGATTTATAGACGCTGTAAAAAGCAGGATTGAAAGAATCATGCATGACATGATCAGATATAATTGTGGAAGAACTAAAACGAAGATGATTTTACATGCAATTCTAATGAGTTTGAATTCGTTTTAGTTTATTAGTTTTGTATTGTTCCATTTTAGTTTTGTATTTTCCTTGATTTTAGTTTTAGTCTTAGTTTAAGTTAACTATAAAAAACCCTGGTGTTCACTGTAGGGCGGCTGTGGCTCAGGAGGTAGAGCAGGTTGTCCAATGATCCCTGGGTCGGCGGTTCGAATCCCTGCTCCTTCTGTCCACATGTCGAAGTGTCCTTGGGCAAGACACTGAACCCTACATTGCCTCCAATGATTCGGTCGGCGCTAGCTTGCCACCATTGGTGTGTGAATGTGGGAAAAGTGGGGACGCTGGCGTCGACTGTTCGCCGCTCCACCTCCCAATGTCCCACCCCTGTATGAATGAATGAACCATTGTAAAGCGCTTTGAGTAAGTTTGAGTACTTAGAAAAGCGCCATAAAAATGCAATTCATTAGTATTATTATTATTACACTAATCATCCTCCTTCCCCTAAACACAACAGAAATCCAACAGCAATGGAGGGAGAAGTGGACAGCAAGCATGGAGCCTAGCAGTGAGCTGCACCTCCCTGCAGAGAACAAGTTCATTGGTGAGGAGGGGTGCAAGAGTTAATTGAAGTCACTGTCATGTAGACATCCCAGTCTCAATAAACATATGCACCTCATGCTTATTGTGTGGAAGATTTTGACCAAATTGTCAAAATGTTTTTTTCACACTTGATTTGTAAGCCTTTTTTACTTGGTTGGACTGCGCAACTAAGTATAAATCAGGCTTTTAGTTTAAGGTAACTATAGTAACGTGTGTGTGTGTGTGTGTGTGTGTGTGTGTGTGTGTGCAGCTACTGACTTCACTCTGAAGCCCTCTGACTACCCAGACACAGAGTTTCCGGTCAGAATAGCCAACAGCGACAGGGGCTGCCTCTGGTACAAGAAGGACACCAAGTTCAAGATCCCTAAGGGTAGGAGTGTTTCTGTGTGTGTCTTCTCTCCTGCATAATGTCCATGTCTGCATTTTTATTAAAAGTTGTACTTGGTTGTGTGTCGTGCCGCGCACCAACAATCTACAGCTGTGGCGCATTGTGAGCTTGTAGATCGGCTATTATCGGTGCATGACACTGGCGTGCAACTAATGTAAATCAGGCTTAATCTATACTTTGTTGCACAATTATGTCTTAGATTGGCTACTGACACCATTGTGCATCAAAGTGTAGATCACGCTTCATGTAGCTGTGTCTGTGCTTGTCAAATACACATGTATTTGTATACACATAAGTTGCACCTAAGATGGCGACGTATCTTGACCCGACTTGTGTTTCCTGTGTTCTTGTCTTCCTGCCGTAGCCTATGTCAGATTTCATCTCATCTCGCCTGTAATCCAGAAATCTGCCAGGAAGTGAGTACAGACTGACTCTGACCATCTCACATTCGGCCCCTAGAGAGTGCTACAGCGTTTCATTTACTCATTGAAATGCTCAATATCTTCTTTTCTGTTTGTCATCCCTCACTCCTGGCCTTTACCTCTCTGCGTCATTATTCTTTAATCCTTCAATCTTCTTTCTCTGTCCCTGCATCTCTCATTCCTCCCTCTTTCATTCCCCATTCCTCCTCTTCTGACCTCCCTCGTTTTGTCCTGACCTTGCTGGCCCACTGTTCTGTCTCTGTCCTGTTTCCTTTTTGCTTCCTCTTTCTTTTAACATCCCTTGCTCCCTCTCTCATCCCCCTCCTCCCACACCCTCCCGACACCCACTGTCACTCCATCCTCACTCCATCTCTCCACTCTCCCTTCTCTCTCCTCACCTCTCCTCCTCTATTGTCTCCTAGTGTGGTGTTATTTGACCTTATGGTAAACATCCTGGGTCATAACCTGGCTGAGCCAGCCTACGAGGCCGATGTGGCCCAGCTAGAGTATAAACTGGTGGCTGGGGAGCACGGCCTGGTCGTCAAGGTTAAAGGATTCAACCACAAACTGCCTGTGAGTGAAACACACACACACACACACACACACACACACACACACACACACACACACACACACACACACACACACACACACACACACACACACACACACACACACACATATCTTAATCTCCATCCATCTCTGTCTGACTCCCTCCCTGTGCGTTCTAGTTGCTGCTACACCTGATAGTCAACTACCTGGCAGAGTTCTCGGCCTCCCCTGATGTCTTTAGCATGTTCTCAGAGCAGATGAAGAAAACCTACTTCAACATCCTCATTAAACCTGAGAAGCTTGGCAAGTAAGTCGTCTTGTTTTCTTGTGTTTTTTTGTTTTTTATGTTTTTGTTTTTTACAAGCATTGACCTTTTGTTGTGCGCCAAATGTAAACAATGCCATTCGTCTTTCTGCAATAGAGTACCGAAGTCCTGAAGTCACTTGCTCATTCCCTGGGTCATGGAAGTTTTTCCTTTTGGAAAATAACATCTTAGAATTCTGAAACAGTCCGTTTCTGGCGAAGTTTTATTAATTCGGCGGCGATAACGTTATAGTTTTCTCACCGTCAGTTGATGCTTCATATCCATATGGGTGAAAGTGCAGAGCTCATTTGTTTATTTTTGGAACACATGGAAACTCGGAATGGGGGGTAAAAGAACGTGACCCAGGTAAGATGTGTACATTACGTCAGACTTTGGTGCTCTATAAGTCTGTCTGTCTGTCTCTCTCTCTCTCTGTCTCTCTGTCTGTCTGTCTCTCTCTCTCTCTTTCTCTCTCTCTCTCTTCCCCCCCCCCCTACCCCCCATTCAGGGACGTGCGTCTACTGATCTTGGAACACTCTCGCTGGTCCATGGTGGAGAAGTACCAGGTTCTGACAGCCGGGCTGACTGTAGAAGAACTGATGGACTTCAGCAAGGTTTTCAAGGCCCAGCTGTATGCTGAGGGACTGGTGCAAGGCAACGTCACCGGCACTGTGAGTGCTTAGTTAACACATTACCCGCTTATTAAACATCGCTTTTTATCCCCATGCCAGCGTAATTACCTTAAATCAACGATCTTTGAAACGCTGTGGAAGCCACGTTGTGTAAAAAAAAAAAAGTCCCCATCGATAGTCGGAGGGATCCGTGTATCACTGGGACAATAACATTCCAACCGCGAGCAGCCATTTTGTTTTTTTTGGTTTTCATCCCGCACATATAATGGTACTCAACAGAAAATCCCACGGTTGGCAGGTCTGAATATGACTGAATGAATGGGTGAATGATTGCATCAGTTAATCAGTGAACAAATCGGTGTTTAGATGGTACCGTTAGAATTGTATTATCTATGAATGAGTTTATGTAATCATACATTATTATGGTTTCCCTTTACCTGTCTCTTTGCCTTTCCTGTTTCAAACTACCTCATCCTTCTCTCTCTCTC
>NC_137621.1:27773647-27778647 GCF_963280865.1 Gymnoscopelus braueri | reverse complement strand
CCATACCTTAGCTTTTGCTGAACGTGTGTGTGTGTGTGTGTGCACACATGTACGCACACACAAACACAAATGTCCGTTCCATGATCTGACAAGTGAAATTTTACAACTTTGACATAATGAACATTTAACTCACGTCCACTCCTTGTTTGCTCTCTCTCTCATTACCATGCTTTGTTTTCTCCCCTCTTTCTCTTTCTTCTTCCTGTAGTCTGGACCTAAGAACCTGAGGGAACACACTCTAATGGAGCTACTGGTGGTGAGCACTACTAAATACTGCATCATCTACTGCAGGCGGTGGTTTTCACTGTAGCAAGTATTATTAACACCACACCTTCAGTACCTTTTATTTTGCAATTACAAACTAAATGCACATATTGCTGCTCCAGTGCTAATTATAGATGGCCATATTAGGCTACCAGGCTAAACGAAGAAACGCACACTGATCATTAATCACTGATGTGTAAATGAGTTTGTGTCACTGCCAAAGCCCTCAGCCATTACAATATAGCCTCTGGTCACATGCGGTCCTATGCTAGATGAGATGTTATTAAAAGTGATGATGTAACACGTGCTTCCAAAGAGGAATGCCACTTCATGTATGCCCTCTAGTGGCCAAAAACACGGTAACACAGGTATTAGCAGTGTCACAGACGCTTGCTGCACTGGTGTAAAAACGCCTCTGCCACGCTTGCTCATCCTCGCTTTTTTAATCTGTCAGTTAGGTCGCTCATCCATCTATCTCAAATAACTGGGACTTTTCTTACAGATGCACATGGAGGAACCTTGCTTTGACTTCCTGAGGACCAAAGAGACTCTGGGGTGGGTGTCTTGTCTCTGTTTTGCTTTTTAGTTTTCACTGAATTCTTGTTTTGAGTGGAGGAAGGTCAGATGGGGACAGTGATAATTTAAATGAAATGTAACAAACCGCATGAGGCAAATATTGTTTATATTACCCCACCGTCATGTACCATCCAGGAAAATTCTAATTAATTGCCTGCCTGTTTCTCGCTCTCTGTTCATCGGTCTCCTACCCAATCCAATTCTTGCAGTCTGTGTGCCCATCTTATCTGTCTGCCCATCTAAGTGTACATCTATCTATCTGTATGTCTGCCTCTCTCTAGGTACCACGTCTACCCCACCTGCAGAAACACTTCAGGGGTTCTGGGTTTCTCTGTCACCGTGGAAACACAGGCCACCAAGTTCAAGTGAGTCCACAACACATCCTTAACCAATTTGTTCCCTTTCAAACCAAGCCACTATTTATCTGAACTGCACACCCCAAACCTAAGCTACAAATCTATTTATCTCCTCCCTCGCCCAGACCCCAAGCGGCAATTTATCCATCTGTCAAGAAAACCTGAATTGAATCTATAAAAGGATGTGGAATGTCTTCTTTTTTTTCTCCTCCATCATATTTTTTCTTCCCGTTGACTTTCCTTCCTGCCAGTACCGAGGTGGTGGAGTTGAAGATTGAAGAGTTCTTGGTTTCTTTTGGGGAGCTGCTGAATGCACTTACTGAGGAGGCCTACAGTACACAGGTGTGTTTGTGTGTGGAATACTGTGTGTATTTATTTTTTAAGTATTTGTGCATGTTATGTTGGGCAGGTGGCATGCGGTATTTCTTTGTTTCCACAATCATGGAAACCCCCGGTGAAGATATGGAATTGAAAGCTGAAGTACTAACAGTTTTTTTCATTATTGCTATTAGGGAATATACTGTACAGTCATACGTGTATACACATATACACCACTGTCCCAAACGTAATATTTAACACAGCCCCCAGATGAACAGAATTAACCCATTAAAACCGGGAAAGCATCTGTCATTTTAGATTTTTGCGTTCGTTATTCAAAAATAGCAAATATACAAGCTCACAGCGCATCACTTTGTGCCGCGCCGCGACCATCATTTTTGAAAGATTCAAAGCGAACATTTGTAACTCAAATCTTTTGCTTCTGGGGGTCCCTGGAACAAAATATTTTGAGATGGGGGTCCGCGGCCAAATACATATCATTTTGGGGGTCTTTGACATGAAAAAGTTTGAGAACCACTGACAACTGTTTTAGAAGACATTTTGTTTGAATCGGAACCTCAGGTCTTAATGGGTTAAAACCTGAGGCCCATTCTACAAATGCCTTCTAAATCAGCGGTTTTCAAACTTTTTCGTGCCAAGGACCTCCAAAATGATATATAGGCCTATTTTGCCGCGGAGCCACTTATTAAAACTACCGCTTCTAGCCCTTTCTGTACACGGCTTCAGTGGCTCGAGCGGACAGAGCGAGTGGTGGTGTTGCTAGGCAGATCAATTGAGCAGATTACTGAGTGGGCAGGGTCTAGCGTTCAGAACTCTTTTGAGTTCGGTGGCAGTATGTGTTACTTTCGTCCTCAGAACTTTCCTTCGGTTCAGCCAGACGAAAAGAGTTTGGACGTTTATTTTTTAAGTATGTAAGCCCCTTTAGTCCCCCCTCAGAGCAAGGAGGTGAGTTGGAGCGGCAAGGACGTTGGAATTGATTGGGTTCCCTTTAAGGAATGGGAACACTCCTTGCTCAGTCAGCGTCATTTTGAAGAAATTATTTCATGTCTTTTAATTAGGAGAATTTATACTACACGTATTCCAAATAAAAAACATTTGCAAAGGAGACATGAAGGATACACTTGATGTATCCTCACTGATCCTTGCTCCAAGCAACTTGGGGAAAATCCATAGAAATGTGTTTCAGCTAATCCTGGTCACTATACTGCCTCCCCCTGGCCAGCCGGGGCGCCTGATCGAGGGGAATGGAACTGGTTGGAATAACGTGTTCCTTCCACACGCTACGTCCAAACAGGGAAACTCTCCCCTGTCAGGTGACAAGAAGGTCAGTTGGCTCTCATGCATTGAAGGAGGCATGAGCTCGGCCCTGGCCTCCCTAGGTTGGCAGAGGGAAGGTAGTGCCCAGGATTACATAGACAATTCGCACCGGGTGTAAAAAATGTAGGAAAAAAAGAAATGTGTTACAGCTGTGTGTACTTGTCTCCTCTAGGTCACTGCCCTGGTGAAGCTGAAGGAGTGTGAGGACACACACCTGGGGGAGGAGGCGGACAGGAATTGGGCAGAGGTGGTCACCCAGCAGTATATCTTTGATAGGCTCAACAGAGAGGTGAAGAGAACACACAAATAGCCTTTTGTCGGGGACAGCTGGACATTTTTAAATTCTAATGACATGATAATACACTAAAAAGAAATAACACATGGTTTATAGCAGAATAAATAGATGCTGAATACAAATCTAAACTCTAAAAAGACCAATAACAGTGGGGGGGGAAATGCACCGGTGCACAAGCCAATTTGCCATGCTGGGCACCAAAAACTGTAATAATCTTTATGGTCAGAAACGGCACATAAACCATTTTTATCTTTATTCTTATTCATAAGATTATGAATGATAAGAAAACAGTTGAAAATAAACTATTTTGGGATCACTGAGGAGAGAGAGAGAGATGCTGTTAATTTCACTAACTAATAATCCACCCATTATATTTTGAGATGTCTCGTATACACGCGTACATTTGGGCGTGAGGGTGTTACTAGAGGAAAGACATCAAATCAGTAGGGTTCATCCATCAGAGACAATGAAGGTGCAAGGAAAATTCCATGACAATCCAGCCGTCCAGTCTTCTAGATCTCCTGTTTGGGGCCAAAGTGCTTTCCGGCTGCCATCGCCATCCATAGAGCGCCACCGCTAGTTGGGCTAAAAACAAACACAGTATCCCTTGCAGTATAATACATTTTCAGATGTGAATATTAGATTCTACCTCCACATCTGGTACTTAACTATTTTCTCTTAATATCTTTATGGGCATCAGTTTTCTCTTAGTATCTTGATGGGCATCAGTCTTCTGTGACCTATTTGTGTGGCTTAACTACAGTATACTGGGCTGAGTGGGCTGTTGAAGAGCTTCACTTTTTACAATTCGTCCTTGAATGACTCTTCTCAATTCTACTGTTCTTTATGTATCGTCTCATCTCAATCTGTGTGTTTTAGATTGACGCTTTGAAGCTGATGACCAGGGCTGAGCTGGTCTCTTGGTTCCACGAACACAGAGGGCAGACCAGCCGCAAACTCAGCATGCATGTAAGCTTGTCTTTGGTCATCGTGTGTGTGTGTGTGTGTGTGTGTGTGTGTGTGTGTGTGTGTGTGTGTGTGTGTGTGTGTGTGTGTGTGTGTGTGTGTGTGTGTGTGTGTGTGTGTGTGTGTGTGTGTGTGTGTGTGTGTGTGTGTGTGTGCGCGCGCGCGATGGGGGAAAGGAGAGTTACCATGCTTGTACCTTAATTTGTACATGCACATGGATGTACTCCACAGGTGGTGGGATTCGGTCCAGAGGAGAACGACGCAGATGCTGCCAAAAAGAGAGAAGACTCGAAAGGCGACGAGGAAGAGTTCTGCAGCTCCACCTATGGCGAGGTGTCCAAGCTCACCTTCCTCCCTGCTTCACCCAAGATGCCCGATGCCACGGCCATCATGGACATTCCTGCTTTCACCCAGAATCTGCACCTCTTCCCCTACCACAAGATCCTCAAATAAACTCACAGAACTGACAGACAGACAGACAGACAGGTTAACTGTCTGTGTTTTAGGTCGACGATTGTGCCCTCATTTTGTTAAAGCAGTGAATCAGAGGAGATGATGGGTGGTTGTAAAAGCCTTGACTCCTCCTTGCCGTTGCGTTCTGTTATTAGGAGCACTAGGTTTTTACACACACACACACACACACATATATATGTACAGTATACATATATATATATATATATATATATATATATATATATATATATATATCGGTGAAGTGTACTTTTGGCTAAGTGAAACCTGTATTTTGTTTCTCCCCTTCTGTCTTTAAGACCATGAGACACAGAGAGAGCATCTTCCTTACGCCAGCTCAACTGGGACATTTGATTTTAAAAACATTTTATTTTGCTCTGCCAGACATCATATTGCTTCAGCACGGAAATCAAATG
>NC_137621.1:27718647-27768647 GCF_963280865.1 Gymnoscopelus braueri | reverse complement strand
CAGTAGGCCTATCACATCTTCAGCTGACACTGTGGCGTTTCCTCCGGGGACCAGCGGCGGACCGGCAGCTCAACTCCCCGGGATCCGCACCGAAGAGGACGGACGGACGGACGGACGGATGGACGGACGGACCGAGGGAGCCATGCCGAGCCATGATGCCACTCATCATCACCCGGACCAGCCTCTGATGATATCTGTCTGGAGCGCTTCAGAGAGAGGAAGGTGCCATGAGATGATGTCCTCCTAGGCCGTTGGCACTTCGGAACAAGTGATCAGAAGAAAAAAAAGAGAGGATAACCGAAATTGAGAACGAACGGATGGAGGGTTCTTCTCGATGTTTTTAGTGATCAGTGAGAGAGGATTTGTGCAAACGAAGCAGAGCTCCGGGCGACGCCGCTGACGCTTTGGTACCTATAGCCTACTGATCACTAACCAGCGGTGATAAACCGAGAAAAACACGGGGTTTCCCTCAAAAACGCTGCCGCTGAGAAACGGGGTGCCTGAAGCAAAGAGGTAAGGTTCTGCCGAGGGATTTTTCATCATTTTCAAATTTCAAGCGATTGGATTTAAGCATCAGCATCTGCCACTTATGCAGATCAGTTTACCGCGTAATTGAGTGAAAGTGAGCTTAAAAGGGGCTGATAATAGCTCTGTATGTTCACGATAGGGACTTGTTGAGGGAAACATTAGACCAGATTAATTTCCTTTAGCGAACGATAGATATCACGGACAAAATGTCTCGTTGGTAGAGATTAGTTTTGGTCGTGTTCGTTCTTTTTCAACGTGAGTGCAGTGAGCGGGTAAATCATGAGTATGTAAATAAATGAGTGATAGATAGCCTAAATCATGGGTCTTCAAAAGGGGGTCCGGGACCCCCAGGGGGTCCTCAGACTCTGAGGACCCCCTGGGGGTCCCGGACTGTGGCTCAGAGTAACTACAGGGGGAATGCCAAATGTTTGTGTGATAGGATCTTTTTTTTACATTAACCACTTGAAGCCTATAGCATCCCACTGTGAGCTTGTAGATCGGCTATTTTTTTTAGCAAAGAGGTTTAGGTGTAGAGGGAAAAAAGAGCAGACCAAGTGAAAAAAAAAAGTTTAATCTGAAACACGATTGTATACAATATAGAGGGGGTCCCTGCTTCATCTCTCTCTCAGTTAGGGGGTCCTTGGCCTGAAAAAAATGAAAGAAATAAAGATTGCATGAGTGAGTAACTGACTGCATGGGTGAATGAGCGTGATATTAGTGAGTGAAGATCTGCTGACAACATGTTCCCTTCCAGACAATCAGAGGAAAGTAAACAGCTCTTAATTATGGCTCAAATAATGATGGCCCTCCTGGGCCCTGTGGTGGCATCTCCTGACATCATGTGGCATCTCCTGACATCATGTGGCATCTCCTGACATCATGGCAATAATTGATGCCATGTATGCTTTTCCCTGGGGGCTTTGCAGTGCAGTCCACTGGATGCCAGGATGCCATCCCCCAGATGGTGACTACTACAGGTAAAGGTAAGCTATATGGGCTTCTTTCTTTCTTTCTTTCCTTCCAGATTTTTCTTTCTTTCTTTCTTTCTTTCTTTCTTTCTTTCTTTCTTTCTTTCCCCCACGGGTCCTTTAGAGGGTTCCAGGGGGTTCCAGGGTCCCCAGCAAAATTAGTTCATGGTGCATCAAAATCACTTTAATCACTTTAACCCTATATACTACAAAGGTCACAATGTTTTTATTAAAACGTTTGAGAACAACTGGTTTAGTTGAAGGACTAAGCTGCACCTTTAGCTTGACAGCTGGACAGTGAATGACAGTGACATAAATTATTGCATCCATTCAAACCAATGTAACACATCACTAGAATACGTAAATATATGCTGTACCAGTCAAATGGGAAAATGTACAACTGAATTCCTTTAGAGGTTATTTGACAATGACAGTGTAGTCCTTTTATCTCCCACTTTTCCCCCTATAGCTGCCATTGCCATTGTTTCTTTCTGTTCAGGCGATGTCTCTGTCCTAGATGTTGGACGTGTTCTTCTCCTCACACGCTGAGATGAGTGCTTTCAGAGGCGAAGGAAAAGGAAAAAAAGTCTACATTCTACTACCTGGCTAAATTGTCCTGTGATGGAAAAATATTGTTAAAGGAATGAAATCTGAATAATTGAAGCCTCTGGGCTTTAAAATTGCAGGGCTCACCGTGATTTCCAGTGCAAAGTTAGAGGCCACCTCTCCGAAATATTCATGTCATTATTTAAGAATGGATATATCAGGAATCCACTCAGGTATAGCCCCAGCCCCCACCTGTTAAAATATACCGTAAGAGCTATTCTCTCTTTCTCGCTAAGTCCTCGTCTTCCGTTCTCTCCACTCCTCTCCATGTCACTCCACCATCCTCTTCTCTCATTTTCATGGACTCTCTGAAAGGAGAGGACATTTCTGCAAATATATGCAAAGGTCATTTAAAATAAGATAATTAACAAAACCACATACAAAAAGCACATATATGAGCTGAATTCTAGCATACATTTTGTATCATTTCACTCGTGGAATTCTGTTGTTGCATTTTCCACTCAAGGTCCTTATGTTCATGGTCTTTTTACCGGCAATATAATATCAACAATAGGTGTTTACAATTAAATGTTATCAAGTCCTTTTTATACATGTAAGTTTGTCCCTCAACAAAACGGTTCTCAAGGCACACATGTGACGTTTTTCCATACTATAGTATATACAGGAGTTTTAACCACTTAAACCCCCAGGGTTTTATACAGTACTTGGTCTTCCCTTCTCTCCCTCTACACCTACAACACTTGAAGACCCCTGGGTCTTCAATGTTTTTCAGGCCAAGGACCCCTTAGCTGAGAGAGAGATGAAGCAGGGACCCCCACTACATATCCAGCCTGATCTCATAAATGTGTGTTTTCTGACATTTAACGACTTAAACTCTCAATACTTTGTAAACTTTACCTTTGGCTCGGTACTTGGTCTGCTCTTTTTTCCCTGTATACCAAACCTCTTTGCCGAAAGTCGCAGACACGTTGTGAGCTTGTAGATCCGGACCCCCTGTTCAAGACCCCTGCTTTACACCAAATCTCTCAAACTTAGCTGATCAATAACCTCACAAAGCACATTGTGTCCTGTTGTGAGCTTGTAGATCTGCTATTATCACAGAATGTTCGGCAATATCGCCAGATTTTTGCCTTTTATGACATACACAGACTAGGAGCACCTGGGTTCATGTGGTGAAAGGTTTCAGGGTGTAAAATAGATTTGAGGGCATGTTTGGCTATAAGGGTTGTGTATGCATTCATGGACACATAATTGCATAGTAAATGTGTATAATATGTACTGTGTGTGCATGCTCATGGGTGCACGTGTTGCATGCTTGCATTCATGGATGTGCATCCGGTGCTGTTCAGCACATTTTGCATGTACCGTTCCGTGTATTCACACCTAACACAACCCAGCAAGCACAATGACGTCATGATGACGTTATGATGACGCCCGGTCATCACCCCGGTGACGTTCAGGACTAGGCCAGATCACAGCCCATATGGGGATGATCTTTACATCATTTACAGGACGTCATCACCGGGACATCATATGGACATTTGGACAGCAATTTTGGGTGATGAGAAATGTGTTTAGATGACGTCCTGGAAGTGACGTTTTTGTGGTCAGGATTAATTTTGGTTGAAATCAGGTGATATTCTGGGCCAGATCTGACTTGTCTTGGTTTGACTTGATCTAGCCCCAATCGAGACGTCACTGATTGGTCCGGGTCCTGACTGTGCTTGCTGGGAAGTGTTAGGATTTTGTTTAGTTTCCCACAGAGAAAGTGAATCAAATTGTGACACCTCTCTGCTGACTGCTTCTCTTCTCCTGCTGGTCACCAGGTCAGGAAAAGACAAACTGCTAAATATAGGCTCCAAATATAGCAAATAAGCCCTCTCCTAATGTTTCTCACCAACACTTTATACAGTTGTGGTGTTACAAATGCATCCCAATCGACGGTGTTGCACGCCAAAAATAGCTGATCTATAGCTCTCTCTCTCTCTCTCTCTCTCTCTCTCACACACGCACACACACACGCACACACACACACACACACACACACACACACACACACACACACACACACACACACACACACACACACACACACACACACACACACACACACACACCCACACACACCCACACACACACACACACACACACACACACACACACACACACACACACACACACACACACACACACACACACACACACACACACACACACACACACACAACCCCACCCTCAGAATGTCTGTGCTGCAATAGGGGACACACACATCTGTAATGAAGTGACCAACTGGTGCCTGGGATTCATTTTATAGATCCAGACTTGACATTACAAGTCTGAATGAGAAGCCTGTTGGCTCCGTTGCGACAGAAGCTGTCTCTCCGTGGTCTCAGTCACTTCCCCATGTAAATAATTGATAGGCTTTTTGGCAGAACCCTCCTGTAAGACTAAAACCTAATTTATACGTTGTCACACAATGGTGTCACTCCCAAAGAATAACAGATATTCAAGCTAACACTGCAACAACGTAGACTTAAAGGTTCCTTTTAAACCACACTAAATCCAAGGGGTATAAGGAGTCGGTCTGTGTGTGTGCATGCGTTCGTGCATGCATACATGCATTTGTGCATGTGTGCGTGCGTGCTTGTGCGTGTCTTTTTGTGTTGTATGCAATTGTGTTTGTATGTACGTTTATGTGAGTTTGGAGGGAGTTCAAGGAAGAATCGTCACTCTTTTTTAACTATAGACCACAGGTTTGTACAGTAACAAGGTATTTAATTGGCATGTATTGTTAAATAGATGCACAATATGACCGGGATGTGATCTAAAAGGTGTACAAAGACATTTTTCATTTAATCTAGACTTTAATATTACATACCATCACATTGCACTCATGGTTGTAATGAAAGGAAAGTGATGAATTGACTTACAATATACAGCAAAAATTGTAATTGTCAACATGTGTGATTGCACATAACATTGAGGCAATTTTTTGCCGCTAGAGGGCGCTATCCCCCTGGGTCACAGTGTTTTTTTTTGTATTGGAATTCCCATAGGGGACTCTTAGATCGTGTCATCTAAGAACTGTGTTCCAAAAATAAACAAACCACCCCGGGATTTTACTCATATGAATATGAAGCTTCAACTGACAGTGAAAAAGTACTAATTAATTGAAATAATTATTATGGTATTATAATAGAATTAGAATTACATATCATAATAGGAGAAAATATATAGAAGCAAGGTAAGAGTTCTTAGGCCAGCAAAGAGAGACTGCCACAGCTCGCTCCTCAGCCGTTGGACTTTGGCTGTGTTTTTCTACATTTATTTCTCTCTTGTGTTCTTGCTCCCTGTTTTGGTTTTAGTGTTCAGTCATGTTTTCGTTTGTTTTTTCGATTGTTTAGTTTCTGTAGCTCTGTGTTCAGTTCGTTCTGTATTCAGTGTTTAGGTCTTTCTGTTAGTCTGACTCTGTTCTTCCCCAGGTGTTGTATGTTATTTTGTAGTATGACCTTGTGCTTCCTGTCTGCCATAGTAGCCATTGCCTGTCTTGTCTCACCTATCCTGTGTTAATTACCCACTGTGTTCACCTGTTATCCCTGTTATTGTGTTAGCCTATCCTTGTGTTAATTGTCAGTTGAGTCACCTGTGTCCCGTTAGTCCCTGTGTCTATTTAAGCTCCCCTGTGTATGTAATTCTGTGTCAGTCCATTTTCTTATGTCTTTGGGACCAGTACATGCATCTGTTTGTGGTTTTGTTTAATGTGCCCTGTTTTCTGGAGAACCTTAGTTTATGGACTGTATGACGAGTTTTGGTGAACCTTGATTATTAAAACTCTCGAGTTGATCTGTTCGTCCTCAGTTGTCCTGCATTTGGGTCCTACCCGCTCACCTTGACAGAGACAGGAAGTCGAATGCAAAGAGGAGGCATGACGTGCAACATATGTGGTCCATGCATTCGCTGGTTGATCCTCCATGGCTTCCATGACATTCTCATTCTCAGCCAGTTCCATTTCAGTCTGGCATCTCTTCAGAATGGCGTATTATTTAAATGTCCACGTCCATGTTAATGTCACATCAAAGGTAGCACACCTACTGTAGATGAATGGGTTTATATGTATGAAGAATGTCAAGCTCTGCTTGAAACCATGATGGAGAAAGTCCATCGGTCAGCACAGTATTTCTTGTGCATTCTGCCACTAACTTATTACCTACACTAATAATTTTTCACATAGGTTTTATCTTTTTTTTAAAATATATTTTACTTACATTTTATATAATGGAATCAATGCTTCCACATAGCCACATGAGGTCCGACTCCAAGATCCACATAGGAGCCACCCTGTTCCCATGTGTATCCATGATCAACCTCGTTTTTCACATCGTGACTCTGCAGGAGACTAGTAGGCGACTGTATGCAGGGTCGGTCTGTGTGTGTCTGTTTGTCTTTGTGTATGTCCAAAGCTGATCTCGCAAACCGCTTGACCAATTAGCGAAAAACTTTGCACATTGCCATTAGGCCAACTAAGTACCTCCATACATGTTTTTCACTTATGTTTACTTTTTCTGAAATATGTATCTTTTTTATAATGGAAGTCAATGGGGTTTGGATTGGGCTGAAACCTTGCCAAAAGGTGGAGTCGATCATAGATCATCTGACAGTTAATTTCTTTTTGATGTTTTGTGTTGTTTTTTCTGTGAATTTTCTTTGTTGTATTGCTTTGGCAAAGTGAGACAATGCCAGCATTACCAATACCAATTAAGCACTTTCAATTGAACAGAAAAGACAAGGGGAGTGAAGTTATGAGGGGACATGTGCTGTGTGATGGACCATCGTGTGGCAGATAAAGTAAAGATTGAATGGAAGATAAAGGGAGGAGAGGAGGGGGAGGATGGATAAGGGTGGTGTGTGTGGGGGGGGGGGGGGTGTAGAATACTGAGGTAAGAGTGAGATGGACAGAGGAGTGATAGAATGAGAAAGAAAGAGAGAGCCAGAGAGACTTCACATTGCTTTTAACAGCATTAACCTGGCTCACTGTGTATATAATTTAGTGCCATGACGCAATGGAGATACTGCACACAAGGAGCTGTGTGATGAGAACTTCTAAGGCTCCCACACATTAAAACACACACAGATGCTGTTGCACAGAGACATCCCAACCCCCCCCCCCCCCCCCCCACACACACACACACACACACACACACACACACACACACATCGTCTTTTTTATCCCTCACGCTCTCTCTCCCTCACTCACTCACCTAATCCATTCTAACATTGCGTCGTTAGCTTGAACATTTTTGATAAGCGACACGTTGTGTGACGGAGACAAATCACTGTCTTCACAGCGCTTGGTGATCAGTTTTGGGAAGCAAAATAAATCTGTCCTAAAACAGGCTCACGTTCAGTTTCACAGCACATACTGTAGGTCTGCTGCAGACAGAATTGTACAAACATATCTCAGAATTCAGATTATTTCAGTTTTGAATTCCTTTTTTGTTAAATAATCTAAACCAAAATACTTTACTTTAGGGGGCATGGTGGCGCAGTCGGTAGCACTGTCGCCTCACAGCTAGAAGGTCCCGTGTTCTCTCCTCCGCGTCATCAGTGCCCATAGGTGGGGTTGGCGAAAGGGCCTCTCTGTGTGGAGTTTGCATGTTCTCCCCGTGTCTCCTAGGGTAGGTACCCTCACAAAAACATGCAGTAATCCTGGTCACTATACTGCCTCCCCCTGATCAACCGGGGCGCCTGATGGAGGGGAAAGGAACTGTAGTAGGGGGTACTAAGCACAAAAAATGGCCAAATCGTTACGCGGCGGATAAAAGCATGAAATTTGATACAGATGTCCCTTGGGTCATCCTAAAACATCCTAGAAGGGGTGCCCAAAAAAATCTTAAACAGGAAGTGACTTATGGACAAAATTCAAAATGGCCACCTAAACTGTTGACCGTTGACTCAAAAGACACCAAAAGAATCTCCAAAAAGCATAAAATTTGGCACATATGTCCCTTGGGTCATCCTAAGACATCCTAGAAGGGGTGCCCAAAGGAATCTGAAACAGGAAGTGAGTTATTGACTAAATTGAAAATGGCCGCCTAGTGTTGTCGATTGACTCAAAAGACAACTAAAGAATCTCATAAAAGCATACAATTTGGCACACATGTCTTTTTGGTCATCCTAAGACATCCTAGAAGGGGTGCCCAAAGAAATCTTAAGCAGGAACTGAGTTATTGACAAAATTGAAAATGGCCGCCTACAGTGTTATCTATTGACTCAAAAGACAACTAAAGAATCTCATAAAAGCATACAATTTGGCATACATGTCCCTTGGGTCATCCCAAGACATCCCAGAAGGGGTGCCCAAAAAAATCTTAAACAGGAAGTGAGTCATTGACAAAATTGAAAATGACCGCCTACAGTGTTGTCGATTGACTCAAAAGACAACTAAAGAATCTCATAATGGCATACATGTCCCTTGGGTCATCCTAAGACATCCTAGAAGGGGGCCTGAAATGATCTGAAACAGGAAGTGAGTTATTGGCTAAATTGAAAATGGCTGTGTACAGTCTTGACAGATGATGCAAAAGACACTCATAAAAAAATATCTCATAAAAGCATGAAATTTGGTACAAATGTCCCTTGGGTGATCTGAATGCATCCTAAGGGGTGCCAAAAAAAGTTTGAATAGTCTCTCAATGGAAAACACTCCTCCCACACGGGCTGCACTGCTACAATATTCAAATCGAGCAGCCAATCTAGCATTTGGTCCAGAAGCCTGAAAGCTATGCAATCTCTACCATCTCCTGACAAATAAATTAAAGTCGCTGATTCGTGGACACCTTTATGGACACTCTTGCCAGAGGCTGCTTAAGTTTGTAGAGAACTCAAGTGTGGCTGCAAAGCTGAGCCCTTCTGTTCGAGAAAGTGTAGATGCTGGGTTACCTTGCAGAGCATTATGCCAATGTGCTGGTAATTGCGAAATGGCACACATGAATACATGTAGTTACTAAACACTAATCACAAAAAAACAGTAATGATCAAGAAGAAAATACATGAGAAGATAGAGTGTAAAACAAGCAAGAAGATGTAGAGTGCAAAATAAATAAGATGCAGAGAGTAAAATAAGAATATGCAGAGTAAGATAAGATGCAGAGTAAAATAAATGAGAATATGCAGAGAGTTAGATAAATAAAGAAGATTCAAAGAGTACAATAAAAAAATTATGCAGAAAGTAAAATAAATAAGTGATGTAGAAATGAAAACAGAAGGTAGACTACAAAATACGACAAGTTATGCACTGCATAACCTGTCGTATTGAGTCTGCATAATATGCAGACTGCCATGGTCAACTGTTTAAACAGCCATTTAGAATTTCTTCAACATGGTCCCTTCCTAAAAAGTTTAATAAACAAGCAAACAAATAAATAACCCCTTCTAGGATATATTAAGAAGCACTCAATGTACGTACCAAATTATACACTTTTATGACGTCCCCTTATGTTTTCTTTTGTGTCAACTGCTTTTAGGCGGTCACTTCCTGTGTAAAACCTTTTTGGGCACCCCTTGTAGGATGCGTTCAGATCACCCAAGGGACATTTGTACCACATTTCATGCTTTTATGAGATTCTGTAGGTATCTTGCATCATCTTTCAACACTGTAGGCAGCCATTTTCAATTTAGTCAATAACTCACTTCCTGTTTCAGATTATTTTTGGCACCCCTTCTAGGATGTGTTAGGATGACCCAAGGGACATATGTGCCAAATTGTATACTTTTTGGAGATTCTATAGGCTTTTTGAGTCAATCGCCAACACTGTAGGCGGCCATTTTCAATTTAGTCAATAACTCACTTCCTGTTGAAGACTTTTTTGGGCACCCCTTCTAGGATGTCTTAGGATGACCCAAGGGACATGTGTGACACATTTTATACTTTTTGGAGATTCTTTAGTTGTCTTTTGAGTCAATCGACAACACTAGGCGGCCATTTTCAATTTGGTCAATAACTCACTTCCTGTTTCAGATTTTTTTGGGCACCCCTTCTAGGATGTCTTAGGATGACCCAAAGGACATGTGTGCCACATTTTATGCTTTTTGGAGATTATTTTGGTGTCTTTTGAGTCAACGGTCAACAGTTTAGGTGGCCATTTTGGATTTTGTCCATAACTCACTTCCTGTTTAAGATTTTTTTGGGCACCCCTTCTAGGATGTTTTAGGATGACCCAAGGGACATCTGTATCAAATTTCATGCTTTTATCCGCCGCGTAACGATTTTTCACTTAGTACCCCCTACTATGGTTGTAATAACGTGTTCCTTCCACACGCTACGTCTAACCAGGGAACCTCCCCCTGTCAGGTGATAAGAAGCGGCTTGCTAGCTCTCATGCATTGAAGGAGGCATGAGCTCGGCTCTAGGCTCTCCCTAGGCTGGCAGAGGGAGTGTAGCGCCCAGGATTACTTAGACAATTGGCACTGGGGGAAAAATGGGTTACAAAATCGTGGGATCAAAATTTTATGAAAAATAATAATATATATACTTTACTTTGTAAATTCCTTTGTCAAGTTGTCTTTTTTGTCCCATATTTCACATTTTATCCCACAATCCTTTGCATCCTGAATCTACACAAGGTTTCAGATCCTGACTCAGTTGGAAGTACTTGTACTAGTACAATAGTAAAAGTATTTATTATTTATAAATCTGTTTGTTTGTTTTAAATGGTAAATGAAGCATAGCGTTAGTTCATGCAGGACACGGAAGTCTTGCACGCCTCAGCTGTAATCGTCTGTCAGTCAGCTGATGTGAACATCAGCCTAGTCTCCTATTCTCCCATTCACAGCCCTGCTGGTCATTACGTCACACATTCATACTCCAATCAGAGCTCACGCCTTAACAAGGAGGTCCCTTTATATACGGCTTTGCATTCACTAGGTCTCTGCTTGTCTTGCTGCCTGCTTCACTACTGCTTAGCTGCCTCCTCCACCCCAGCCTCCGCCTTTTGATCAGAGTCTGGCATAGGCTCATATACTTGTGATATTATATCTGCTAATTCACACTAATATGTCAATGTATTGCTTATTGTTTGATATTGTATCCCTATGGGGGTTTTGCTTAACATTCCCTGATTTTGCTTAGCATGCTGCTTGGACAAAATCCAGGGAATATCTCCAAGAGCGGAGCCTTTAACGCCAAGCTTAACTGTATTCCATTTGTTGCAATAAATGGTTAAATCTACTTTGACGTGAGTGTTGACTGAATAGTGGCTGCCGTTAGCATATTATAGATCTGATCATTCTCAGTGTGTTTGTTAACCGGCTTGGACTACCAGATGGGTGGATTTTGCCACAGGATAACACAATGTACCAGAAATGTATGTAATTCATTTGAAAGTCGCGCTATTTAACAGTCAATTTATACTTTTCTGCATCTGACAAGCCAGACACAGTCTGCTGTCCTGACCCAGTAAAACTGACCCGCTCTGCAAAATCCTGAGTGTTAATTTGAACATGTTTAAAGGATTTTTACTGTGTAAGGGACAACAAGTACTAAGAATGATTTGCAAATGCTGTTATGTGCAGATCTGGTAAGTGTAGTGCAGTACAATTACTGAAAGGATGCTACAATCTCACACACTGCAATATGGAGAGGCCAGGCGGCAGTATGTGGGCTCCCATATCATTTTACAATTTGTGCCAGGCTGGGGATTTATGTTAAATGTACTTATGTCTCTTTGCTGCTGACCTATAACTGTGCAATATGCTCCACTTTATATGCATTCACACACATTCAAATTCAAAGTACTAACATTAAGACACCAAACCACTAGGGTGTCGCTAGGGTGTCTAATCAAGGATGTGCAATGAATACTCATTGATTTAGAGAGAGTTCAAGAAGCTTCCTTGCGTCAAACGTTAGAAGGTAATGTCAGAGAATAGCACTGCACTCATGCTAATTCCCTCCTCCCGACTCTTCCTCCCTCTGCAGGGGTCGCAGTTAGAGGAGGATTTGAGAGAAGTGCCCCCGCAGACCCGCCATGTTCCTCCACCTTCTCAGCATGATCCGTCTCTCCACCTCCTGCTGTCTTCTAATGTGAGTCTCCAGCTCTTTCAGACAGCTTGGTTGCGTCCATTCCCTTAGGTTATGAAACCATTTCCCCCACAGACATGTTAACATTAGCCACCAGTGAACATCTTACCTGGAGGCTGGCTTACACTGAATGAGCACCACATCATCACAATGTTCTCCTGGGTTCAACTCTGGATCCGTGTTGCCTGTTGTTGCTGTCCTCTCTTTCTAAACCAATATTTACAGACTAAATTTAATGAATTGATGCTTTTGATTATTTTATCTGTTTGTCTGTGCTCAACTGTAAAGCAATTTGTAACTCTGTTTATATATGGTTCTATACAATATAGTTTATTATTCTCTACCGTGCTGTCTAATGGAGAAGAAAATATAGGATAAGGGTCATGGGTCATTCCAAGAGCTTCAAAACAGTTGTTCCTTCAATACTTGTGTTCAAATCCTAATAACCAAAGATCACTAATATATAGGTCTTATATTTTTGTGTTAAAGTCCAGAGGATAACATGTTAAAGTCTGCAACACTTGTTTTGTGGTCCTCGATGGAATGTCATTTATAAGCACATACAGCAAATAATAAGGGTAAATTACACATACAGTACATACAACATCTAAAAGCCCCCATGCCTTAAAAACCCTCCACATAAGAACATACAGTATGTTCTTACCTTGCAGGTATCATGGAATGAAAGAATGATAAACAGTTTCAGTCTGTGTATTTATCTGTCTACAAATATATCTGTCTCGTGTGGATGGTATTGCCTGTTGAGAATCATAAAGGTTAAATCTATCAGAAGCAGTAATAGCTGCAGCTGAATCATGCAGAAGTATTATGTGCATTCTGTTATGTCTGAATAAATGGGTTTTACACGTATCTGTTAGATCTTTACACCTGTGTGAGTCTGTCTGTCTGTCTCTCTCTCTGTCTGCTTCCCTGGAGGGTTTGATGGAGAGCTGGTCGAATGTCAGCGGGAACTGTTGTTATAACCGGAGGAATTCTCGCCGGTGTCATACTACTGTGCATTGTAGCAGTGCTCTGTTACTGTAGACTCCAGGTATGTTTCTCTCTGTGTGTGTGTGTGTGTGTGTGTGTGTGTGTGTGTGTGTGTGTGTGTGTGTGTGTGTGTGTGTGTGTGTGTGTGTGTGTGTGTGTGTGTGTGTGTGTGTGTGTGTGTGTGTGTGTGTGTGTGTGTGTGTGTGTGTGTGTGTGTGTGTGTGTGTGTGTGTGTGTGTGTGTGTGTGTGTGTGTGTGTGTGTGTGTGTGTGTGTGTGTGTGTGTGTGTGTGTGTGTGTGTGTGTGTGTGTGTGTTCAATTCAATTCAATTCAAACGAGCTTCATTGGCTTAAAATACTTCAGTATCTGTCTGCTGTAGAAATTAACAATATCAACAATAATTAATTATGAGATCGAGTTCTATCTCTCCATCCCTGCCTTCCCTTCTCCATCCTTTCTCCTTTTGTTTGTTTCATATAGTGCATCGTGTCGCGCACCGAAAATAGCAGATCAACAAGCTCACAACAAGTTAGATCTGCAATTTGTTTAATGTACGACACCGGTGAGTGACTTAGTATGAATCAGACCTTACTCTCCCTCTCTCCCAGTACTACTGCTGCAAGAAGAATGACTCGGAGGTGGATGTGGCCTCCATGGCGGGAGCCGAGTCCCACTCCCACTTTGCCTGTAATGCGTGCACTGCCCTGGCCATGGATGGGGCTGCCGTCACCTCGATGTCCCTCGACCCGCTCAACGCCAGTCCCCAACGCAACTACTGCCCCACCTGCTCGCCCTACTACCTCCGCTCTGGAATCACCGATGACGTGCGCAACGGAGGGGAGCGTCTTGGCTTCCATACCTATTACGAGAACCCTTCTGTCTGTCTGCCCCTGTCCATCAACCCGCAGGGCTCCTCCCCCATGAGATACGACAGCCCCACGGACATGTTCCCATCCCCGCCACGCCCCACGGACATGTTCCCATCCCCGCCACGCCCCTACAGCACCCAGGTCTGACAATGTGAACATATGTACTGAAAACACATGAGGAAGGATCATGCTCCACACTCCTGACGTGCACCAAAGACCTAACATGCCGGACAAAATGCTCATTCAAGTGCAAACATAAACATGAGCATTTTATGTCTGCTGAAGTTAAACATGCTATTCAGACATGCGCTATGACACACGCGTCCGGTCACAAACTTCCAGGGGGCCGACTGATCATTTTGACCTGGCTGATAGCCTCCGTGTCAGGAATTGACGGACAAACTCTTCTAGAGCCACAGGGGGGGGGGACTGTAGAGGTGCAATCCATGACGGCTGTGTGGTCTCCATGTCAAAACATAAATACAGAATAAATAGAACCTTAGTATCTTTAACCCCACCCTTTTACTCAACCACACCCCATCCCAGTTCCTGTATAGCTCTCCTTGACATTGTTTGCCCCTCTATCCCAGCTAGCATAAAGTGAGAGACTGAATGCCCCCCAGCCCCCTCCCCCGGGCTTATTGTAGCCTACATGAGGGCTATCCGTTTTTTTTCTCGTTTGTTTGTGTACTGTAAGAGTGTCGTCTTAGACCGAATACAGAACCTAATGAATGGTTTCTGGTTTGTTTCAGAGGCATGACATTAAGTAAAACATGTGGGTTATTCTGCCCTTTGTCAAGAGAAAGGTGACATTCAGAGAATTCTAGGCTCCTAGATACTGATTTGGAGTCCAACTAAAGATAGATGTCTGACTCCTTGTTTCTTAATCGGAACCAAATGAGCTCAATGAAAGACATTTGCCATGGCAGTGAGGGACTTACAACTGAGATGTGTGATTTACTTAGATGTTTAATGTTTACAGATTTAAATGGAGGAAGAATGAAGCAAAGAAAGCATCTCTAGACTATCAGGATGTAGCCTTGGTGTTTGGATATTAAAGTACAGGGTGTAAGTAGAGACATTGATGAAAACTATACTTACATTTATAAACCACACAACTTTAACTTTCTTAATCCATTTTGTATCCATAAGCTGTGATATGTGGTACAGTAAAGTTAAAGGTAATGCAGTATTATTCTTCAGTATATGCCTGACTCTGTGGATCCTTCAGATGTGTTTTAGTGTGGGAGTGTCAGGGTTTCAGTGTGTCTCAGGAGACCCTGTCTTAGTGAGACCTCCATAATCTTCTGCCTTTTTTATCCAGGTCAGTGATTCTCTTTGCTTCCGTGTGTGTGTGTGTGTGTGTGTGTGTGTGTGTGTGTGTGTGTGTGTGTGTGTGTGTGTGTGTGTGTGTGTGTGTGTGTGTGTGTGTGTGTGTGTGTGTGTGTGTGTGTGTGTGTGTGTGTGTGTGTGTGTGTGTGTGTGTGTGTGTGTCAACAGATGATAAAAGTAGGAACAAAGTAAGAGGAATATGAAACATTCACTTGGATTAGCTTAACCACTTTAACCCTGACCTGCCTATTTTGGGCATGTCCTTATAGGTGCAATTGCGTCTAGACGGGCTATTTTCGAAATAATTTACATTGTTGAAACGTTTGAAAATTAAATAGGGCATAAGTGGCTAAATTGGCCTTGAATTCATACTGGAAAAAAATAAACTAAGAAATGTATATATCAACACAATGATACCATTACAGATATAGGCAGTGTTGGGGAGTAGTGATCTACAATAAATAAACTAAGTTTAACTAGATATTTGCACAGTGATTTGAGTAGTTAAAATACCTTTTTTTGTGATGTTATCTACTGATACTACTTATAAAAACTACTTTTTATTTTAATTGTACCATTAGTACACTTTCTCATGAATAGCGAGGTATTTATTAATTTTTTTATGCATGGAAACTTTTTGTAGGTATATATGCCTTATATTTCTCTTATCACAGATATTTTTTTACAAAGTAGTTTGAATTACTTTTTCTAATTAACTAGATTTCTCCCTAATGTAGCTTTGCTGTAGTTCAACTTTGTAGCTTGCAAAGCTATGCTCCCCCAACACTGCATATAGGAAGCAGATGTATTATGTTACTTCACACACACACACACACACACACACACACACACACACACACACACACACACACACACACACACACACACACACACACACACACACACACACACACACACACACACACACACACACACACACACACACACACACACACACACACACACACACACACACACACACACACACTATCTACTTCTGAGAAGCCTTGTCACACTCACATCTTGCCCCCCTACTATTTTAGGATTCTTAAAAAAAAAAAAAAAAGAAGCAATATGTGGTACATTATATATAATTCTATCTATTTGTTTATTTAGATGTTCACTCTGCACTGGTGTTCACTGCAGCTTAGCCAATATATTTCAGCAAGTCACCACAAAGAGCACCTGATGTATCAACATTGACTTTTACCCTTTATATTGGTGGATCTAGTTCCTTAATAATTTTTGATGGTTGGAAATGTGTTTTAATCAGAGCCTGCCCAGTACTAACATCATTAGATTACGTTTGGGATACTCTGATAATGAATAGAACCTATTTTAAGCAACAAAAAAATAAATGTCCACGTTGTTTCACAAAATGTTCCTTTTTTGTGGAGGAATAAACATTTATATCTGCCTGGAGAATGTCTTTGTCTTTCTTCACTTCAATCCACAATGGAGTCACAACCTGGCCCTGGTTCAGCAGTTAGAGTCCTCCTCAGTGCATGACATTCTCATAAGGACTGGACATTGTGGACAAGCCCAATGTAGGTGCAGGTCGGGAAATGCCCATATATGGACTGACTGGACATACCCGACGTCAGCACAAATCGGTGTTGCTAGACATGGGATACATAGCAAGTGTTCTTTTTTTTTTCTTATTACTTTTCAATATAAGCATTGTGATCATGGTCAGTATCATGGTCAGTATCATGTCAGTATCATGTCAGTATCATGTCAGTATCATGTCAGTATCATGTCAGTATCATGTCAGTATCATGTCAGTATCATGGTGAGTATCATGTCACATGATACTGACCATGATACTGACCATGATTCTGAAAACAAAGCGGGGCCTCACAACTCACTTTTGAATCCTCCAAAGTTCGGTCTTTTTCTATGTACTTGAAAAAGACCAAAAGGGTTGAAACGTTGTTTGTTGTTGTTTGTCGCAAATTAAAACTTTGGTGCATTCAAAAGTGAGTTGCGAGCCCCTGCTTTGTTTTCATGATTCTGTTCTTACAGTTTGGCTCAGCACCAAAAGACGGAGGATGTGCATAATTTTTTTCTTTGACTGACCATGATACTGACCATGATACTGACCATGATACTGACCATGACACTGACATGATACTGACCATGATACTGACCATGATACTGACATGATACTGACCATGATACTGATCATGATACTGACATGATACTGACGTGATAGTGACCATGACACTGACCATTGCTTCCATTTTGGAATGATACTGACATGATACTGACATGATACTGACATGATACTGACATGTTACTGACCATGATACTGCCATGATATTGACATGATACTGACCATGATACTGACATGTTACTGACCATGTTACTGACCATGATACTGACCATGGAGACACAATGACCAGCATCATGACATCCCTGTCACACAGTGCTGTTAGAGGGGTCTGATGTGACAGGGCCTGAAAAGAATAGCCAATCTACAAGCTCACAACGCATCACCATGTGACGCGTGGTGAGCTTGTAGATCTGCTATATTCACTATTTCTGAAAACTAGTTCCATTTCCTGAAAAGTAACTGTTTTGGACATACACGTTTTGTCCACATGACTGTGACACTATATGCAAGTGGGGTGCGTGGGAGTTTTTTTCCCCCAACTGAAATTACTGTAAGGAGAACAATTGAGTCTTTATTAAAGAAATGGAGCAGCCTCACTCTGCCCTGTCACCTGTCTATGGTATTCTGTATTCATGTCATGGTATTCCTGGTCCAGACGTACCTGCTGGACCAGTTTCAACTCCTGTCTAACAGCTCGGCCAGGGCCATGCCTGCTATCAGGAACAATAGCAAGAATACTGTGACGAGTCTCAGGGACGGCAACACCCCGAGGTGAAATATCACAAATACCACACGTTTATAACCTGCAAAGAAAACAAGGAGTTGCTTGCTGTGTATTCCTCTAGAACCTGTATCTGTGTGTGTGTGTGTGTGTGTGTGTGTGTGTGTGTGTGTGTGTGTGTGTGTGTGTGTGTGTGTGTGTGTGTGTGTGTGTGTGTGTGTGTGTGTGTGTGTGTGTGTGTGTGTGTGTGTGTGTGTGTGTGTGTGTGTGTGTGTGTGTGTGTGAGAGAGAGAGAGAGAGAGAGAGAGAGAGAGAGAGAGAGAGAGAGAGAGAGAGAGAGAGAACGAGAACGAGAACGAGAATGACACAAGGGAGGGGTAGTGAAGGAATAACAATAGAAGAGAGAATAAGGTGACAGAATAAGAAAGAGAAGCATAGCAATGGGTGTGTCTCTGTCACTTTCAGCAGTCATATATAGGTCTTAAAAGCACCTACAAGACACACTTGCCAGTGTGTGTCCATGTAGTCTGACCTGCTACCTATTACCTGTAAATGTACTGTAAGCTTTACATTTGGTAGCAGACTTATCTCTTGGAGTACCCTATACATCTGCACCTGTCTACCTTTGGACTATAACTACTGAGTCTCAAAGGAGTTTCCCTGCGTCTGGAGATCTGGACTTTATCCCTGTATCCTGATTTACCGGCACGCTGCTGGATTTCCGGTTTACAGTCTAAATATGGGAACACGGGAAACTGCTGCTGCATTTTTCTGAATCCAGTTTCTGCCTCTGATAAAAGCCATCAGTCCACAGGAGTGAATTTGGTGCGAGTGACAGATTCCTCTTGGAGCTCATCTGGGAACTACAGACTTCATGGTTAATTTTCACTCCACACAAACCAGTTATCCTATGAAGTGCTGCTGTACGTTTCCTGGAGTTAAACTGTCTTCCATGCACGTTACAAAGGCAGGGCTTCTGAGAATCCATTCTGTGACTGGAATTCACCTGTGAAGACTTAGTGTGTGTGTGTGCGTGTGCGTGTGTGTGTGTGTGTGTGTGTGTGTGTGTGTGTGTGTGTGCGCGCCAACCCCTGTGACACTTTAATAGTTGGTCAGGATGATGGAGGAAGTGTCAATCATGATGGCGTATGACGCCCACATTGTGGACCAGATGAACGAGGAGGAGATCCTGGCTTGTCTTGTGGCAGAATCTCGGCCCAAATCCACAGTAAGATTAACCACTTAAAAGCTCGCCGTCAGTCGTCCGTATTTTGGGCATGTAAACATTTCCAACATTGTCCCAAATTTTCCAAAATAGCAAACATGGTGGGATGCATTGTGTGCTGGGAAGGTTGGCTATGTTTGATATTTTCACTGTCATATGTAAGTTTAAAACAGGGCTTAAGAGGTTAACTGATACATTGATTAACTGACTATTAGTCAATATAAATTAATGTAATACAATATTGGCTTTTCAGAACTAGAATTACTTAAAGCAGCGCTATGTAACTTTCCTCTTCTACCACGGATTTGAACCCGGTTTCCTTCTCAAGTGCTGATTTTTTGGACCGTTGAGCCAATAGAGCCTGCCTAATGGGAAATTGAATCTTTACCATAAGGTGAAAATTCAGTGAGACATGACCTTTGACACGATCTAAATGTCTTAATAGAAGAGCAGGTAGACAAAATACAACCACAACAATTATATAATTTATATTGTATGAACATACTCTACCATACAGATTGTACAAAATTTAAATGTATTCGTTAAAAAAGAAGTTGCCTAGTGAGGCTTTAATTTTCCAAGTACAATGAATTGGCAGGAACTTGCCTAATGCCATTGGTGCAGAAGAATATAGTAAGAAAATAGATACTGACAGACACTGATACTGATAGCCTATTTCTCAGACAGACCCTTAGGGTCTGGAAACTAGTTCAGAACTTTAAGATAGTCAGTATTCTTTAAAGGGAGTAAAATAAAGTGCTGCTCACATGCAATGTGCTGCTATTATCAATAGCAGAGCAATGACTACTACAACATATTCAACTTGGCATGGTCATCACATTACAGGCAAAATACAACTTAAGGCTCAAATTCAATGTAGGATCATGACCCTGGCATTGACTGCTTCAATCAAAATATGCTAGCAGTATAACAATAGATATAGTGACTTGCACTGAAGGCCATGAGCATAAACAGACATGACAAGCAAGGCAAAACAGATTCCCGTGCATAGATAGGTTTGAAATTGCAGACAAGAAGGAAATACAGGATGGAGGTCAAATATTTTGGAATCAAGAACTGGCATACTTTTCAAGAGAATAGCATTCTTCCTATTCCTATTTTAACTGTTCTTATCCCTATCTTGATCTCTGTTTGGGTCTGTGCTTGATTTTTTTTCCTCACTCTCTATCTGGCTCCATCTCTGTTTGGATTAGATAACTCTCTTTAGCTTAGTCAAACATGACATCTGTTGATATTACTGTAACTGATTGGCCTTGACTCTCCCTCTCTCCTCAGGTTCCCTCTAAGAAGCCTAAACTCAAGGAGAGCCAGCTTCAACAGCTGCAAGAACCAGAGGACCCTATAGATAGATACCAGGTTAGACAATATAGCGTATACAGTATGCTATAATATATTTTCCTTAAAAAATGCTACACATTTATGAGGGGGAAAAAAAATACATTCAGTTTCTCTCAAATTCAGTGGAACACATCTATAAAAGTGTTTAAATTACCTACTAACGTGTAGTTTATTTTAAAGTGGACGTCTCATTCTTGTCGGCCTCTATCTTGTAAATTTTTGGCTTACGTTCTCCCCTCCCTGTCCCAGACGTGATATATTTTTTTATATCTTTATCTTTCCTTACAGAGACATGTGACTCAACACATTTGCAAGTGTCTCACATTCCCCCCCTCCCTCCCTGCAAATTGTTCCTAAGCTGGTTCCGTAACTTTTAAGCTCCTGAGCTTTTCCTGTAACCATCTAGATGTAACCAGCATCTAGATGCTGTCATATTGTGTTCTGCTGCATCAAGTTTTGCAGAATCTGACTGTGTGTTCTGTGTCCTATAGAGAGAGAACCACCAGCTGCAGCAGGCCAGTCTGCGTTTGGAACAGGAGAATGACAATCTGGCCCACAGACTAGTCACTGGCAAGATTGCCTTGAAGAACGCTTTGAATGAGGTACTTCTAACTACTGCCTCTATTTCAAACAGACAGAGAGTAAAATTTGCTTAGAAAGAAACAGAAAAAAATGCTGCGGGTCAAGGTTTCAAATACCAAACCATTCGGCCACTTGGCTGTACTTTCAGGTAGATTTTCAAATATAGGACAGGCTTGCAACCTAAAACCGGCACAAACAACATGGCCAAGCCTCATTATCTTCAGCCATTAGGCCTATATCTGAACTCTGCAACCACATAATGTCACAAAATAGAATGATGCCATCAAGGTTAGATTAACATCCACAATGGCAAGTGGTACAGCAGCCATACAGAAAACATGAATCTAACACCCATCACCTCACTATCAGTAGCGTTGCAGCCAGTTGACAATTCTGCTCGGCTACAGACCCTTTTGTCAGTTCTTCAAGGCGGAAGAGTTCTCACTCTCAATGTTGACGCTCCATACATAAATGCATGCTTGGAAGGTCATAATCATGCTTGGCATTTTTGTGATAAGTCTTGAGAATCAGTAAGATTGTCGAGCCATCATCCGATTCAGTGTTGAATGCTTTCTGTTATGGGTGAGCAGTCTCAACCTCAGAACCAAGGGCACGCATAAGAGGTGTGCATAATTGAGCCTGCTTAAATAATAATAATATCTCAAATGTATACAGCGCTTTTCTAAGTACCCAAAGATGCTTTACATGGGGGGGGAAGAGAAAACAACAAAAGAAAAAAAACACTAATAAAAGGCAAAGACTAAGGAATAAAATAAATAAAAAACAGTGGACTGATGAGAAAGCAAAAGCAAAAGTCTATCGCCCCAGGTACGGTACTTGGTCCTGGGGACCTCAAGGAGGTTGGCGTCACCAGACCTGAGGGAGCAGGAGGGGACATGATGTTTGAAGAGGTTGCGGACATGGGTGCAGTGTGTGACAGTGGAGCCATCAATATTGAGTGAAAGGTCTTGGGTAGAGTGTGGGTGAGGGATTTGGGGCCGATGATTTCTGATTTATTGCAGTTGAGTTTGAGAAATGTATTTTGTGTCCATATCTTTACTTCTGTGAGGCAGGCAGTGAGGGTTAGGGTTAAAACATTCCATTTGTATTACTTTCAGTGGAAAGTTTTAGTGTCACACCCTCTAAATAGTTTCATAGGCCTTAATCCACCAAAGAAACTAAAGTGCCATACACAGCCTGAAAAAGTAAATACACCTCCTGATCTACATGCACGGTGTGTTGACAGGCAGAGGACAAGGCGGATGAGCTCACCAAAGACCTTCTACAGACCAGACATCGGCTACGGGCCACAGAGGAGGAGAAGGGAGTGAAGGACGAGGAAGCAGCAATGGTAAAAACACAACAACTGAGTTTTTCATTCCTAGCACCATTTTGAATTCATAACACGATTACTATGACAATCTATGATGGTGAAAGACCATAGATGCAATAGGAGAATTCTTTATGTAACTCTGTTTCGATGGGGAAGACCCATAGATGCAAATGCAATGCAATAACAGATTTTTTAATGCAACTCCAAGAACGGTTTGTTTCCAGGTAGTCTTGCGTAGTGAGACGATTAGAGATGTTCGCCTATACTTACTATGTCTGGGAATATCTAAATTCAGTTCATCGGTTATTCTATTATTTCCTGTAATAAGTTGAAGGAGGTGTTTCGGAGGGAGTTGGAGAAAGCTGGGCAGGAGATTAAGAGGTCAAATGGCATCATCACAGACTACAAACAGGTACATGTCCTGATCACTAAATATAAGCCTACGTTTAAAGTGATCAGCAAACTCTTGTTCTTGATGTCAGTTCAACAGGTAAAACATTATTTAGCCTACATGAATGTCTATCTAGTGTTATTAGTCGATGAGGTATAGTATGAACAATACAGACACCATTTCTGTAATATATTTAGTATTCGGGCAACCAGACTATAGTAATAGATAAACTTTATTCTATATAAACTTTATTTTGGTCCGCTACTCCTCCCACAGTTTTCTTTCCCCCAATTTCGTGCCATATGTCAAAATGACCGGCTTCACCGGGAATCAACCGCTTGTACTTTGCTAAGAGATACGTTGTATAGTTTAATTGATATTAATTTATTAGTGAATACATTTTCCCATTGACTTATAGTAGGACTCACATTCAAGTATTTTTGTCTCGGAAACGATAAGGGCTACAGTTACAACACTTGGAGGGAAGGTTCAAAGTCCCATCCCCTAATTATAAAAAAAATAATTACACCAGTCGGCCTCATGGTGGCGCTATAACTGCCCACTTTACATTTTGGCCTATAACTCTTGAACCGTAGGTCGTAAAATCTAAATTTCCTTTTCCCCATTTGCGTCTGGATAGATTTTCCGCCATTTTGAATTTTCTTCAAAACACACTTTTTGCTCTTTTTCCTACAGATTCTGTCCAAATCTCACGAAAATCAATACACATGATCTCTGGACCCATGCGATAAACATATCCAAGCAGAATTTCGACAGTCCATACCGTTTTGTTTTAAGCAGTCCGCTCGATTTTAAAAAAATGCCAAAAATCACGAACGAAACGTCCGGTCAATCCTAAATTTGAATCACATGTCGAGGGTGGTTTACTCAACGAATCCCCAAAAGCATTTCCACTTTGATCCATAGGGGGTGCCACAGATGCTCAAAACGTAACCGTTTGATGCAAAAACATGATTTTTGGGGGATCAATCTCTCTCAAAATGAAAAGTAAGTGATCTCAGGAGTGACATGACGATGTCATTGGCCCGCTACATTTGTGGGAGGGGCCTGTTTCTTTAGCGGGAGGGGCCTATTTCCTCAAATCAAAACGGCACGCGGGATCCGCTCGGCACCGAATTCGAAACGCACGTCGCGCGGCCTCCGACGGTATTCCTCCAGGCATATCCCTCGAGTCCCGGTGGCCGCGACCCGCGACCGGCGTCGGCGCTACCACACTTTGCAATTTCCCAGAATTGCCACGCGTCTAGTTTACTTTGATTCAGATTGTCATATAACAGGATTTTAAAATTAATCTCCCTATCAGTAATTTGTATGTGGTGTTAACCAATTGAACCCCAGTATCCCTATTTCTGAGCCAAAAATCTGTCTGCGAGGTTGTAGATTGGCTATTTTTGGTGAAGAGATTTAGTGTAGAGTGAAAAAAGAGCATACCAAGTACAGTTGCAACTCAGGTCTGTTTTATTAAGTATAGAGGGGTTTAAGTGGTTAAAAGTGAGATGTTCATTCTTCCAGATTTGCTCTCAGCTGACTAGTCGTCTGGAGAGGCAGCAGGCAACACACAGACAGGAGATGAACACACTCAGGGTGAGAGAACACTTACTGGTCACACTCTTACGACTGATTTATATTTTGATGTATAATTGTGTGGCTCGCTGAAAATTGGCGATGTGTCATGTTTTTCAGATGGAAATATGTTATTTTAATGACGTGACCATATTATAAAGTATATCCGCCATTACTCATCCTGTGGTGTTCCCCTATCACTTATCAATTTACTTTAAGAGTTTCATTTTCCCTTCCTTCACCAGATCAGAATGTTTGTTTGTATGTTGTGTAGAGTGGTATTTCCGAGTACAATGTCTATGGATATCTACACTATATAAAAGTAAAGTGTCCAGAACATTAACTGTGTCAAGTTTGTCAATGGTTGTCAATGGTAGCCTGGCTCTTAATTATTTTTATGAAAAGCTTGGTAATTTCTTAACTCCAAAGCAATAAAGGTGGGATACGTGATTTTCTTTGGTTAAAATAAGTGTTAAATAGCTCTATATTCTGTTAGTAATCATTGCTATAGAGTGTTGCTCAGTAACATGAGTCTTTAGTGACCTCATTTACTGAAAGTGGTTCTGCATGACCCAATGGGCAAATGGCATTAACACTTCCAGGTTTAGTTGTTTGACTCTCATACAGTAGAACCTACATGTATGAAAGTACTGTAGAATGTCAGCCAGTGCAGTGACTGTCACTGTCACTGCACTACACCCAAAATGTATTTATTATATTTTTTACATGGTTTAGTACTTTTCAACTCTTCAGTGTAAACTAATAATTTTTCTCTCTAAATATATACCGGTAGGTTGCCAGATTGTTTCAGACTGCAATTGGAATATGATGTCATCAGCTGCTAATTTAAAAATCACACCCAGTGTGAAGTGGGCGGTGTGGTCATCACAGTGGTCATCACAGTGATGGAAGCTCACTTGTTTTTTTTTAAGTGCATAGTCCTATTTATAGGTTATTAATGTCATCATGTGTCTCGTTAGCCAATCACAGTGCTGAATAG
The DNA here is from genome assembly GCF_963280865.1 of Gymnoscopelus braueri. Taxonomy (NCBI): domain Eukaryota; kingdom Metazoa; phylum Chordata; class Actinopteri; order Myctophiformes; family Myctophidae; genus Gymnoscopelus; species Gymnoscopelus braueri. Next base: position 27,743,004 of record NC_137621.1, on the reverse strand, counting down.
AGTCAGCCAATAGAGTCAGCCAATCACAGTACAGTTAGGGGTGTACTAATGAGCCAATCACAGTACAGCAAATGTGTACTAATGAGGTGTCCCAACACCACTTATAGGGGCGGCTACACCGCCCCAAAAAATCACTGGTTTGTGTAATAATGTATTATTTACTTATTCTGATGACGTCATCATGCAGTGACATCACGACATCATCATCACAACCATGTAACTGTCCTTTAAAATGACGTGTCCTAGGTACAAATGTGATTTACCAAGAAATCAACCTGCTTTCTTACAACTTCCTCTTAGATTAGTTATCAGCACTCATTCGTGTTGGTGAGTGAAATGTTTCACTGGATGGTGCATCTGAATGGAAGAGAAAATAAATACTTTCATGGTGCTGTGGTAGTTGGACACAAGGTCTACTGCTTTGGAGAAAACTTGAACCAGAATAAGACTGAAGTGCACGTCTTCAACACAGTGTCTCTGCACTGGATGATGTTGCCCCATGTGACATGGGTTCCCTCCATGCGCTGGTGCCGCTCAGCTATGCTGATCGAACATTCCATTTACATTTGTGGGGGCAAATTGCTTTATGCATTTGATGTCGACACCCACAAATGGTTCAAGCCCAGGGTTTCTGGGAATGTTCCAGAGCTGACGAACTACCACTACCACTCAACCTGTGTCTTGGGGAAGGCCATATATATCCATGGAGGATGCAACACAACGAGGGATGGATCCCTTTATGACATCTACAAGTTGGACACCACTACAATGGTCTGGACTTTAATTAATACTAGAGGCACTCCACCAACTGCTTCCTCAGGTTACTCTACCACCATCATCGGAAGAAAGATGTTTGTATTTGGTGGACGGAAGGCTACCACGGAAGGCTACTACGGAGTTAGTTACTACGAAACTAACAACATTAGTGTGTTTGATACAGAGACCAACTGCTGGCTGAGCACCCCTACAGCACAGCTTCTTCCAAAGGGACGCAGGGATCATTCAGCCTTTGCCTACAAAGGAGAGCTGTACATATTTGGTGGCCAATGCTGGAGCAACGACTTCAATGATCTGTGGAAATTCAATCCAGAGACCTTCTCCTGGAAGAAGGTGGAGCCCAAAGGAAAAGGCCCGTTTCCAATGTACAGTATGTGCTGTTGCGTGGTTGGAGATCGTATTATCCTCTTTGGAGGATGCAAACAATACTTTTGTTTTAAGTTCCAACGAATGAATTCTACCAATGAGCGTGTACTCACTGATAAACTGTTCATGTTAGATTTGAGGCCTAGTCTGAAGACATTATGCAAGCTAACAGTTATTCAGTACAATCTGGAGCAGTCAGAACTCCCACACAACATCAGGTTGGAACTGTCAAAACTGAAAAAACTGGGATAATTGAAACTGAAAGAAATGGTCGTCCTCTTCCTCGCCAATGGGTTAGGATTTGGGGGGGAGTCGTTAAGGATGATGAGAGGCCGCTTGGAAACGGGAAGGTTTCCAGTTCAATCCCGGGGACCCCAGAGCAGGGCCCGATCTAGGCATAGGCTAGGGGGGGCAATGCCCCCCCAAATGCCCTGACTGCCCCCCCCCCAGATTTTTTTTAAAGATTTCTTTTTTTAAAATATATTTTTATGGGGGGCTTGTGAAAGTTACATTTACGGTGTGTGTGATATGAAATGGGAGCTTACCATAATCAAAGTAATCATTTTCTATCATTCATCATTGCACAATTCAAATAATTCTCCGCCCTGATTTGCCATGGACAGTGTTGCCAGATATTGCGAGAGAAAGAGTCCACGCCCCCTCAGTATTTCCTATTGCCCCCCCAATTAAAAAATCCTGTATCCGGCCCTGCCCCAGAGTCAGTGTCGAAGTGTCCTTGAACAAGACGCTGAACCCCTAAATTGCCCCCCGATGTGCCTTGCATGGTTTCCTCCGCCATCGGTGTATGAATGTGTGTGTGAATGGGTGAATGTAATGCACTATCTATGTAAAGCGCCAAAGACACTATATAAATGCACCATTTACCATTTATGTATCATTGTGCTAACTGAAACTTGGCTAACAGAGTTTTCATCTGATTCTCTTTTTATTAATATTATTGTTTTAAGCACTATGGTATCGGATCGGTATCGGTATCGGCTGATACGCAAGATGTGGGATCAGAATCGGATCGGGAAGGAATTTTTTTTATTGGGACATCTCCTGTCTTCACGTCTCTCCAGCTCTTTACTAAACAGAAAATGCATTTTCAGGTTGGGATAGTACCAATTCTATCCAATCAGGATAGAGAACTCGGACAGGATACAGATTAAAGTGAAATTGAAAGTTATGACACAAAGAAATGAGCAGACAACATTGGAACTGGAACACTATAAAAATTAAGCTGATAAATGAGTACTCTTTCCTGATTGGTTGAATTTTTGCAACCCACCAGAAGATGTATTTTCTGTTTTGAAGAGCTGGAGAGGTGGGGAGACCCCTGTTACTGAACAAACACTATATAGCAATGATTACTACCAGAAAAAAACGTTTTGTTTTAACCAAAAAATGTCACTTACCCTACCTTTAATATAGAGTTTTAAAGTAAAATCTGGCCTTCTGACTAGAATTCACTGATGCAGGGCACGCAATTCAGAAGAGGTGAGACGTCACACAATCCAATGCCAATCAGAGCCTCAGTAAATGAATGAGGACGTATGCATTGACTTTGAGTGAAAGCTCAAGCTCAGCTTACTAGGACCACCCTTAAAGTCCATGCATTTTGTGTCTTAGATTATCTGCCGCCCCCCAAGGCATTTGCACCATGCACTTTAGCCATGCGACACCTTGCGCCATAGATCGTCTCAATAGGGCCCTTTGTCTAACACTCTATCTCTAACTCTATCTCATGTGTTTTTGTCTCCCCTTATTTGTCTTTCATCTTATTTCTCATCATTCTCACCCACAGAGCACAGTGATGTCATGCTCCCACTGCAGGTGCATTCTAGAGTCAATCGACCATTCCAACACAGGTCAGGAGGACGAGTCCGCTCACACAGCACCATCAGATGGTTCTGGGACCACTGAACCTGGTCAGGGTGAAGACCAGGTCAGTTCCAGAGAGGCAGAACAGAGCGGGGAGGACCAGAGGAGGGACGAGGAGATGGAGTCAGTCAGTGCCCAGGTCAGAGAGCTGGAACAGGAGCTGGCCCAGACCAAAGTCCAGATGGTGGAGGCCAAGTGCAAAATCCAGGTCAGAACTTTACACACACACACACACACACACACACACACACACACACACACACACACACACACACACACACACACACACACACACACACACACACACACACAGGCGCACACTTTTGGAAGCCTATCAGTATCGAGGTCAAACCCCAGCATCCAACACTGCTTTGTCACACAGACACAGTCAGATGCCAGCAGGCATGAACACACACACACACACACACACACACACACACACACACACACACACACACACACACACACACACACACACACACACACACACACACACACACACACACACACACACACACACACACACACACACACACACACACACATACACACAGGCATGACCGGACGAACAAACAAACACACGCAAGCACACGCGCGCGCACGCACAGACACACACGCACACGCACACACACACACACACACACACACACACACACACACACACACACACACACACACACAGTGTGTTAAACTGAAACTGTCCTGGAGCTCCACTTGACAAGCCTGTTTTATTGCACAAATGTGAGTTAGCTCAGCTGAACCCTCCAAATATCAACCGCACCCCCCATCTTTCTCACATGTACATACACTGTCTACATTTACTATCCAACTGAATAGAGTCGATATAGCTGAATTGCACAAACCGCAACACAACTTTTCACATGTACCTGTGCTCTATACATATAGGAACTGGAGCACCAGAGGGGCATTCTGACCAGTGATCTCCAGGCAGCGAAGAACAGCTGGCTCAGCAAGACCCTAACCTCCCTGCGGACAGCAAGTGGGGGCATACAGAGCATTAATGTACCCAGAGAAGGAGGCCCCATGGCAAACTGGGCTGTCCAAAGTGCCCCCCTCACTGGTTGGCGCTCAAAGAAACTGTCGTGGGCTCACAGAGAGGGCCGCGAAAACCTCTGAGACCAACAAGCGAAGTTCACTCAGGTCAAAAGAAAAAAATGAGGGTCATGTTGCACCAGTAGCTTATTGGTTAGAGCATTGAGTATATACAGTATAATCACGACTCGATTCTAGCTGGAGACCTGTACTGTATGTTATCCCCTAACCTCTCTGCCTGTATTTACACACTGTACTGTCAAAAATAAAGTGAAACAAAATTATCTTTTAACAAAAGACCGTTTTCCACTTCACATGCCACATATTTGATGTCCAAGTCTGTCTCAACAAGGAGTAACTGGAAAACGTAGTTGGTTTCTGTTCTGGAAGCCATAAATAGATCGGGGCTGTGTCGCAAGAGGGCTGTACTGGATGTATTTGATGCAGTGCAGGTTACTGTTTATCTTGTGCACTAGATGGCAGTCACACAGTGGGAATAACCAAGTAAAGCTGATAGATGTATTGAAACCAGGTGCTAGGTTTTGAGGTTTGCCATTGTCACCACTCTTTAACTGTTAACTGTTGACGAAATAGACCTTGCAGTTTTTCGGTGACACCAAGTGCTCTGTGGTTGAGTCTATGTATAATGTCTTGTAATGTATGTACAATTTTATGGAAAATAAATGGGCACCTTGCCCGATGATGGATTTTGAAATGATGTAGAAATTGTTATTTTAATTAGTATTTTTTTTCCTAAGTGGTCGCGGGGGGGGGGGGGGGGGGGGGATTCAAGTTTCTGCATGTCACTTATGATGAGGTTTTGGGAATAATCTGTGGGTTCTTCTTGAGTGGATTTTCCTGTAATACCCAATATACAGTTTGTTCCTCTTTCACTCTGACGAGTGTTGCTCTTTAAGTGGAGGTTAACCATTGCATTTTTCAGTCTGCAGAGCAGTCAGTAAGCAGAGATCACTATCTCTGCACTTTGACATAGAAAATAGAATATAGCACAATAGAATGCAAAGAACAGACCAGTGAACAGGATAAAGCACAGTGGAATAGAAAAGAGCAGAAACGAGAGAAACAGGGTAGAACAGAACAACAAAAGAAAACAGAATAGATTATTGTAGAACAAGGCTTTATTGCTCTGAGCAGAGTTTGTCTTGCACAAGAGGTTGGCTCTACAAACAAAGTGCGACTCCAAGACTAGTTTGATTGCAGCTATTTTAACACACAAAGGATGGTTGTGAAAGGCTGTGTCAGTGTTTATGTCATTGTGACTCTCCTCAGCTGTGTCCTTGGCAGCAAAGGACTGGATTTACTGAAGTCAACTATAGCATCAAGGAGTGAGTATAACTAACTACAAATAAACTATAAACGATTTCCCCTCTTTTTGTGCAATGTTTCTTTTATCAATTTACTGACAAAACGTTTTAAAATAAATAAAAATAATAAAATAAGCATGTAGCTCTGTGTAGATGTTTATCTATCTACAGTATATCCCTGCCACTTTATTATCTACAGTATACAGTTACATTAATAATACATTATAATAATTATTATTCCAGTTATCAATAAGCACCACTAATCCAAACTATTGACATTTAAAATGGTCTAATTACATGTACTGTCTTTTGGCATCAGTGGCTCCATCCACACCTGAAGTCCATTGCCGGTGCTCTGCCTATCCCAACCAGACTCTCTGTTCCTTGGTTGAGCCTCAGCAAGTTGTTCCAACACATTACATCATCACCTATAGGTAAACCCTCAACAGAAAACAGCAATACTGAAATTACTTAGGCCAGTGTACAGCATTAACCTGTGTTATTATAACCACTTGAACCCTAGCATCCCTATTATGGGGGGGACATTCGCGGGGAAAAGCTAATCTATAAGCTCACAATGTGGCTCTTTGTGACTCGCATTGTGAGCTTGTAGACCGGCAAATTTCTGCACAGAAACTGGGTGTAGAGGGAAATAAGAGAGGAACACAAGACACTCATGTCCAGTTTACTAAGTATAGAGGGTTTAAGTGGTTAACCTACAGTATGAAAAGGAATTGCAATTGCCAAATCTCACTTACAGTACAAAGTGTACAAAATACAGTGTACAAAAACACTTCTGAAAAACAACAAACACAATGTACTGTGTGTGTGTGTGTGTGTGTGTGTGTGTGTGTGTGTGTGTGTGTGTGTGTGTGTGTGTGTGTGTGTGCGCGTGTGTGTGTGCGCGTGTGCGTGTGCGTGTGCGTGTGCGTGTGCGTCTGTTTGTGTGCATGTATCAGTGAAAGACATAGACCATCGGTCACTAAGCAGTGCAACTTCACCCAGGATGGCTCCTCATCCTCTGCACTGAACTCAAATTCTACATCCTCATCTGGCCAGGTATAGGATAAAAGATTATTTGATGTTAAGTATCCTGTAGAAATAAATCACATTTCCCTTTTTATAGCTGCTATTGACTGTTATTGTCTTATTATCTTTCATTATCTACCTCTTGTAAAAAAAAAAGCTTTGTGCATCAGAGGTCTTGCATGGTACACCACACAGCATTTCAAGTCAAATCCCAACACACAAATGTGTGTTTGGAGGAATTGATTTGCCTAACTCTTAAATTGGGAGAAAAAAGGGTAATAACAAATGATTGACGACATTGACAATAAGTAACAAAAAGTATGTGAATAAATAATAAATACATAAAATGAGAATATGTCCAAGTCCAATGACAGAGTTAATATATCATACACTGTTTGCCCATCCCACTGTCCGGCAGGTATGGAACTTCCACCTGGAGAATCTGAAGCTTCTCACAGACTACATCATCAATGTCACAGCCGTGAACTCTCTGGGAAGCAGTTCCAACTTCACAAGCTTTATGTTGGAGGATATTGGTGAGATCCAGAGTTCCATTATGTATTCATAATAATAATAATACTCCTTCTTCTTTATGCAGAGAGTAGGATAGGGGACGCTCTCTAGAGCAGAGCGGCACTCTGCTCTAGAGTAGGGGTCTTCAACGTTTTTCAGGCCAAGGACCCCTTAGCTGAGAGACAGATAAAGCAGGGACCCCCCCGCCACATATTGTATAACAATATGTTGCAGATAAAACCTTTTCATAGATTTCATAGATAGCTTTATTGACTTGTTTGACAGCACTGTCATCAGTCTTGGATTCCAGTTGATGTGTATTTTCAGACAGTTAACCACTTAAACCCTCAATATTTAGAAAACTGATCTGCTCTTTTTTCCCCTACACCAAACCTCTTTGTCAAAAACAGCATGTTCCCCTCAGAAAAGGAATTCTAGGGTTCAAGTGGTTAATGAAAAAAAAAGTTCCTATGACACAAACATTTGGTGGCCTCCCTGTAGTAACTCTGAGGACCCCCTAAATATATGACATGTTCAGATAATACAGTATACAGTATATTATTAGAAACAATGGTTGTAATTGTATCATTGTATTTTTTGTCATTGGGCTTCCTGGTTCTAGGAAAATGATAACATTGGTTTTGTTTCCCTCTATCGGTCTCTCCTCTCTCTCACTTCCTCCCTCTCTCTGTTTCTCTGTGTGTTTGCAGTGAAACCAGACCCTCCAGTAGACATGCGGGTTTCCCCTGTGGGTTTCAAGAAGTTGTTAGTGGAATGGGCCCCTCCCCCTACTTGGTCCAACCTTGATATCTTCCCCTTAAAATACCAGATCCAGTACCAGTGGGAAACCAGGGGCACCAAACGCACTGTTCAAGTAAGACTATCCAATATACGTGTTCATGAGAGTGTACAAATGGAACAAAATGGGGTCCATTTGGTCCCATTTGTACATTCTCTGTCTACTAAAGCAAAGTTAATGTGGTTAATTCAAATTAAACAAAAAACAAAATAAAGACTCAAGACCCATTTTCGAAAACAGCAAGAAAATAACAATAGTGAAGCTAAAAGGAAACTAAGAGTTAAAAAGTATATATATATGTATATTACTTGTGTTAGTTTGTTGACCATGACTAGAATCCTCAAGTAAGGACCAGATCAAAGTGAAATATCAATACATCTCAACTAATAAGTAATCATGCTGAGCCCTGTACTGAGAGTATATTTGACACTATATGCTACTGTATTAATAAAATAAAGTTGAAAACCAAACACAAAATAAAAGTGAATATTAATTAAAAATAAAAGCAGAACTAAAACTGGTAGCACCTTAAGTAGAGCAAAATCTGTTTGGACATTTAAACCCAGGAAGCATTTTATACAATATTATAAAATTATTAGGATTGTCACTGCAGCCTGTGACCTATACACAGTAATTAGGAACTGTGTTTAGTAAGTATGTGTTTAGTAGTAGTGTTTGTGTTGCATGCTTCTTTACATGTGTACTTCTGACAAAAACAACACAAAGGACTGCAATTGTTTCTAAACAAGTCAATTTATTGAATTGTGTGAGGAAGTTGAATTTATTGTTAGTCACCTGCATCTCCCCTGCAATCTTGTTGATTGGGGAGGTGCCAAGTACTGTAGAGAAGGAGGGGTGTTTGTTTCATGGGTTAGGATAAAGCAAATGTTTATAATCTTGTGAGTGATTTGGCGCCTGAAATATGTATTTGAAATTTGTTTAGTAAAACAGTGTCATAGTTTAAGATAACGCTGTGTTTTTAGTTGATTGAATTACCAATTACTAATTGTGTTTTGGTATGGTCCACCTGCTATATAATGGAGGCTGGAATTGCAGCGTTTAGTTCAGGGTTGGGTTAACAAGCAGATAATACCAGCCAGGAGAGAGTGCAAGGGTCTTTGGAAGGGAAAGGGCATTGCCTGTTTCAGTTCTTTGTTGTTTTTAGCTGTCAGGTGTTCATTTCTTATTTTGGAATTTTATTTTTGTCCAGTCTTTGTTTTTATTTTTGAAGTATTATTTTTGCCTGGGGCCTGCACTGTATAAATCCTGCATGGAACCTATTAGTGTTTGGAGGTGAATTAAAAAACAAAAGTGCATCCTTGGACTTTTTAAAACATTTTGGAAGCCTTAGGCATCTGCCAACTGCCAAGGATGATGTAAACACTTTATTGTACCCAGACATGTTCAGAGATGTCTAAGGTGTGATACACGTAAAACCAATGCATCCCCTCCACCCGAAACCTGTGAGGGTTCCCCCCTTCAACTTTAAAATGCTGAGGGAGGAGTAAAGTAGGCCTACATCTTTCCCGCAGACATACTGCCATCCGGTGAAAATGTTCTGAAAAACAAGTCCTTTACAACTAGAGAAACAGATGGACATGGATGCCTGTGACATAGCTGCCATGTAACAATAAAAGTTAAAAAAAGTGTGGGTTTGTTCGTTGATAGATATCTGGCGCTCTGTTTACACACACAAACAGGACGACAATGGAAATAAGCTCTCGAGCTTCATTGTCTTTTATCCTTAGAAAGTACAATTATAGGCTATGATTATGCATATGCATTTTGTCATTAAAGTCGATTTATGACTTTCATAGATGCATTTAAAGTATTACTGGGTTTGCAATCTGGGAACCCATTCTGTAAAAGAATAAAGAAAGAAAGAAATGGCAGAATCTTGAGCGATAGCAGTGTTTGTTATTCAACGTTTTTTTTTCCTTTTCTCTCCACAGCTGGGACCATATGAGAATAGCAGGGTGGAGCTGAAAGGGCTGACCACACACAGGACATACCTGGTCCAGGTGTGTTCCATGGAGCTGCTGGGCCTGGGAGAGTGCAGCAATTGGAGCAAAGCTGTTAAAGTCACCATACCAAAGCAGTAGAGCAGTGCTGCCCTGCCAAGCCAAAGAGCAGTAACTACGTTTTTGGACACACTGACTTATTTGTGTATCCCAAAGGTCAAATTAGCCTTTGTGATGTTGGGGGATAAACAATTACCTCAAGAACAGATGTACAATTAGTGTAATATCACTTATATGCCGATATCTCATTTGGCTGACCAGTTGAATCACTTTTAAACCCATTTTTCAGCACTCTGCCTTGGCAGGGCAGAGTGGTTCTCAAACGTTTTTTCAATTTCAACGACCCCCACAACTCTGAGAGGGTATGAATGGAACCAAACTGACCTTTTATGGGTCTATTCATACGTTCTCCGGGTTACAGACCTGTAAGGGTCCATTTGGAACCCCCCTTGAGTCACGCTGAGGGTCCCTGGACCCCACCTTGAGAACCACTGCCCTCGAGAGTTTTCCACGTTTCCATGAGAGTAAACCACCTAATGAATACACCGACTTGCTGGTAGAGCCACAGAGCCTAAGGGAACGCTAATAAAAACTTCAGCACAGAGAAATGCAATCAAATCTGACCTTTTTATGACTTCTACAGTACTGTCCACTCAAACGAGGTGAATAGGTCTCTAGTGGTACCAGGTGAGAATTCTGTGGCAAATCACATTTTAGAAAAGAAAGAAAATGCAGCAGCTAACTTCAAAGCTATGCTTAAAAGTAACAACAACCTCCATAAAAATGTACTTATTTTGAAATGATAGTGGAGTAATAGTCCCCAAGAAATACTCAAGTAAAGTACAGATACTTTACAGAAAAATGTACGTAGGCGTACATTGTTACTGTCCACCTCTGGCAATAATGAGAAACTGTTTTCCGTGGATGATTTGTTGTCATTTTGAATGCACAAATGATGCAAGTGACAACTACTGATATTTTGTTTTATTAACAATGCATGAATGTTCAGAAAAAAATACATATAAACATGTACTCTTTGCATACGTTCTATCATTAAATGATAAAATGTAATGTTACATCTTATCATAATACTGTTCGGACGGTCTATTGTTACTTGTGTTGTGTATCTTCAATAATGTGAAAAAATAAAATAAGACTTTTATGACCAAAGCCAGACTTTCTATATCCATACATATTAAAATATACATTAACCACATGAACCCTTGTGTCCCTATTCTGGGCATGTCATAATAGGCTAACATTCGGCAAAAATAAAAGATCTACAAGCTGCCGTTGCTATTTTTGGTAAAGAGATTTGGTGTAGAGTGAACAAGGAGGGGGCCACGTATAGACCCCTGGGGGACACCAGTCATCAAAGTATATAGTGCGAGGAGGGTCTTCAACGTTTCTCAGGCCAAGGACCCCTTAACTGAGAGAGAGATGAAGCATGGACCCCCACTACATATTGGATTCATGTTAATGTGTATTTTCAGACATTTAACCACTCAATACTTTGTAAACTTGACCTTTGATTGGTTGACTTGGTCTGCTCGTTTTTTCCCTGTACCCAAACCTCTTCGCCGAAAACAGCCGCTCTACAAGCTCACAGCGCGTCTGTGCCACTTTGTGAGCTTGTAGATCTGCTATTTTCGGCTAATGTTCCCCCCAGAATAGGGATGCGAGGGTTCAAGTGGTTAATGTAAAAATACAAAAATAAAGTCCCTATCATACAAAGATTTGGCGGCCCCCCTGCAGTATCTCTGAGGACCCCCCTAGGGGTCCCCCTGTTGAAGACCCCTGATATAGTGTTTAAGTGGTTAACATGTTAGTTTATCCATTTGTAACTCTGAGACAAATGTAAACAAATGAACCCTTACAAGTCATTTGTACACTCTGAGAGTAAAATGAACATCTGCTATGTGATCTGCTATTTTCACAAACTTCTTAAATGTTTTTCTAATTTATTTATGGAAATTATATGATTTTCTGGTTTTATTTATGAAATACTTTAGAAAAAATGGTGGAATTGTTTTTAATTGATGAAAAGTTATGATTTCTTTACTTTTTAGAAATCATTTGAAGTAATATGTCTATCTTTTTAAATGTAGGAAACAAAACAAAAGGGCATATTTACTCGTGACCCATAAAAACTGGTCCGCGATCCAAACGTGGACCCCCGACCCACTGTTTGGGAAACAGTGTGTGTGTATGGTGTGTGTACACATTAAATGTCAGTCGATGACATCCACCACCAGCGGGGTGACAAACTCAGTGTGGCGTATGCCCAGGGTGAAGGACGGGGCCTTGGGGAGGTGCAAGTGGACTTTCTCCGGGCTGTGGGTTCCAGGTCCAGGGATGCGCGAGGCGTAACTGGGCCTCTTGGTTCGGCCCTGCATGGAGAAGGAAGGCTGGCGATGGAGGAAGACATCGGGTTCGGTGCTGTTGTAGTGGCCCGGTCCGGGGGTCCCCGCCAGGTCCTCAGACGGCGACCCGAAACTCCTGCGGGCCAACATGCTGTAGCAGGCGCTGGACGGCTTATGGGGAACCTTCGGGCCAAGCACGCTGGGGAGGCTGTACCTGATAGGGGGTGACGGGTGGGAGGGGGAAGTGGATTTAAAATTGTCTCGGGTGATTTTTGTAAGAGCTTTGTTTTTCCACGACTTGGGGGACTTCTAGATTCATGTTTTGATAAGCAAAGCATATTTTAGTCATAACAGTACAGAAGTGCATGTGATCTTTCTCGCACGCACGCACGCACCCCACCTGTTGGGTGCAGGTACAGCATCCACAGCACGGTATCGGGTGCGGGTGCTCATGGTGTAGGAGGGCGGTCTGTGGTGAGCGTTGAGAGGTGGGGCCTTCTCTGGACTGTAAGCTCCCGGCCCCGGAGTCTGAAACTGATCCGCTTCACAAAGAACAACACACATGCATATCATTATTAGCTGGAGAATGTGGAGGTTTTTTGTTTATTGTTTTCTTTGCCATCTTTATTGCTCCTCTCCTCTCCTCTCCTCTCCTCTCCTCTCCTCTCCTCTCCTCTCCTCTCCTCTCCTCTTTCACTGGGGGTGAGAGATCAATAGGGCCGCACCGATATAACAATTTGATTCGCTTGATTTTTTTTACAACATCGGTATCTGCAGTTATGCAGCCAATGTGTCCTGATTTTTTACTAGTTTCAACTTAGTGTCCCTATTTTGGGCAAGTCATTATCGGCTAACATAAATAAATAAAAAAGCTTAATAGCAGATCTGCAAGCTAACAACACATTGCGATGCAACACGTCGTGAGCATGTACAGTAGATCGGCTATTTTTGAACATATTGAATAGGGTTTAAGTGGTTAAATGAAATAAAACATTCAAAGAAATTGGTCAAAACATTGGTAACCGGTGGTCTAGGACAGTGTTTTTCAAGCGTTTTTGGCCCAAGGCACACCGATGGGCAAGGCAAAATCTCAAGGTACACCTGTATTCATATCCATGCAAAATAGCCTGTGTTATCAATAATGTCACACTCCTCATGTCACGTTTATTTTTATTTACAAATGCCAAATAAAAAGTTAAAAATATATTTTTTGGGGATATATAATTTGCCTCTGTATTGGGAAATAAGTGCACACAAAGTACCAATATATATACCAGATAAAAAATAATTCATAACAGTTTACAGTTTTAGTTTAGGCATTTAGCAGACGCTCTTAAATAATCATCAAATGCATAGAAATAGTAATCTAATAATAAAGTAAACTCAATAATCTAACAATAACTAATACATGCGTAAACCAAGAACCTATCATCAGCCTACATTGAAACTATACACACTATAGGATGCCAGGTCAACAATGACCTGGCATCTTGTCTACATAACATGCTATCTAAGTTACATTTGAGCCTTTGCATAATCCTGCAAGGTCGTCAAGGCTAGGCCAAGTGCTACGGGCTGAGGTGGAGTCTGAAGAGGTGAGTCTTCAGATTACGGCAGAAGATTGGGAGTGAGTCTGCAGTTCTAATTGCAATGGGGAGTTCATTCCATAGTTTGGGAGCCAGAAGGGAGAAGAGTCTGGGACGTGTGGAGCGTGTGGAGCGTGGATAACTGTTTGTATAGCTGTATTGCAGCAATAATAATATGTTGTTGTCCCTGAATTGGCTCACGACACACCAGTGTGCCTCAGCACACCGTTGGAGAACCACTGGTCTACGGCTCTCCAAAATCTGGCATCGGTTGGGCCCCTAGAGAACGTAGTAATTGACTGCAGTCTTTCGGAGTTCCACACATGGCTCTCACCTGCCCGCTTCCCTCTGCCTTGTATGGAGTAGGACGGGGTTTGCACACGGCCAAACCGGGTCACATTGCCACCAACGTGGTACCGAGGTCCTGGGCTGGAGTCCACAGAGACCACTGTAGAACACAGAGTTAAGTGTTAATTTAACTGTGTTAGATAGTGGGGTCAGTGGGTTTAAAATGATAGATTTAACTCACTGGCACTGCTCATGCGACTGTGGAAGGTGTAGGCAGGGCTACTGGGTTTGGTGACATCATGGTTGATGTAGCCTACAGTTGGCGGTAAGCCATAGCGACCAGGCCCCGGACCTAACAATCAGGAGGACCAACAACCAAAATGAGGATGAGGGAATACACTCATTGATAGTATGTATATATACACGGAAAAAAATACTCCATATAATAATTGCAAAGACTCAATTGCTCAATCCTACCAAAAACAAAACAAAACAAAACACACAAACAACACACAAACAACAAAATCAACAATGTCAAGGACAGCAATCCCAATTATCATTGGGCGTGCTAGTCCTGGACGTTGGTGATTGGAATACATTAATTTCCAGGAAATAATGTGCACACATCACATCATCCCTTGGCCCTACTGTTTATCCTGTAATGGCATCCACATGGTTGTGTTTCCTTATGTGTTTTCTATGGTTATGCATAATAACCTTCTAATCCTATTTGATTGGAACTGGATTCTAAACAAAGTGGAACTTTCAAACAGGTTGTGAAACACTACTGCATGGTGGTTTAGAGCCAAGCCATAACGCAATCATAGGCACGTGGACGTATCCAAACACATACTGTACGCACATGCACGCACGCACGCACGCACGCACGGGCGTGCGCACACACACGCACACACACACACACACACACACACACACACACACACACACGCTACTTTAACTAACCTCTCTCTCTACCAGAGATTATGGGACGTCTCTTGACCACCCCTTCCATAACCTGTCAGCCTCTTTCTTTCTTCTTTCTCTCTCTTCCTCCCAAGCTCCTGTCACTTCGGGTACATCCTCCTCCCGCGTAGCTCTCGCCAGAGTAAAAGAGAAAAAAAAGGAAAAACTCACAGTCTCCTGGGCTGAATTATGCATGATCACAAGGTAAGGAAACCTTATCTGTTCCGAGGCCCCAGTGACGCCCGAGTCCGCTCGTCACCTCCTCTTCTGAAGGTCCCCACAGGACAAAAGGTTTTCACACCACTGATCACAGGGTACAGGTTGAGATTGAAGAAAATAAGTGGGGCCTCTGGAGACTCACAAAGACTTAGAAAGAAGAGCTGCTGGTGGTGGGTATCAACATCTGAGAGGAAATTGTTGGCCAACACAAATTACGCCTCTGAATTAAGACAAAATTTTAAAACACACAAAAGAGGTGCTTTGTTGAGGGAAACAGGGAGTCCAGCATGTAAAACACACTTGCTTCATGTACTCAAATGATCACTGCAACATTAATAGTGTAAGTGTTACATGTAATGTAGCTCATTTGTCATCCAATGCTTTGGGTTTGGGTTACTACAGTGGGTATGTTGTAACTAGAACTACTAGTCATTCAATAGCCTACACACACGCAGTATTATTAACAATGAAAGAACTTGCACTCTTTAAGTGATGCTGTTTTGATTCTTGACAAGCCAAGCTTGTCATGATAATACGATCATGAGAGATTTCTCTATGGATTCGAATAAACTCCCATGAATTTTTGTTTATGTAAACTTTTGCTATAATAGCAGTTTTAGTATCACATCCCATATAGATGTCTAGAAGTAATCTCAGTCTAAATGTAATCCTGCCTGAAACATTGTAGGCCTAAATGTCCTGTCCTGTGAGAGGATGACCTTTCAGCGAGGTGATGTTTGGTTTCCAGGGAACGAGACTCTGATTGTCTTACACATTCTCCTAATTATATTCCTTAAGAGAGAGGTAACTAAAGCCTTGTGTGAGGAGCCCTGACCAAGAAAAAAAATAACCCTGGCTGGTTAAATATTAACCAACAGTGACTCTGAACGGTGACCGCCTTAGTAACTGGACTCGGCTGTGTCATCAACGGGAGACAGACACATACACAACCAGGCACTGACTGTAAACACATTCACCAGATTTGGTTACCTTCATCCCCAGTGAGAGAAAGCAGTGGGCAGCATGAGGACATGTTTGAGGATGTAAGTCACTGCTGTGAGACATGGGGTGAGTCGGTGAGACTTCGGGAAAAGGACGTTTCAATAGACAGTAACTATGTCTTTAATCTTCAGGAAACGTCAGAGAACTAACCTCCGAATAAGGGGGTTACAATGAGTTTGAGATGATGAAGACTGCAATTTGAACAAAATGGAAAAATCTGATGGGTCATATGAAGCCATTTCTAATGTTTCTCTATATGTCTCCGATGACGGCATTGTCAACTATATATCCATTTCATGCATGTTGTTGTTTCAAGTGAATCTTTGACCTAAAGGTAGTCTTATTGCCGATAATGGAGGACTGAGGGTTAAGGTATTTTTACCCATGTTCCTTCTCCTTCAGGGAAACTACATAGACCCACATGCTCCACACAGGAATGTCAAGTCTTCTATTGTTGGAATTAAAGTCATCCTCAACAGGTTTGCCGTCAGTAACCCTTAATCTATCCGTTTTTTTAACAGGGAAATTGAAGGGTGGATGCGACATGGATGTGACATGCCCATTGTTAAGTCATGTCATTTTGGTGGGGAAATTGTTTTAAAAGTTCATGTTTATTGTTTAAAAAAAACTATGGTTTACCCACAATATACTAATAAAGTTTACTGTTGGATGTTTCACTTTTGAAACAATGTTTTTGGGGTCCATTTAGAAATGAGAAAATGTTATGCTATCACCAAATCATACACAAGTTAAAACTTTGATGCTCATATCTCTGAATTTCACAGAACGGAGAGGTACAGTCTCAGAGATATGAGAAGAGACATGATGACATACAGTATGAGAAGCCCTATCCCTCATAAAGAATGCAGACATACTCAAAATGTTCCCCATGTCCAGTGTGCTTCAGTGTGCATGGTACACAGTGGTCAATACATTTCCAATCTTTTAGAATGATCATTTTATAAAGAACATCAGTCAATAGCATTTCAGTCATTTAAAATTTTACCTACTAAACATAACTTAGAAATAAAACATAACTTTACACATTTTAGTTTTTAAATATGCCAGTACAGTTCAGTACAAAAATAAAGGCAGTGAAATGTCTCCTTACACAAACAACAACATCATTTCATCAGTCGCATACCGTTACTCAAAAGCAAATAAATCCTGGGGTGCTAAGCAACCACTCAGCTGTGTGTTCAACATGTATATCAAGTTTGAGATTACAAATACAGCTAAGATGTTTTTTGGGGCGGATCAAGAATACAGTGAACTGTAAAGCTTTAAATTGGTGTTGATGCTGTGCAGCATCACCTCAATAGTCAACGAAATAACCACTAGATGGCGCTTTGGATCCATTCCCTTAGTTTTGAGTCACCAGTCACCACAAGGTCTTCACAGTGGAGTCAGTGGGGTGGGCGGGGGTTCCAGAGTCAGGAACACAGTCATGGAGAACATCCAGAACACTTTTAGAACACCTCTCCAACACGTCTATAGAATGCACCTTGTGCGTCTAACCCTATTCGCCTTGAAAAGCCGCTTTCATGGTCTTTACACATGTCCGAGTCATGCGCGCTGACAACAGGCACGCCTTGATGTAATAATGCATCTGTGGTATTGGTTATTCCATTCCAACGAGGACCAGGTGGAGACTAAAGAAAAACATTGGATAAAACAGCTCCTAAGAAAGCAGAGCGGTCCATGTGTTCTCGTACTTTTCCCGTGCAATGATTCTTTGATGTCCAGGACACATTCCCAAGCCGCACCAATTGCACCACGTCAGGTTAAATAGTGCTCATATTGTCTAAAACAGGTGCATATTGGCGCATACAGCAAAAATATTTAAAAAAAATCCCTTAGTTTGTCTTTGCATGTCCTCAAATGTCCGTGAAGAGTCCACACTCAAGACCTTCCAGAGTCTTTGTAAATCACACCAACAAAAATAAGCTCTCTCTCTCACACACGTACGCATGCACGCACGCATGCACGCACGCACACACGCACACACAGGCAAACACACAAATTACACTCACATCTCATGTCTTGACTCGGATACTTCTTGTATAAAGTAGCGTGTGCTATGACTTATCCCCTTGGAGTACCTAAATGAAAGACAAAGCATATTAGACATCATTGCCACGCAATTTTTTTTAAAAGAGATGCATTTAGTGTATGTGTCCGTATGTAATGTATATTTGAATGTGCCCTGTCGTGTGCATACCTGTGTGTGTGTGTGTGTGTGTGTGTGTGTGTGTGTGTGTGTGTGTGTGTGTGTGTGTGTGTGTGTGTGTGTGTGTGTGTGTGTCTGTTATGAGCTGAATTTTCCTTTGTCTTGCTGTCTGAATGAGAGGGCTTGCTTATACTGTTTTCTTTTTAAGCATTTCAGCTTCGGAAATGAATATATTATACATATGCCCATGCTACACTTTGGATATAAGATTATGTTGGACACACCGGGCTTCTGATGTTCTATTCAGATCTTGTGATCGGTGGGGAGATCCGTGGTCAAACAACAATGGCATCTCTTTGTCTACAAAGAAGAGAGAGGAGTCACCAAGGAAGATCTGACAACAGACATCGGTTTAACGCCTCATTTCCACATTGAGATCTGACTCCTGAATGTCCAATCGATTAAGATCAAAATGGACGAGTTGAGGGCGATGTTTAAACATGAGCGTGGATTATTTGTGAGATTGTAATCTCTTGACAACAATGAGAAACATTTTGCCCAGATTGAACAGGAAACCACTTGATGCATTGCAGAACAGCTCTGTTTTATTTATGTTTTATTTTTCTATCCAGGGAGTGGTGTTTGCAACTCAAACACTCGTTCTTTTTACCACGCGGGGAACATAACTCTGTCTCTGCACTGCTTTACTACACGAACAGAAGACTTAAACAAACACCCAAACACATGTATGGTAGAGCATATATGGAACGAATATAGATATATATATTCCTTCGACAGTATATGAATATATAGCTGTATAATGCCTTACTGCACATCCTATGGATCTGAAGCTACATTTCCAGCTCCCCCAGTTCTGAACATTCTCCATTACTACACTATGTATAGAATATAAAGATCTTATTGTATATTTCATACCTGTATATGATGCTAAATTATATACTCCCCCACCCCACATATTCCCCACTGCTGTTAAGGTTCTTATTTTTCTTAGAAACCAAGTAATTAATGTAATATATTTTTGGCATCCAGGTGAACTCCACACGACGATGCAACAATGCTTCGCAGCCTTCGCTCGCATAGAATGGAAGCAACCGAACACAACTGTGACTGTGCTCTTAAGCTGTCATAGCTTTCTAGTAGGCAGTGCCAAACGACACAGCTTTTCTCAAACATTTTTGCTTTTGTTGGAGTTTTTGTTTCCGTAGTGAGTGGTTTCTGTGTTAGTTCCCTTTTGAGCGATGATATCTGTGTGGGGAATGTGTGTGTGTGTGTGTGTGTGTGTGTGTGTGTGTGTGTGTGTGTGTGTGTGTGTGTGTGTGTGTGTGTGTGTGTGTGTGTGCGTGTGTGCATGCACAATGCAAAATCCTGAGTGCCAGTTGCACGTCGATATTGACACTCTCAGAGCTAAATTGACACATAGGATTGTACAGAGTACATGCACAGTACATGCATGTGAGATTGCACTTATGTGTGCATTTGCGCTGCCTCTTCCCTCCATTGCGTAGCGATGCTTACCTACCTGGTTGCGTGCTTTGTGGGATTTCTGCATTAGCATCCTCCACTGGTCGTACAGCTTCATGGACATCCCGCTGCAGCCGTAGGCATGCTTCCGTACCCAGCCAAAGAACTGCTTCAGCTCCCTGCGCAAGGTGGAATTTGAGTCCCCGCTGGACTTGGAGTCACAGGAGCCTGACATCAGTCGCTCTGCAGAGTCGAGATCGAGGGGATAAGAGAAAGGGGAGAGAAAAGAGAGGGTACAAAGTTATAGGTGATGTATTCTAAACTGTGATGCTCTTTAATGAAACACGCTAACAGGAAGGAGAGTGTAGCGTTAGAGGAGTGACTTGATGAGGGGTTAGAGTATAAAAGGGGATAAAATAAGAGAGAGACATCAGAGAGAGAAGGAGGTAAATCAGCCGCTTTGCAGAGTTGAGTTACAGCAGGCAAACAAAGGGGAGACAAGAGAAAAGGATTGCAACACAGTTATAGGTAGGTGATGGATTCAATTCTATATGCCAACAGAGAGGGGAGAGCAGACATAAAGGGAAGATTTGGAAGGAAAAGAGAGAAAAGGGGTATATAGAAAGAGAGAGAGACAGACAGACAGAGAGGGGGGAATTCAAGATGGGAACAAAAGAATAAAGGGTAGCATGAGACTAGACAACAAGACAGATGAAAGGGGAGAGATGCTTGTGTGTGGTGTGGGTCCATGTGCTCACCACTGTGGGGTGTGGATGCAGCAGTGGAGTGACTCCATTCGCTCCAGATGCCTGCTTTGCGGGAGCCAAAGATCCCGACGGGGTTGCAGCGAACCTGAAGAGAATAAAACATCATTATCATGTTTCCCACTGAAACATCACACAGACAAACTCTGTACGACCACTAATGTACACACCAGGACATGTATATACTTATGTGTGCACACACCCATGCAAACAGACACACAGGCAAGACCCATGCATGCAAACACAAGTGTGTGTGTGTGTGTGTGTGTGTGTGTGTGTGTGTGTGTGTGTGTGTGTGTGTGTGTGTGTGTGTGTGTGTGTGTGTGTGTGTGTGTGTGTGTGTGTGTGTGTGTGTGTGTGTGTGTGTGTGCACACGCACACACAAAACATACCTGGACAAAATACACCGTTCCCGGCCTCAGACCAGCCAATCGACAAGATGTCTGATTCCCCACATCATCTATCACCTGGGAAAGAACACGCACACGCACACGCACACGCACACGCACACGCACACGCACACGCACACGCACACACACACACACACACACACACACACACACACACACACACACACACACACATATAGAAAGACAAGACACAGAGAGACAAAGAGAGAGCGGTTGAATGCTGTAGGTCTGACCGCAATCTTGAATACAAATGGGCGAAAACTGAGGAAGAAGCCGGAAGCAAGATGCTGGAAACACAACCGCAAACCATGCACAGACATAAACAACATGCACGCCAGTATGCACGCCACATCGTTTATTGGCTCCTAATCAACATGTTTAGAGAAACATTTGACATAGCAGCATGTCCTCTGGGAAAAATCTGCTCCCGATTACTTATTACTGATCAGAATCTGAGGAGACACATAACTTACACATGGGCGCAAGTGCACTGGCAGGCACACAGATGTACTATATATTTGGATGTACAGGCGGAAGGCACGCACACGCACGCATGCACGCACACGCTCATAAACTATCAGCAAAATATACTTCCAGGCACAAACAAAGTCACAGACAAATAGATACAGACACTTAGGCAGACAGACGAGCATGCATGCACGTGCAGTCACACACACACACACACACACACACACACACACACACACACACACACACACACACACACACACACACACACACACACACACACACACACACACACACACACACACACACAGTAAAAGTCCTACTCAAACAGAGACAATGCAGAGACACAGACATAATTATCACATGCACACAAGCATGCACGCACACGCACACACTCCAAAACTAATAAGCTCACAATTCGCCCATAACCACTTTCACCCTGGCGTTCTGTCCATAAACACTTGCCTTGAGTGACTACAACAGAAAACAGAGTGCAGAAATTACAGGCATCAGGTCTTAATGATTTGACATAGGGAAGCCAAATCTAGAAGTCACCGCTGAGCCCATTTATAGCCATATTGAAGACATTAACAGTTGAGATGGATCCCTTCATTCCTGAGCGTGACCTCATGATTAGGGCTTGTTCGCAGGGAAATGGAGTTTGTTTTCACTATGAAGACCTTAAAGCCTCTTGGATTCATTTTAAAAGTTTCAACTCTACCATTCAAATTGTCTCTTCGCTCTCTCTCTCTCTCTCTCTCTCTCTCTCTCTCTCTCCACTCCTCTTTGTTCTCTGTCCCCATTTGCGAGGAAAGACTTGGTGAGGCCAGAGTTATACTTAGTTGTGCGCCAGTGTCGCGGATCAAAACTAGCAGACTTACAAGCTCACATCGCATCACAGCGCGACCCCGCTGCGAGGTTGTAGATAAGCTATTTTCGGCGCGCGACACCGGCACGCGAGTAAATATAGCTCAGGTTTTATTCTACATCTGCGCAATTCCCTCTTAATTACCGAAGATTCTTCTCTCATACCCAGAGGACTCAAAAAAGAATTCCAGGAAGAGCCATCTGGATTGCGGAGGTTCACATTGTGTATTTTTTTACATATAAAACACATAGTCGCTCCATCAGACGCTAAAGAGCAAGGCAGGCGATGGAGACGGTAGCGTGCACACACAGAGGGCCTGGCCTGTCTGTTTCACTCTGTGGTAGTCGGACTTCAAGGCGTGTGATTGATTGATGGATGAAAGTTCACCGATGGACCAAAGAATTAACTCATCTGGCAGCGCAGGTCTCAATCAGAATAGATTATAGGTGATTAGAGGCAGAGGATGAGAACCAGCTGGGACAGTGCAGCGGCGAAGCATCTGTGTGTGTGTGTGTGTGTGTGTGTGTGTGTGTGTGTGTGTGTGTGTGTACACTTTATGTCCGCCTTGTTCGATTCATTTCTGTGTATCTGTGGGTCTATTGTGTGTGTGTTGGGGGGTGAGAGACAGAAAAGTGTGCACGCACACGCGCGCATATGGGTGGGTGGATAAGAGAAAGAAATAGAGAATGTGTGTGTGTGTGTGTGTGTGTGTGTGTGTGTGTGTGTGTGTGTGTGTGTGTGTGTGTGTGTGTGTGTGTGTGTGTGTGTGTGTGTGTGTGTGTGTGTGTGTGTGTGTGTGTTCTGTACCTTCCAGTCCTGGCTGTCTTCCAGTCTGTAGCGGATCTGGTACTTTGCCTGAAACAGGAAGTCTTTGAGAGCGGATGAGGGCTCCCAGCGAACACTCAGTTGGTCCTCCAGCTCACCCACACGATTCACAGTCACACCTGTCGGAGGATCCGTGGTCACTGGATGAAGACGAAGAAGAAGACGAGGGGATACACATTTAAAATAAGCATGAATATCTCCTCAATACAATCTCTGCTGTACAATAAAAATACATATGAATCCTGTTTGGATGAGGAGGAGGTGATTTCATATCTTGATATCACTCCAGTATAATATCTGTTCACCCCTAGAGGATGTTATTTGCTTAAAAAGAAATTTAAGAAAAAAGAAAAAACATAATAATAATTACGCACGCACGCACGCACGCACGCACGCACACTATTCACAATGTATTATTTGTATTTGTTTTTATTAGTCTTTTTTGGAGATCACAAGGAGAAGATAATTATTCTAAATATAAACAAGTTTTGAGTTTCTCTCCATCTCCTGAATTCACACACAACTCACACCCTCACACATACAGTATGTATTGGCCTTGCCCGCAGTTGCAACGTTTCTGGTCACTTGTGTTTGACGCACCGTTTGATGCTCTAGAAATTGCACTACAACCATGTTTATTGCTAGCTATATTTGGCACACCATCGAACCCTTTACAATTCACGACTCAAAATGTAGAGATGATTGCTTTTACAACACTCTTGGCTAGAAGAAGTATATGATTATCCTGGAAATCTCCAAAACCACCCTCTCACTCAATCTGGCTCAACGACCATACCTCTCCAGAATAGAATGCTCTTGTGTGTTTCAGGTGTAGTGGGCAATGTGTATGCCACTAGGAAACCCTCCTTGCAGACACAGAAGTGTGCGCGTACACACACACACGCACATGCACACACACACACACACACACACACACACACACACACACACACACACACACACACACACACACACACACACACACACACACACACACACACACACACACACACACACACACACACATACTTTCTGTGACGGCAGGGATGGTGACCAGAAACGGCTTGACATAATGACACAATGACTGTGATCCATGATGTGAAAAAGAAATGGGTGACACTATATGCAATGACGTTTACCATATGTTATCTAACTGTCCCCAATAAAAACTTCTTTAAAATA
>NC_137621.1:27641147-27713647 GCF_963280865.1 Gymnoscopelus braueri | reverse complement strand
CAAAAACACAATCAATAAATTGATATGTTGTATTATAACATGGCTACGGACATTTTAGCACATGAACCCTATCGTCCCTATTCTGGGTATGTCATAATAGGCAAACATTCCGCAAAAATAGCAGATCTACAAGCTCACGATGCACTGCATTGTGAACTTGTAGATTGGCTATTTTCAGCAAAGAGATCTGGTGCAGAGGGAAAAAGGAGGGGACCAAGTATAGACCCCTGGCCTAAGGGACCCCGGTTAACGAAATATATCGTTGCTGTCGGGCAGAAAACTCTTATTTCCATATTTTAACTTTAAATGTTTTTTCGTAAATGAATGCCCTACTTCGTCATCAGTGTTGTATTACAAGTTACTTTTAATATATTACTGTAATATTATTATTTTACCCAGTAACGAGTAGTGTAAGGTATCACTCTGCCAAAACAGCAATATTATACCATATTACTATGTAAAATGTTTTACATATTACATATTTGTCAGGATCTGTCTCATTGTGTATTTCTGTTGTATCGTTCCAATTGTTCCCTGTTCTCCTTGTACTGTTATTTTTGTAGTGTTGTCCTAGTGTTTCCTGTTTTGCTTTGTTGCCGCTTCCTGTCTTGTCTCACCTGTATATAATTGCATTTTGTAGTTCACATGTGTCCTGTTCAGTCTCAGCCATTCATGTGTTGATTGTAGTGTTGTTTCACCTGTGTCTAGTTAGTCTTTGTGTATTATAGGGTGCGTTCGGAAATTGCGCACCGGAGCGCACTCGCCTATTAGTTTGTATTGGCCAATGCGCTCAGTGCTGTATTTCCGAACGCACTAAGCCTCCCTGTGTTCAAAGTTCCATTGTTCGATTATAGTTGTTGTTATGTCCACGATCTGTTAATAAATCCTTGCGCATTAGACCTATTCTTCTCCTGCCTATTGTGTTCTGCATCTGGGTCCAGCACTCCTGCCTTGCACATGACAATATTACTCAGGTTTTGTTGGCTGCCTTTTGAAAACATTTCATTTAAAAGGCCAAGAGAGATTGCTGCTTTATTGTATAACCGTTTTGGCTGATTGGTGACTATTATTATTATTCCCAAAAATTGGATTCAGTTCTAAAAGGTGGCTAAACAGATTGTGTTGTTGTACATCCCTTTTTTCTTTTCTTTTTTTTTGCGGGTGGGGCAAAAGTAATGTAATATAATATGTAATATAATATATTACTCTTGATTCCAAGTAATATAATATATTACGCTTGATTCCAAGTAATAAGTAATATAATATTATTACTTTTTTAAGGAGTAATATGTAATAAGTAACACATTACTCTCCTGAGTAATATTGCCCAACACTGTTTGTAATACAATGTAGATTGGCTATTTGAATCCTGGAAAGTAACACTTTTGGACAAGAGGTTTCCGACCGACAGCAAAGATGTACTGAAGGACATGGGTCTTCAATAGGGGGCCCTCAGAATTACTACAGGGGAGTGGGCAGATGTTTGTGTCTTAGGAACGTTTCTTTCTTTCTCATTCATAAATTGAATCCATCCAATATATTTGGCAAAGATAAGGTGTAATCAAAACACAAATCATTAAATTGGTGATACGGTGCTGTCAAAATATGACGGCATCAAAGCTGCAGCATCATTGGAGACCTGCAGTCATTTAACCCATTAAGACCGGGAAAGCAACCACTTTAATCATTATTTTATACTTTGGCTATTCAAAAATAGCAGATATACAAGCTCATAGCGCAATGGAGCTTGTATATCTGCTATTTTCTTTTTAAATCGTGAACATTAATTTTGTGCAAATCTTTGAATATGTATATATTTTTTTAAGCGAACATTTTTAACTCAAATCTTTGCTTCTGGGGGTCCCTGGAACTAAATATTTTGAGATGGGGGGTCTGCGGCCAAATACATAATAATGTTGGGGGTCCTTGACATGAAAGGTTTGAGAACCACTGATATTAATCAGTTTTTTCAAAAAACTGTTAGGATTTAGAAGACATTTGTAGAATCCCCAGAAGTAAAGATTTAGTTCAAATGTTTCGCTTTAAAAATATATATATTCAAAGATTTGGACACATTTTCCACAATATATATCTTCAAATGACACAGATGCTTTCCCACATACTTCCACGCTAGTCTCAAATCTCTCAGCAACAGTCAACAGATATCAGTGAGATATACACCTAAAAATGAGCTAGCTTTGAAACACTCTTTTTCATGGAAGGCTTTCTCAAATAAATAAATTGTTCAATATGCACAATTTTATACGATATATGTAGTGGGGGTCCTTGCTTCGTTTCTCTCTCAACTAAAGGGTTCCTTAGCCTGAAAAACACTGAAGACACCTGATGTAGGGTTTAAGTGGCTAAGCACTGCCCGTGATAATAATCAATATACATTGCAATCGCCCTTTCTGCATTGTGTATTATTATTAAGTATACACAATAATATATACAGCAATTCTAGGATGCTCAATGTTCATTAAATGAACAGTAAACAATGAAATATAGTTCATTGTAAATAAACATCATATCATTAAGAAACATAGCACTAAAAATGCTATGATTACCTCGTGTTTACTTTATTAAAACTTTTCAGAAGAAAAAGAAGAAAGAAACAAGCTGTGACCTCAGTTATAACTTGATATCTATTCATTTAATTGTCAAATGAAGATCGCACTGATGACAAAATTCTTTTGGAGAGCAGCCACTATTTTTTTGTTCCACTGATGCTCGAAGTTTGTTCTTCAGTGTGGTCTAGATTGAAGATTTGTTTTGTCTTGCTTTGGACTTCTCTACTGTCAGTGGTTTTGATCTCAACTCAGTCGGCACAGGTTGGGTCAACTGGGGTGGTCTCGACTACATCTCAAATTGTTGGGTTCATAATTTGTTTGGATAATAATATAAACATTGAATATTTTTTGATTAAAAATAATAATTAAATAATAATTAAAAAATAATACTCTTAACATAGGGGGAATAGATTATATGCAAACGTATTGTCTCATAAAGGACAGGTACAGGCTAGAACCTTACGTGAAGTATAATTTGTGTCTCTGTGCACAAATAGGAAAATTAGCATTAGCTCTGGAGACTGGCAAGTTTAATGCCACTCCAGAAGAGAGATACTGTTTGTTTTGTGAACTAGATTAAATTGAAAATGAGGTATTTTTGTTTTGTTTTACTGCCCTAAATATGATGATATAAGAGAGGCATTTTTTTGGTAAGATATATTTTATTTGTGGTGATATCCTTGAGTTAGATGATTATGAAAAACTTGAGATATGTTTCGTTTGGGAGAGAAGACAGAACACTCTGTATAATTCAGAGCTGGAATGGAATGTATTATGTGAATATAAACATGCTGTAAGCGTAAAATGGTGTCTTATAAACCCATGAGGGTTGGGCACTTTGTGTGCAGGACACGAAAATAAAATAATCAATCAATCAATCAATCATATGGGTATTCTATGTGTGTGTGTGTGTGTGTGTGTGTGTGTGTGTGTGTGCGCGCGCGCGCGCGTGCGTGCGTGTGTGTGTGTGCGTGTCGTGTGTGTGTACTGTATATACTAGAGTTGAGTTTAGAAACTAGAATGCTTTATAGTCAGTTATTTCTATTCGTCCCTGGTCTGCCTGAGACAGAATCTCTCTGTCTACAACCTGATTTAAACCCTGGTTTATGAAAGGAAGTGTGTCGCAAGACGCAATGCAACGCGGTGTATATAAATCAGCCTTGTAGATATTGCCGTTTTCAGTGCGTGACACCGGCGCTCAACTAAGTATAAATGAGGCATTAAGTGAGGTTATACAGCATCTTCAGCTGCCTGATATTTGCATTTAGCTTGTATCGTGTGAAATCTTTGTAGTTCTGTAACAATTTCAGTTTGGAGATTTAATCTGATTCATCACACATGACATTTCTCCAAGCGTTAGAGGAGCATTCTTATCTGCCCAACAGCCATGACTGGGGAACATATGCAGCCAAATACAGAGTGTAAAAAAACACTTATAGCCTATATAGTTCATGGACCCCAGGGCTCTTTATTATAATTGTAATCTTTATTTAACCAGTAACATCACATTGAGACAAAGGCTCTATACTAGGTACGCTCCTTTTTCCTCTACATCAAATCTTTTGGTTGAAAATAGCACTCGGGGCTGAATTAACACTCCAGACTTTGTATGTTCCTGCTACACACCTGAATTTGTACTTGAGGTTGTACTTGGTTCTGATGAAGGTCTCTCCCTGTCCCCCAGGAGCCCAGCGGCATGTCAGGTCCTTGGTGTTCCTGGACCAGCATGTCAGATTGACCGGCTTCTCTGGAGGCACTGGGTGGGGGGGGGGGTAGTTATGGAAAGAGTGAGGCAGGGGGAGAGAAGAGAGGGATGGGAGGTGAAGGAGAAATGGAAAGAGAGTGAAGTGGAGGGGTAGAGAGAGTGACGGGAAGGTGGAGGGAGTTTTTTTTTAAAGAGTGGAGAAGGTAGATAAGAGAGATGGTGAGAGAAAAGTGGAAGAAATAAGAGTACGAAGTGTACGAAAGACGGGAAGAGGAGGGGAGAAAGTTCATGGAAGAGAGAGAGAGACAGACAGACAGACAGACAGAGAGAAAGAAAGAGAGATAAAGAGATAAGGGAAGAACATTTGGGGTTAGCAAGTACTCTATTACCCTGTTCCTTCTATCATTCCTTCAAACTTTCAGGTCAGGGCAAAAAGAAAGTTCACCATTATCAAAGCCCTCTCCTCCTGAGCGTAATTTACTAACGAGCGATGTTCCTCAGAAATTGGTATGTTTGTTCTGATTGCGAGTGTGTTCATGTGTGTGTGTGTGTGTGTGTGTGTGTGTGTGTGTGTGTGTGTGTGTGTGTGTGTGTGTGTGTGTGTGTGTGTGTGTGTGTGTGCTGTAAACTTGGGTCAGATTCAGGAACCCTGCCAACATTCCTCTTCTGTCAGAACACAGGCTGCTGAACACCAGCGTCACACAGAGATTAGGATCCTGACTACAAAACTGTCCGTTTGTGTGTGTGTGTGTGTGTGTGTGTGTGTGTGTGTGTGTGTGTGCGCGGCGCGGCGCGCACAACCGCGTGTGCGTGTGTGAGAGAGAGAGAGAGAGAGAGAGAGGCAGAGAAGTGAGAGATCGTATGTGTGTGTGTGTGTGTGTGTGTGTGTGTGTGTGTGTGTGTGTGCGTGTGTGTGTGTGTGTGTGCATGCGTGTGCGTGTGCGTGTGCGTGCGTGCTTATGTGCCTGTATATGGCATGCACACAAGTGTTACTTCATTGCAAAATCTTTATGACTCCTTAGAAGTCATTTGTCATCTCATCACCCAGGCCAGCAGCACATTTATTTTTCAGTTGTCATTGTGACATACAGTGTGTGTGTGTGTGTGTGTGTGTGTGTGTGTGTGTGTGTGTGTGTGTGTGTGTGTGTGTGTGTGTGTCTGTGTGTGTGTGTGTGTGTGTGTGTGTGTGTGTGTGTGTGTGTGTGTGTGTGTGTGTGTGTGTGTGTGTGTGTGTGTGTGTTTGTGTGCGTTTGACAGAGAGTGACTGCTAGTAAGGAAGAGAGCTAATACTGTCCATGCGTACGTATGTGTATGTGTGTGTGTGTGTGTGTGTGTGTGTGTGTGTGTGTGTGTGTGTGTGTGTGTGTGTGTGTGTGTGTGTGTGTGTGTGTGTGTGTGTGTGTGTGTGTGTGTGTGTGCGTGTGCGCACGCGCGGGCGCGTGCTTGTTCCTGCTTGCATGCATGAGCACATGTCAGACCCATGCCCTATGAGTGATAGTGCGAGTAATGGACCACACAGGTGGTAAAAGCGTCACAGAGTCATGCAGGCCTCATCAGCCAATCTAAAATACAACCACAACAACTGTGTCGAGGACTCTTCAAAATCTCTTATCCTGCAACGATACCACCCCACCTCGTCTCCCGTCCCCCTCGCAGTAGTCTCTCCGACATCACTCCTGTCCCGTTCTCGGCTCGACTTCTTCTTCTGTGCTTCTCCCCCCCAACAACCCCCCATCCACCCAGCTTTCTTTTATTTGACCATTTCCTCACGGCGGACCAGCACACACCACATGATTCCCCCAGAGAACATAAGCTTTTTCTCCAAGAGTCTCTGCAGTGAAAGGGATACACTGTAGCCGAGTACACGGTGAACGGAGTGGGAACGGAAGAAGAGGAAGAGAAAAAAAAAACTAAAGCCTGACCGTGACATGAACAAAAAAAAATAACAACCGAAAACCCCCTTTTCCCTTGGATTGTGACAATACCGTACAGCAACGTGACCACCGGCTAACTTGCTGTGACTTACTGCCGACGTAGAGGCAGGAGCCGGCCAGGACGTGTCCTCCGGGGTTGTGGCAGAGGAGGTTGTCCCCGGAGCGCTGCCGGGAGGCAGGGAGCCTGGGCAGCGTGACGCTGAGGGCGGTGGGGCTGAGCACGCTGTAGGAGGTGCTGGGCAGACGCCGTCCGTTCAGCGTCCAGAACAGAGAGCTGGCATGGACGCCCAGGTCCGGGTTGACCCGGCAGGTGGCGGTCAGGCTGGACCCGATGTGCAGAGCAGGGTCCTCTGGGAAGATGGCTGCCACCTCTGGGGAAGGAAGGAGGCGGGGTGAGGGTGTTTGTTAAGACGCGGGGTACACAGCTGAGTGGTAAGAGAAGAGAAGAGAAGAGAAGAGAAGAGAAGAGAAGAGAAGAGAAGAGAAGAGAAGAGAAGAGAAGAGAAGAGAAGAGAAGAGAAGAGAAGAGAAGAGAAGAGAAGAGAAGAGAAGAGAAGAGAAGAGAAGAGAAGAGAAGAGAAGAGATTCTACAACACAATTCTATGAACAAATGTAAGATAGTTCCTATGGAGAACAGATGAGAGAGTATAATGAACAAGTGTGAGAGCTTCTAACACTTTGTCAGACCACTACAAATCTCAGCCCGGGGCCATATACTTTGAGTAACTACCTCTGCTGAAAGACAGATTGTGTGGTCCTTTTGAGAAGAACATCTTTGAAGAAGTTCATTTCTTTGTAACTCCACACCAATATTTAGGCTACATCGCAACACTGACATAATTGCAATTCCCGCACACGTGCACACACACACACACACACACACACACACACACACACACACACACACACACACACACACACACACACACACACACACACACACACACACACACAAAAAAACAAATACACACAGGGTGTTAAGCATATACTCAGCTAGCAGAAGGGAAGGGATCATGATTACCCAATCACACTCTGATCCAGCTGAATAACAATAATTTACTGATCCCTTTCAGTAGTCTGAGAGTGGTGGTGGTTGGCCCAGTCCCTCTGGACCAGGGTGTGAAACCCCCTCACTTTAACGACCACAAAGACAGGCGCAATTACTGCTGTTTATTGTCTCTACTCCACAAGCTTGCAGGAGGAAATGGCTTGTAAAATATGATTTGTTTTCAGAGGCTTACGGCATTTTGAAGCAGGGCTGTCATGATGAGGGCAGGTGATAAGTTTAACCCGTGGACAGTGGCGTGCCCTTAGGTCCTTCTTTTTGTTTTTTTGTTTTTTACATATTTTAAACTCACTATGTGCAATTTATCACAAATCATACAATTCAGGAGCTCATTTGCAAAACACACTATCCATTTCAGGAAGAAAATAAAAAAAACTGATAATGTTCATTATTCATTAAGTCTAGCTCAATAATTAAAAGGTTTAGGTTCATGCACCCACATTTGTCATTTGGCCACATTAAGCATCACGTTTTACAAACGGAGGACATCTCATAATGTCGTTACCAGACAATATGTGGCAGGCAGTGACAGGAAATGCACAAAAACGTACAATCCCCCAGTCAAGAACAGAGCACCACAAGGTCACCAATCCCATATACCGTGCGCCCTCATTAATGAATCATGTTAGCATGTATTTGATCAATTCTGCTTTTAGTTATTGTTTGAAGGAGCCAACTAAATATTTATACATGTTATATTATATATAATATATTTTAAAAATATATTTATAAACTACTGACTGCCATATGGGTAACAACTAAAGTAAAGGAATACAATTATCCAATTCCAGAGTAGCAGTTGAGGAAAGAACATGACATCAACAAATGAATTCCCTGATGAGACACTAGCTGAATGCTGAATGGGCTCCAACGAGATAAACACTTGCTCATGGTTGATTTTAAACCCTTTTGACTGCTGGTGTCTGTAAGGAATTGAAAAATGAGAGCTGGTTTCTGACACCCATGGTGGTTATGCTGTCAGTATTCAAGGGTGCGTGAAAGGCCTGTAATACCCCCTATTTCTAAAGCTCTGTTTACCCTTCGCTCGTCCGTGGAACAGTTCAAAAGAAGACTACGCTTCCTACATTTGACGGACAAAAGAGATACATATGGAACGTTTTCAACATTTTGATGGGGCTGTGTAGGGGACAAAATTTAAAGGAGAAGTCATGCAGCATTAAGCGACAATGAGCCATGCAATGCCATCTGAAAAGGGAGCAAAGAGACAACAGTGGAGGCCTGTTTTCAAATTTATAAATTCAATTTTCACATTTGCTTTCAAGTTAAAGGGACATGATGTAGTAATTCAAATGTACCATATCTACCCTCAATAGGCCTGTCTCCACATTGACAGGTTGTGCATGCTCAAATTTTTCTTCAACAATATAATCTGATTAGATGTAGGCTACTCTAATTCTATTATTTTCAATATATGTACAGTGAAAGGTTTCACATCATAAAGGCTTTTTTTATTGTAAACTGAATGAGCGCAGTTCACTGTTGGAGACTTGGAGTATATCAATAGGTTATAGTTACAGCTTATAATAAAAGCCACGGCTACCTTGTCAAGACTGCTGGTCTTTAAGCGTTTAAACCAGGCTTTATTTTATCAGTTTCCACGCCAAATTAACAAGGACAGATGCTGAAGCAGACGTTTGTAGTTCGTTTATAGTGAGCTCACCAATAAAAATAATCCGGCCACTTATGGGGAGCGGACGTGTGGGACTGCAGCAGCACAACTGAGATTTATTTACGTTACTGTGCATTAAGCTGCCGGTTAACATTCTCTAGGAACCGACCAAATGATGTCAGTGTTTTGTTGCGGTCCGTAAAGCCCCATCCATGCTCCCCATGTGTTAAACGAATTATGTCCCGACTTGTTGAAATTCAACCTCCTGGGAGGGTTTCCCAAAAACCTCCCATTTCTTCTGCAGGAACACCGGGGAACATGAATAATAGCCAACAATCACACCAACAGAGGCCTGACCTGTGGCTGTCAAATGGAAATGTGGCACTTGTCATAGTTTTTTTTAAGCCTTCAGATATTATTTATTTATTTTATTTATTACATATTTACAATGTAACAGCCAATATGGAATTAGAGTGTCCCCTAAACATGAGTTCAAGAATATGGGGGGGGGGGGAAAGTAACTTTAAAAAAAAAAATTAATTGTTATTTTGCAGTTTCACTTCTTTCTTACTTTTTTCTGATTTGTGATGTCATAGCTCTATTTTACCAAGGTGTCATCATCATCCATATTTTAAATAAATAAATAATCATCATCCTCCATATTAGGTGTGGAAACATCTCTCAAGCCTTTCACTTAGACCTTTTTTTCATATGTATGCTTTTAACTAGTGACACAAATGTACGCATGACGCCGTGTTGAACACTGTCTGCAGCCTGTCTGTCCATTCCAGCCAAACATGACCAAGCCAACGTCTGTGCCACAGTTGCCAGGTTTTGTGAGAGAAACAAGCAACCAGGTCTATGAAAACAAGCCCAAAACAAGCGACTATAAGTCACACGAGACCTTTAAACACATCGGCTAATTGAAAATAGCCAATCTACAAGCTCACAACACGTCACGATGCAACGCGTTGTGAGCTTGTAGATCTGCTATTTTCAAAAATATCTTTAAGATGTGAAAAGAAAAGTGGAATATTTTCGTAACATTTTAACTACACAAATCTTGTAGGAGGGGGGATCCCTGGCACAAAATATTTTCAGATGGGTGGGGGGGGGGGGGGGTTCTACAGACAAACACATTAATTTGAGTAGGTCCTTCACATGAAAATGTTCAAAAACCACTGGTTTAAACAACATCACACAGCAAGCCCCAAAATAAGCAACTACACTTTAGAAACTAGCCCCCCCCCCCCCCCCCCCCTAAAAAACGCAACTTGCAATATTTACAACTAAGCAACCCTACAGAAAAAGAAGCCCAAAGTCGCTTATAAATAAGCGGACTTGGCAACCCTGGGTCTGTGCGCATCGATGGACATCTGTGATCTGTGGGACACTTACGTGTGGAGTAGCTCTGCACGCCGGACAGAACAGACAGCATGAGGAGGAACACCAAGCAGCTCTCCAACAAAACGACTCTCATTTTTCCCTCCTCTGAGCAAGTTTCTCCTGTTTTTCCGTCCCCCTTTTTCTTGTGTTCTCCCCCTTTTGACGCGTCGATCCTTGTGTATTTTTGAATTATTACGCACGGTCTGGTCTTGGCAGAGGAAGAACTGCACGGGTTCAAGTTTGACTTGGCTGCTCCGAAGTTCAATGCTTCTGTTATAACAAGACAAACGAGCCACACTAGAGGCGACTACAGCAACGTAAACCCACGGCCCCGAGACGTCCTAAATCAAGGTGAATTGCTGAGCATAATAACGTCCCGTTTTGGAGTCTTTTCCCTTAATGCTTCCTCTGCTAACACACACACACACACACAAGTTCATACTTTTTAGGCCCCTCCCCTCTCTCTTCCCACACAGTCGCCAGTCATTTCCCCCTCTCTCTCTCTTTCCGTCCTTCCCTTTTTCTTTTTTCAGTCTCTCTCTCTCTCCCCCCCTTCCAGTGATGGGTATGAGAGTCACATTCATTCACTTTCACTGAATCATTCTCTCTCTGTCTTCCTGACTTTCCATGTTTCGGTGTCTAGGAGGCTGTTGAGTCACTGTTTTTACAGGAAAGGTCATCAGATCTCTCTCTCTCTCTCTCTCTCTCTCTCTCTCTCTCTCTCTCTCTCTCTCTCTCTCTCTCTGTGTGTGTGTGTGTGTGTGAGAGACACTCTTGTTTCACACAGGGAAGCCTCTTTGAACCCCAGCAGTAGTACTATGTATGTTGTTTCCTGTTTCAATCATGTTTGTTTTGACGCACAGATGATGGATGGTGGCAGGCCTGTATTGTGGTATATTGAGTAACACATGTAGCCTTGGGCCTGGGAAATAACACTGTACACATTAGCATAATAGGCCTATCCACCAAATTCTGAAACCCACCCCCATACAGCATAGTGACCACCTCACATTCGTTTTAATATTAAACTGCAATACTTTCCAAACATTATGTGATGGAGAGTAGTTACTGGCATGTTTAACTTTTATGGTGAGTGTAAAATGTGCATATGAAACCCATTTATGTCATTTGGGTATTTTTGTATTTTATTGTAACAGCGTTATCCCACATATCACATGGAGTGGAATTGTTGTATTAAGTTATTTTGAACTTGTCTGGTATTATTTGCAAGGTGATGGAAAGCCAAGCCTGTCTTAGTGTCTTAACAGTGTAATTACACATTTTGTATAGAACCTTGATTATTTCACACATAGACCTAAATGAAATTATTTTGCTGTAGCTAAATCACAGAAGACCTTTAACCACTTATGTCCTATATATATACTTCATCATATGACAAAATGTAAAATAGCTGATCTAAAAGCTCACAACACAAGCTTGTAGATCTGCTATTTTTGCTGTTTAAAAAAAAGGACACCAGGGTTAATGTGGTTGAATCATAAATAAAACTATTATAGAAGTCATAGTAGAATAAGCGATGCCCTTGGGCCAAGGCTTGGTATCAGCTGAGAGGGAAGCAGGCAAAGGTGTCCATGGAAATCCTCTGACTCATGCGAGATTCACCCAACCTGTCATCACTCACTTAAAACAGACCCTGAAGACAAAGCGATTGCGTGGAAGGGGATGTGGGGTGGGGTGGGGTGGGGGGGGGGCTGGGGTGGTGAAGACAGGCAGGCAGGGTGACGAAACACAATCACATTATGTCACATTGGGATTAAGAAGTCCACATGAGGGGTCTCGGCGTCCGCCTAGAGAACAAAAACCCTGTTCATGTTTATCATTTAAATGGGCACTGTGACTAATGTTTGACTAATGGTGGCCGCAGACACACACAAGTTAGCCCTACCGGTCGTCCTTCGGTCGGGGGTTAGTGGTGAATCAGCAGGGCCAGAGAGGGAATGAATGTTATAGTTGTCAACCTACCGGTCCCTGCAGACACTGCCCCTACAATGTCCCCCTTTCTGCCTCGTCAGAGGGGGCCCTTGTTCGTCGCCCACTTACCGCTCAGACCACGGCAGCTATGTCCAGTAAATGTGAAAAGAATTGTGACGGGGCTCGGACATTGTGTCACTTTCCGGTCATTAGCTGCTCTGATGCCCGTTCAGGCTGTCATAGCTAGAATAGTTGATCTGTGATGGGTGGTCGTCATCACATTCACCCTGTCAGTGAAAATGTTGTGTCACACAAGCACATGCACACACACCATACATAATTTTACACACTCTTCCAAACACATAATCAAGCACAAGCTTGCACATTCATTCTTTTGTCACTCTAACGCGTGCATATTCTTACCCAAGCTCACACACACACATAATGTACAGTGAGTGATGATGAGGGTGGGAAAATAAGTGAGTGCGATGACGAGAAAATAAGAGAGAGAAAATGGCAAGAGACAGCGAGGGCGGGCGCGCTGCTAAATCCTGAGTGTTAATTTATCCCTGAAAGCATAAAGATTGTTCATTTTTACACTCAGAGTTCCAATTGACCCTCAGGATTTTCCAGTGTGGTCGGAGCAGATGCTGTAGTAGAGGGATGAAAAAGATGTTTCCACCCTGTAATAATGTCAGTCATGGGGGAACAATAGGCTTAAATCTCTTTAGTTACAACCACAATGTGGGAATGCATGCTGGGTGTAAACCAATGGCATATGTCTGACACCAGTGGATGTATGTGTCTCGGTGGTGAGTGGAACCCATGGCGGTAACTTGACTTTCAGCACTCCACCACAGCCTGGGCTCAAACCGCAATCCAGTCCGCCACCTGAGAAGGATCTGGTTCACGTGGCGGAGTAGGAATATTTCAACTAGGGAATGAGTTTACGCCAAGGGGGGGTGTTATTATACGATGCAATATAATCACATTACATCAGCTTTGTGAGACTTCAGTCCATGCAGTAGCCAGAACCTAAAATCTACATCTACTAACATTCCCTGGGAACAACGTTATCTCTGCTTAAACTCACCTACAGTACTTCATAGTGTAGTCCCCACCCCCACCGGTCTATACTAGGCCTCCTACACCAAATCTGTTTGTCGAACATTTTGCAGAATGTTCCCTTTGCCTCATTCCACTGTTTACCTATAGGAAGGTTCGTAATTTCATAACTTTATGCATAATAATAATAATAAATTTAAGTTTTTATGACATGACAGGGGCTGACATACTGTCCACTACACCTGAAACACACAGAGCATTCTATTCTTTAAGAGATATGGTTATTAAAATATTCAATTAAATGTATCCATGCCTTGAAAAAGCCTTCAGTGGTTCCTCTAAGAGAGATTTCTTTTTTTCAAGCTTAAGAAATACATCACATCGTTGAGCCAGATTGAGTGAGAGGGTGGTTTTGGAGATTTCCAGGATAATAATATTCTTCTTCTAGCCAAAAGTGTTGTATAAGCAATAATCTCTACATTTTGATTCATGAATTGTAAAGGGTTTGATGATGTGCCAAATAGCTAGCAATGGCGAGCATCAGACAGTGTGTCAAATTCAAGTTACCAGAAACGTTGTAACTGCGGGCAAGAACAATACATATGTGTGAGGTGTGTGAATTAAATTTTATGAATTACATTTTATGTATATGTAGAGTGTCTTGAGACAACTTGGAGAGAAACCCCAAATCTTACAAATGACTGGACCGATTAGCTGCACGCTGCCAGTAGGCCAAGGACATAACTCACATGTTTTATAATTAATTTTTAACTTTTAAAACTTAAAATGTATAGTGTAAATCAACAGAGATCCGTTATTAGACTCTGTCTCGTTTTATTTGCATAGCACTTTTCAAAACAACTGTTATAACATGCCCTATAATAAAGATAATCTGAACATAAACAGCTGAACATAAACAGCGCAATAGTCCTCAATAGTAGTCCAGAAGTCCTTGATGCCATTTGTCAAGAGTACTTCCTAATTATAAGGGTGTGACTTTCAAGGGGCCTACTAAAACAACATTACTGCGTGTGTACATATTATTTCCTTCAATCAGTTTAGATTAATACACAGAGTTATGGTTATTGTGAGGAAAAGCTTTACCATGTTTTGACCCTGGGGGGTTGTGTTTTTCTAATAGAATTCCGTCCCCGTTCAAATTGCCCCCTGTGTATTCCAATGTGGTTCTTAGAGGGGGTTCTGACTGGGGGGGAGGCGCACATGAAGAGGCCGGAACCCTTAGCAGCGCTCTGAGGAGTTAACCAGGGGGCAATCAGAGAGAGTAGGATAGAG
Organism: Gymnoscopelus braueri; assembly: GCF_963280865.1. Lineage (NCBI taxonomy): Eukaryota > Metazoa > Chordata > Actinopteri > Myctophiformes > Myctophidae > Gymnoscopelus > Gymnoscopelus braueri. The sequence continues at coordinate 27,699,066 of NC_137621.1, read as the reverse complement.
GGAGGGAGACAGGCATGGAGAACAATGAGCAAAGTAGCGCTATGTGCAGAGGAGGAGAAAAAAAACATAGGAGGGAGATGAAGCCGATTGACAGAGAGAAATGGGACATGTTAGGAAATGGGGGCTGCCTAGACAGAGTTAGCAAGGAGAGAGAGAGAGAGAGAGAGAGAGAGAGAGAGAGAGAGAGAGAGAGAGAGAGAGAGAGACATTTGGGCAAAGGAAAAAGTACTAACATTTTTTACTTAAGTAAATGTAGCAATACTGCAATGTAGAAATACTCTGTTACAAGTAAAAGTCCGGAATTCAAAATTTACTTGAGTAAAAGTACAAAAGTATTGGTGTCAAAATGTACTTAAAGTACCAAAAGTAGAAAGTACTCATTATGCAGGAAGTCCCATTTCACAAGTTTTCAAATGTATAAAATGTATTTAAGAAAATAGCAGCTCTACAAGCTCACGACGCATTGTGAGCCTTTAGATCGTCTATTTTCAAATGGCCCAAAATGTATGTAGGGCTGAAGTGGTTAATGTATGTTTTGTAATAATGATCAAAATCTACAAAGTAACTAGTAACTATAGTTTTTAAATAATTGTAATGGAGTAAAAGTACAATATTTGCCTCTAAGATGTAGTGGAGTAGAAGTAAAAGTACTGAAAATTAGAAATACTCCGGTAAAGTAAAAAATATTTCAAATTGTACTTAGTTACTTTACACCACTGCATTTGGGGGACAAAATGGGAGGAACAGAGAGACAGGGAGGGGCGGGAGAGGAGGGAGGCAGGCTGAGATGCAGAGAGAGAGAGAGAGAGTGAGAGAGAGGGAGAGTAATCAAGGAGAATCAGAACGTTTCCTCTGTAATACCCACAGGCCTCAGTCGAGCTCCGGCTCCTCTATCCACACTGATTGGAGGGAAGGGTTTGTTTGAAGAGGAGGTCAAGATCGTCAGTACCTTGTTAAGGAAAAGTTGTGTCCAGAGGAATGAAGAGAGCTGCCTCCTTCCTGAGGAATTCATTGGGGGATTGTGTGTGTGTGTGTGTGTGTGTGTGTGTGTGTGTGTGTGTGTGTGTGTGTGTGTGTGTGTGTGTGTGTGTGTGTGTGTGTGTGTGTGTGTGTGTGTGTGTGCGTGCGTGCGTGCGTGCGTGCGTGCGTGCGTGCGTGCGTGCGTGCGTGCGTGCGTGCGTGCGTGCGTGCGTGCGTGCGTGCGTGCGTGCGTGCGTGCGTGCGTGCGTGCGTGCGTGCGTGCGTGCGTGCGTGCGTGCGTGCGTGCGTGCGTGCGTGCGTGCGTGCGTGCGTGCGTGCGTGCGTGCGTGCGTGCGTGCGTGCGTGCGTGCGTGCGTGCGTGCGTGCGTGCGTGCGTGCGTGCGTGCGTGCGTGCGTGCGTGCGTGCGTGCGTGCGTGCGTGCGTGCGTGCGTGCGTGCGTGCGTGCGTGCGTGCGTGCGTGCGTGCGTGCGTGCGTGCGTGCGTGCGTGCGTGCGTGCGTGCGTGCGTGCGTGCGTGCGTGCGTGCGTGCGTGTGTGTGTGTGTACGTTTCTGTCTACATGTATGTATATATATATCCAAGCGCTCATTTGTGCAAGGCAGTGAGATGGAGCGTGTGTGTGTGTGTGTGTGTGTGTGTGTGCGTGCGTGCGTGCGTGCGTGCGTGAGTGCACGTGTGAAAGAGAGAGAGAGTGACAACGAAAGAAAGACTGAGTCAGAGAGAGATAGGGAGAAAGGAGAAATTGTATGTGTGTGTGTGTGTGTGTGTGTGTGTGTGTGTGTGTGTGTGTGTGTGTGTGTGTGTGTACACGCCACGCACGCGTGCGTGCATGTGTGAGGAAGACAGAAAGAGGCAGAGGGGGAATGTGTATGGGTGTTTGTGTGTTGATAAAGTCACTAAAAAGGAGAAAACCAGGCAGCAGGAGGAATCAGATTGTGATTTAAGGCGGACGCTTCAACCCCCTCCTCACTCTGTCTTCAACATAGTTTCTGAAGCCAGGATAGCAGCACTGGCATTTGCCGCAATAATGCATGACAGATGTACATCAACCATGCTCTCTTCTTTTCCTCCTCCTGAGCCCTCTCTCACCCTCTCCCTCTTTTCTCTCTCTCTCCCCCTCGTCCTTCTCTCCCTCTTTCATTCACTCCCTTACTCTGTTTCTCTCTCTTGCCTCCACCCATCTGGACCCAATGTGTTGTTGGTGGTGGGCATCGTCCAGCCAAGGCATCAACCACTATAAAATTGGGAAAGAGAGGATTAAGGTCTCATCTGTGGAATCTTCCATTTTTGATGGTTGAATAACGACTCTATAGTCAGAAAACATTTATTTGATCTGGCGCAATGATGACGGGGGCCTGCTTTTATCTTTTATAACTCCCTGGCATATATTCACGCTGGCAAAGTAGTTTACCCATAATTAAGCATTTAAAAAACAATAATCGTAATGGTAAACTTGTCATATAAGTGTGATTGATAGTTGACATAAAAGCCAATTAATGGGATGATCATGCTCTTCAGTTTATCTGGTGGAACTTAAAGGTGTGTTCGGTTGTAGCCGTAAAAGAAAAAATAAATCAGCTAAATTGTGTTATTTATTTTTTACAAATGCTGGTTCCGTTTCACGCCAGGAGAGGGCAGTACTTTCACAGCACATGATCCACAAGTCCTCTCTTCACCACTGTGACTGTACCATCAAAAAGGTCAATAAAATGTTTGCAGTGTGTCTACAAAACACACGGCTTGCCTTGATCAGAATCCAGCAGAATTTTAACTACACTGTAGTATCATACAGGCAGCTATATCTTTTTTACACTGAAACATTAAAATGGGTTTTAGTTAGAGCACTTTGTTGTTGTAGTCGGTTACGCCTGGCTTGAGCTATTTTATGTGCTGATGTAAAGCTGAAAACCCAAGAAAAGGACTGAGAGTGAAAGATCAAAGTCATGGTTGTGTCTCATTTGTAATGGTGCCTATAGGAAGGACCAGTCAAACGTAGAGTCCTCTGATGTGCACCGATCTATTCTTGACATAAATGTAAACAAAGTAATGAGGTGCATATATATAACAGGAATTTGTTGTCTGTTTGTTTGTTGTCCATAAGGGTATGATAGACTACAAATTAGTGTAACTGAAGGGGAGATGAGACAGGGAGAGCAATTGGGGAGCATAGGAAAGGAGAAAAGGAGAGCAGAGGACAGGAGAGTAGGAGAGGAAAGGAGAGGTCGAGAGGAACAGAGAAATAGAAAGAGGAGAAGCAATATAATCTAGACTCTAGATGGAAAGTGGGGTCCACGTGCATAGCGTGGATTTTTTTCCGCCACTTGGTTTTTCTTCATCCTTGAAGTGTGTATTTTAAGATTCTGCCAGGTAACAGGCTGAAATAATGTCGCATGGGGTTAATTTTTAACCCTTTATTACACACATCCCGAACCCAAACCTGAAAATGGAAGAAATAGAAAAGACCACAACTTTTGAAGGACACAACCAGAGACAAATAAATAAATAAATAAATCCCATACAACTTGGACCCAAGGAATTAATGAAAGTGGTTATTATTAAGATTCAAGCACATCTTGACTCTATTAGGCTACAGGACAAAAACAGCACAAAAAAAACTGAGACGAACTGATCACATATATATTTCAGTTTTTTCTAAATATTTTCTCTTACTAACTGCATTTTCTTAATCCTTAAAGTGTGTTTTTTAAGATTCTGCCATGTACCAGACTAAAATAATGTCCCACGGGTTCATTTTTAACCCTATGTTAACACATATCCTACCCAAACCCAAAAAAGGCTTACTTTGTGGGTCCTAGAATCTCCAAGAGAGAACTTTAAACTATCAGGCTCCTCTCCTTTGGAACCATCTTGGTTTGGTCCGGGAGTCAGTTTAAGAGCAGGCTAGACTTAAAACTTTCCTTCCATTTGGGGAACAACAGCACCATCATCATCCATAATCTCTAATGTCGTCATAGCCAGTGCAGTGCCACGTTTGATTACCTCATTAAACAAGACCAGGAGACATGGTTCTGCCAGACCCAGACTTCACATGACGTGTCAGCCTGTGTCTATGCCCATGTATGGACGAAAGGGGGACAGACTTTTATGGCTGGGGCCTAAGGACAAAGTGACCAAAACCATTTTTTTGCCCATGTATGGAGAAAACAGGTACAAAACATGCCCATGTATGGACGAAAGGGGGACAGACTTTTATGGCTGGGGCCTAAGGACAAAGTGACCATGCCCATGTATGGAGAAAACAAGTACAAAGCCTCATGTAAGCCAGACCCCCTGGGTCCGGCAAAAATGACATGACCTGGTTGGTGAAACATGTTCAACAACTCTTATTAACGTGTATGTTGTATGTAAAGCGACCTTATTGTAAGTCGCTTTGGATAAAAGCGTCTGCTAAATGACCGTAATGTAATGAAAAGCACTTTGTGAGTTCTCTCTGTCAGAAGTGTTATATACAAATACAATGTACATACTTACTTACTTCACCACACCACACGTTCATAAGAGTTGTTGAACATGTTTCACCAGGCAGGTCATGTCATATGGTTAACGAGGTAATCAAACCTGGCACTGCACTGGCTATGACGACATTAGAGACTATGGATGATGATGGTGCTGTTGTTCCCCAAATGGAAGGAACGTTTTAAGCCTAGCCTGCTCTTAAACTAACGGTGTCTGCCTCCTGGACATTGTCTGCCTCCAAGAGGAGCCTGATAGTTGAAAGTTCTCTCTAGGTCGAGATTCTAGGAGCCACAAAGTAAGCCTTCATAGCCAAAAAAACAGACACAAAGATACATGGTAATAGTGATACTGTGTGTTTTCCACAATGACAACATGACACACACACACACACGCGCGCGCGGACACGCGCACACAACCTTATTTCAGCCTGGTACCAGGCAGAATCTTTAAATGCACATTCCAAGGAGTATGAGAAAATAGTCGGCAAGAAAACTATCAACAAGTATTTAGTAAAAAGACAAATATACCAGGTGGCGGAAACAAATCCACCCTATGCGCGTGGACCCCACTTTCCATCTGACTAGTACCATAAGGCATGAGAATAACAAAACTATGTAGAAAAGGGTAGCATTTCTGGGTGGCCAGAACACAATATATAGACTCTGCCACATGAATGTACAGAATCTTGTATGAAGTCATGTTTTATTTGATGACCTTGCTGCCCTGCCGTGGCATTTGGCTGATGTGCCTGTCCAAAAACTGACAACAGCAAAGAAGTGGCCTTGCCCCTAAAATGGTAAGATTCCAGGCCTGATATAGAATATAATGGATGAATAAATAAGTAACCAAAGATATACAGAATGTACATTCATGTAGTAAAAGGATTAATAAATTAGCAACCAATAGTGCAAATAGCAGAGGACAGAGTAAGTGGCCCGATACTGTTGAGCTGCATCCAGCGTTGTGCTGTGTCATCGTGCTGTAGGGGTTTGCTTTACAACTTCCTCCTTGCAGTGAATAGACTTAGCATAATACCTGGGCACGAAGTGCAAACACACACTCTGTACACAGCGGTCCGTGCTCTGGGAATTGAATGATAAAGAGACACTATAAACAGTGCAATGAAAAGTGGGTTAACAAAATAGCAAATGTACGCTGACAATAATCAATGCTTACCTCAGAGCATTGTGTGAATCTGAATAAATCCCATGACAGTCGTACGTGATCGTCCTAGTGTGTTTGGCTCTGGGAATTACCTCACATTCTGTTGTGCTTTGCAATCAGCTATCTTTTCACATTGAGATTAGCTTTATATTACACTAAATGATTGATGTTTTTCTAGTAACTGATATCGGTGAGACTTTTTTGCTTGTCATCCCACTTGCGCTGACAAAGCTGAACTTGCAAAGTTGTTCAAATCACTGCAAGTCCTTGAAACACACACACACACACGCACCGCACGCACGCACGCACGCACGCACGCACGCACGCACGCACGCACGCACGCACGCACGCACGCACGCACGCACGCACCACGCACGCACGCACACACACACACACACACACACACACACACACACACACACACACACACACACACACACACATGCATGCACACAGATGTCATCACTAACCATTACAAACACTAGTCGTGAAATTCTGTCCACCAAAAGCAAAGCCATTTTATGGTCAGATTTCTGTAATCACCTTTATTATTTTTCCTACCTTCATCTCACACACACACACACACACACACACCCACACACACACACACACACACACACACACACACACACACACACACACACACACACACACACACACACACACACACACACACACACACAAATTCCATTCTTTCTCACACTTTCATAGCTGGTCACATGATAGATCATTCATCTCTTCTGAATCACATGATACTAAAGCCTAGTTTTATATCTCGCCTAAAACAACTTGAGTTGAATGTTATTTTCAGCGAGCGACGTGGTGGTACGATAATGTATAAATTAGGCTAAAGATCCTCGTTCTCTAGAATTAGAAAGTCGAACTAAGATTAAAGCTACTCATATTCATTCTTGGCTATTCACTCAGTAGCCTTCTGGGAAATTTCAATTGCAACCAGTGTGACGTCGTCTGTTAGGGGGTCTATTCACTTTTTTTCACTTTTTCTTATTTTTTCATAATAGAGGTTTAACCAACATATTTAACATGTGCATGGGCTTTTGTTGCTGCTAATTCTGCTCACAAGGCTTCAACCCTATTTGGTATGCCAGGGCAGCTGATGCCCTACTGCCCTAGTAGTGGGCTGCCAATGATGCAACCAAACCAATTGCAAATCATCCTACATTTGTTGCAATCTGTTTGGAGAACAGGTGGGCGCGGTTGGCCACTTACACTGTGGAATAATAACACAATGTCTGCCAGCCAGGCCGTTAAAACAATCACAGGAAAGAATTTGAAATGGCCTATACTTCCCTAATATCCTGATGCAGCAAACTTGGTCCCCACCCACTGAAGAATGAAACAATTGCTAGGTATTAATTGCAACATTTCTGGATTGCAAACAAAGGTGCAGTTCCATACATGTCACATCGACACGTCAAGTAAATATTTAGAATAACTGAAACGGATGTTGGAACATAGACAAATAGGTCTGAGCGACTGTACAGAAATAAAGTTATGTTATGAATGACAGACCATCCCAGACAATTGAAAGGAAACTGTTGCATGCTGCCAAGTGCCAACTGCATGCATGGTGATTCATCAGTTTAGAATAAGGAAACGGGCAGGTCTGGCAGAATACCAAAACACTCGCCCCAAAACACAGTCACCCCGGGGCAAATCCGGCTACCTCGGAACGGTCGCCACCTGGTATTCCTAAACCGAACGTAACCTCAGTAAATTATAATTTATGCCTAAACCTATCCATGGTTCACATGACGCTTGTATACAAGCGTATGACAGTCATGTTTCAGGGCTAGCCTAAACCTAACCTTATTCCTAAACGTAACCTCAGTAAAGTATATGCCTAAACCCAGGCGCACGGGAAGTCCTTAATACCTAGGGGGGCTGTGCGTCGGGGGGGACCGCGCGATTTTTTTGGGGGTTTTCTGTGTTTTTCCCCACACAAAAAGGCAGAAAGACAGTGTAAACACCAGGTTGAAGTTCATCCATGACCGTAACAGACTGCTATGATCCATAAAATATATATATATTATAAAAAATAAAATAAAACTTTTTTTCTTTTTTTTTTTTTCTTCCCATCACCAGGGGGGCTGCTCCCATCACCAGGGGGGCTGCAGCCCCCATAGCCCCCCCCCTTCCCGCGCCACTGCCTAAACCTAGCTCCAATCGAAACCTCTCCCTCCGCTACATAGCTCCGAGATGAGGTTCCACACAGCTCGGTGCCTGTGGGGGTGACATCGGCGAATATCTCTCACTATGCATGATTCTTACCCTTTACCGCACATCGTATCCAAAAAGTAAAGGTATTTTGCCCTGCTCTCAGATGTTTTAACTTTTAGCGGAAAAGAAAATCTAACTGACGGGTTGAAACCAGCGTTTAAATCGCTTATTTAGTCAGCCTGTGGCATGTTTTCCCAATGCAATCTTAGGGGGAAAATGGTTACAAAACCTTACCTTATTCCTAAACTTAACCTCAGTGAAACCATGCCTAAATTAACCTAACCTTATTCCTACACGTAACCTCAGTAAAACTATGCCTAACTAACCCTAGACTTATTTTTAACCTTATCCTCAGTAAAAACAAATACAAGAATACAAGAACCGCTGGGGGCGAGCGGTCCGCGAAAAAGAATGGGGGTGAGCGTGTTTTGGGGCGAGTCTTCCGGTTACCTTCTGGCATCCCGCCCGCAACTATATATTTTCCCCATAATTCTCGAATGAAACTTAACCAGAAGCAGAACTGTCAAGGTCTCTTCTCTCTGCGGTTGATTTATCATGGAGGACGCATGTTGCAGTTCTCACAGACAGACACATTAAATAACGTGAGTGTGAGTGTGTTCCACACTGGCCTGTCTGGACGGTTCACTTTGCGTTGGAGGAATGTTGAGTTGAGCGCCTGTCTTGTTTGTCCCTCTGAAAGCTTATTTTCAGCACACACACAGGATTACAGAGTTGCGGAGTCATGTATGTTGATGTAGAATTTCTCCAGTAGCTGGTTGGTGTGTGAAAATCACCCGAGACACGCAAGAAAAGCGCGCAGCTTCGCTCGCACGGTCTTCATTGACCTGCACTTCAGTCGGAATCAGTGTTGCCATGTCCCCCTTATTAAAGCGACTTTGGGCTTGTTTTCCTGGTAAGTTGCTTGTAAATATTGTATTGGTTTGGGCTTGTTTCTAAGTGTACAGTAGTTGCTTATTTGGGCTTCTTGTTTCCTAATGTTGTTTAAACCAGTGTTTCTCAAACATTTTCAAGTCAAGGACCCCCAATTCAATATGCCTTTCTCCGCGTACCCCCATCTGAAAATATTTTGTGCCAGGGACCCCCAGCCATACAATATTTGTGTTGTTAAATGTTTGAAAAATATTCCACATTTTTACAATTTTTCTTTAAGATTTCTTGTTTTTTTAAATAGCAGATCTACAAGCTCACAATGCGTCGCATCGCGAGTCGCGACGCGTTGTGAGCTTGTAGATCGGCTATTTTCAAATGCATCATGTTTAGAGGGCGAATGGCTCGATTTTCCTTTTGGGCTTGTTTTCATAGACCTGGTTGCTTGTTTCTCTCACAACATCTGGCAACGCTGGTCGGAATACTCTGAGATAGCCTCGGTGCAAAACGTGGAACGGATCTTGTGATTAGTTTTCTCTGTGGACTGGACTGTGACAGACAGTATGTAACCTAATGCCTGAGAGCGGACAAGATATCACTTTAGATTATGTCGATTGCGTCATCGGACAACCATGCGCAAAGTGTCAGTCCCAGATTGATTTCATAGGCGACATTCACTCACTCCTGCAATTCTGAATCGTCATAGATAGCACACGATACTCTGCACACACCGCTTCCATTCAAGCTCTCTGACTGCGTTTCTTTCAATGGTTCATTCAGGTGAGTCAATCGGCATTATAAACGCGATGGCATTATTGCATAGAGTTTGAGCGTGCTTGGTGAACGCGCCTACTTTTTTCTCTTCTTTTTTTTCTTCCGGGGTCCGGGGACCCCCACTGGTCCTTGGGGAGGGGGGAGGGGGGGGGGGGGGCGGTTCCGGGGGGTCTCACCCGCAAAATGTGTTAATAGGCATTTGAGCGTCACAATCATTTTTAACCTCTTGTCTTTATCCATATTTGATTCGTTGGCCATTTAAAAAATAGCAGATATACAAGCTCGCAGTGCGTCACTTCGTGCAGCGCTGCGAGCTTGTACATCTGCAATTTTTGAACATAATAAAGTATTGGAACATTTTGAAGAATTTTTATTCTTTTTTTTTTACACAAATCTTCTCTTCTGGGGGTTCCTGGGACATTTTTTTTATTATTATTATTTTTTTTTTTTTTTTTTAAGGAATTGAAACTTGAGTTGCACATTTCCCACCAGAGCATTAATTTGGCGTAGGGACTTTGGTCTGTCATGTGTTTATTTTGCACAGCGTCAATAGGCTGTCTATACCGTACAATCTTTTCCACCTTTTTTTGATAGGTTGGAGCTACCAAGAAGAGCTGCAAATCTTTTGTGTCTCGACGCCATAACAAGAAATAATATATCGATTTTCTTTTATTCAGTGAGGAAGGGTGGATTTAGACTACACTAGCCTATATCGCATTGGTTCAATTGTTTCTGATCTATCTGAGCCACTGTTTAATGGCAAAAATGTTTTTGAGGTTAATAATCGTGAAAGAATATAGGATCCAGCCTGAAAATGTTATTTTGCAATTTGTAATCTTCTGATAATTAATTAATGTTGTGCTTTTGTGCTTCCTGATTTATTGTAATAGGCCTATTTTCAAAAATGATTTTGAAAATAAGCTACAAACCACCATAGTTGTAACTCCTATATTAGTCTGGGTGAGTTGTGGGCTGTTGGCTTATGAGATCTTAAATTTCTTCTCGAGAAATAAATTAAAAAAAAGAAAAGAAAAACACTTGTGTCTTCACTTCGGTGCACTTTGACCTTGATCAGCTGTGCAGCAGGGAGTTTAAAGCTCACTTGGCATAACAATTGTTGTGGGTGCAGTTATTGGTTAATTCAGAAGATGCATAGTAATTACAACTCAGCAGTTACCACACAGATAATATCAGATAATATATAGATATAATATCACCTTAACAAGATGATCTGAATTTTAGTCTCACTCACTCTTTAAGTGCTCAGTAAAACCTCTGTTTGAATTTATCATTTGTAAATCTGAGAGTGTACAAATAACCAACATTTGTAGCCTACACTCTAAGATTTAAATAAATGACTGACGATTTTATTGTGCAAACCTGAGCCTATAGTATTAGGCCGGGGTTAATAGTGCCAGGTTGACAGGTCAGACTGTGTTCTTCAATCTCACACAGCAGAACGTTAGTAAATGGTTAACTTGCCCCTTAGGCCAGTGCTTCTCAAAGTGGGGTCCGGGGACCCCCAGGGGTCCTTGGGGGGGTTCCAGGGGGTCCCCAGCAAAATGTGTTAATACAGCATCTGAGTATCACAATAATTTTAACATCTTCATCCATATTTTATACGTTGGCCATTAAAAACATTGCAGATATCATATACAAGCTCACAGCGCGTCACTTCATGCTGCGCTGCGAGCTTGTACATCAGCTATTTTTGAACATTTCTTAAAAATCTTGAAAGTATTGGAAAACTTTGAATAATTTGTATTCTTGTTATTTTTTACACAAATCCTCTCTTCTGGGGGTCACTGGGACAAAATATTTTCAGATGGGGGTCCGGGGCCCAAATGCGCATCAATTTGGGGGTCCTTGACATGAAAAAGTTTGAGAACCACTGCTTTAGGCTGAATGGTGTATGGGTCATTCAGATCTGTGTGTAATAACGAACTTCACACACACGTGCACGTGCATGTTGGTTCCCAGAACATCGTCATAGACCTTTATGATTCAAAACAAATGTGAACATGATGCCGACATGTGTGGGTTATTTTGAGTTATACGCTGATCGTTGCTGAATTACTGTGTGAACAAAGGCCAAATCTCATTTATATCATTACCAAAATTAGGATTTCAAAAATATAATGTTTATTTAGCCTACCTCATTCCTTAAAATGACGTAATGAAAATATCAAAACAAAATGCATGCAGGCGCCTGTAGACTGTAGGGAAGCAGGATGTTAAATTGCCAGATATAGCCATTCCGTTATATGCCCTTTATATTGCCTAAAATTGATATGCCAATTGTGTTCTTCGCAGAGGTTAATTGCCATTGTCTGGCTAAAGATTGACAGGCCTGGTCTCAGTTTATTTCAGATCTCAGTAAAAGTTCGATTTTTACACACGCAGAGTTAAATTAACACCAGATTTCTTCTGTGCAGTACAGTATGTATGTACTGTATATAGAAAGGATATACACACTGTACGTTATATATACAGTATATATATATTTATTTCTTTATATATTTCATACATATATATAGTATATGTGTACATGTGTGTGTGTATATATGTGTGTGTGTGTGTGTGTGTGTGTGTGTGTGTGTGTGTGTGTGTGTGTGTGTGTGTGTGTGTGAAATAAATATGTAATTCATATCCATATAATAACCAGTGTCACAGAGTGTTGTAGTCTCTATCCCCGTGAAATGTTTAGGTGGTTATTTGCTGTTAACCCCCATAAAGCCTGGTCAGTGAGAGTAGCACGGGGCAAACACAATGGCTCTTTATGGAAAACTGAGTGGCTCTACTGTATTAGCAACTCTCTTTCCCTCCCCCCTCTCTCTCATTCTCTTTGTAGATTTGATCTAGATACATACACGTATGTGTGTGTGTGTGTGTGTGTGTGTGTGTGTGTGTGTGTGTGTGTGTGTGTGATATATATATATATATATATATATATATATATTTCTCTCCAAAATCTCCCTCTGTCAAGCAGCGACTCACTTCACTCATCTCTCTGTCTCATATCAGGTGCTTTTGCTGTCCTCTCTTTAATTCATCCCTCTCTTTTTCACTCAATCTTTCCCCCATCTCTTCTACCCTCCTGCTCTTAAACCTGATTTATACTTCGTTTTACAATAGTGTCACACACCAAAAATAACCAATCTACAAGATTGTAGATAATCTATCTTCGCCTGCTGCCCTCTCATTCTGTATTTTATTCTCTCTCTCTCTCCCTCTCCCTCTCCCTCTCTCTCATAACACAAAACAAATTAATTCATGCATGATATACAGTACCATTTCATACCAGGTCTATCCATATCAGGGCTCTAGTGTCCTAAGTGATGGACTGTTTCTCTCTCTATACTTCATGTCTGCCTTCTTTCTCTTTGTCTGGTACATATGGCATTTACACTTCAACATCTCCCATTGAGTCAATTTACAGCTCAATATTGTGTACTGTAGTTCAAAGCCAATGTAGTAGCCTTGAGGAAGACACAACATTCCCCTGACCTCCTCATCATAACTTCATTTGTTCTGCTTCAGTTATTGCAGCAAGTGATAGACTTTGGAATGTCGAGTGGGTGTTTGTAGGATACAGAAATACTTGTGCTTATAGACAGTGACTCGTCTCATCACGTGACGGCCTTCTGTCTTTAGATGTTCTTTCTTTAGTCAAGTTGGCAGATCAGACAGCTTCCGCACATGACTGAGATGGGCTTGAAGGAGACTGGAGCATAACGTGACATCATAAATCTCGAGTACGTAGGAAGTTGTTTTTAATATTACTTCAAAGAGCAGAAGGGAGCCATTTGAAGTGAATGGAGCTTAGCCACATCATGAACCCTAGCGTCGCTATTTTGGGGTGAATATCCTGCGAAAATCTCAGATGTACAAGCTCACAAAGCGCCACATTGTGACGCGTTATGAGCTTGTAGATTGGCTACTTTGGCAAAAATATTTATCAACCAAGTACTGTATATGTGATTTTAAGTGATACTATGGACTATAAATTAGGCTTTAGTTAGACAGTATGTTTTTGTTTATCAGCCTGTTGCTCTCAGGCTGCACGCTCACAGTCATTCTCCTATGACTCACACTGGGAGTGTAACTGCTATAAGGCTTGTGTTTGTTTCAGTTGGCTATTAGAAGAATGAGCTAGGGCTTTGGCTGGATCTAATGGATTTGATGTAACAATCAATAGGCAAGTTTATGTTGTTGGGGGGGGGGGTTCAGACAATTCAAGCTTTTAAACAAATATATCAGCTGTTTATTTTTGCAGTGATTAAAGCTGATACTCAAGTCAGGCAATATTGAGATTTAGTTTTATATCCATTTCATGCTGTGTCATTGTCATGACATAGGTTTGTGTGTCAGAGAATGTACCATTTGTATATGGAAACACAAAAAATAAATCAGTTTAAGAAAAAAAGAAAACATAATGGATTCATTTCTGAGGCATCACATTTTGTCTGGAAGGCTCCTCCATGTGTCATAACAGACTCTGGTGCTCTAAGGCCATAGGCAAAATCAAATCAGTGTACTCAGTTGAGCAAAAGTGGGCATGCCATTTTCATTGCATGGTGATTTCAGAAGAGAAACATACGTGCACACATTGGAAAACAACTTTGAGGTCAACTCAGTTTCAATTAATTTAAAATGTAAACTACAATTAAAGTAATATACCTCTTTTTTCAAGACTGAATATAGGGGCCTTCTTAGGAAGACTTCCAATTTCGATTTTGAAACTGAACTGGAAACAAATGGGTTTAACATCATATTACTAATTTATTACAATTTACATTTTATGCATTTAGCAGAAGCTCTTACCCAGAGTGACTTACAATTGTGAATCAGAGTAAGCGTGCACCCTGGCCAACACACATCTGTCACAACACTGAGGAACTGAAACTTTGAAGTGTGTGAGCGGTCATGCTCTCGAGGCGAAATGAACATATAAACATACATACAGGTTCTGGATATGTTTTTTCATGTAACTGAAAGGATTTGTCTTCTTTTTTGCAGCCTTATTTGCCCCATTTCTTTCTAGAAGAAACATCACGCAAGATTAACCAAACTCGAGAGAAATCTCCAGTTGGACCTGTGGCTGTGACTGTTCTGTCAAACACCTTTTCTAGCCGCTGTTCTCCTTCCCTGGATATCTAACCTGCAGAGGAGAAATGCAGACAACAATGAATTGACCTGGGATTCGACTTGGGATTCTGTGATTGTGACTATGAGTTTAAATTCAAACGGCCTCAGTCATGTTTGAACCTGGATCTGTGACTGCGGAGAACTTGTTGGTTTCACAGTTAACGTGAAAGTATATTTTGTATTTGTGCAGAGGAACACAGAAGCTGCACTCTTTTATGCATCAACTGACATTTGCTATGCTCAGGCGCTGTGTTCTTTCCCCCAAGAGTATTCTTGTGAATGATTAGCTGTGGGTTGGTCACACATGGCTCAGGGTAGCATTGCATTGTCAACATGCCCTTTTACAGGTTCCCACACCTCTCAGGAATTATTTTAACTAAATGGATGTACTGTAGACTTCAGATTGTAACAAATTGAACAAAAAATTGAGGAACTCGGGTCATCATCTCTGGAGTCTTTATTCTGATCAGCTCAACAAAGTTCTGAGGGATTTCCTCAGTTTGTGTAAAGAGATTGACCCCAATGGGGTAAGCACTCGAACCATTCAGCTATAAATATACAAATCAAGAAGTAAGAATCCTTCGCAGAAATTTGTGGAGCCCCCTCCTACTTCAGGGGATGCATTGTCCTATCAGGAAGAAGCGCCCCACGCGGGATGCAGATTTTTCAGCTATTGTGGTGCCGTCCATGCGTGGGTCTGGTTACCTGGACTACACAATCGAGACCCATGCTTCACGAGCTCTTAGGGCAATGGATGAGTTCAGACGTCATGAGATGCTGTGTGACTTGATACTGCAGGTCACATACAAGGAGAAGACTGTAGACTTTAAGGTGAGAGACCTACTGAACGTAATGGCTTGGTTGGTTGATTAAATCGAGTGTTTTACACTTTTACTTTACTGTATATCATATTCATCCGCCACCAGTGATATGGTATGTTACCTGTCACCATGCTTGATGAGGTTTTTTTTTTAACCCGCATGAACCCTAGTGTGACACTAACAGTGTCACTTTTCTGGCTATGCCATAATAGGTGAACATTCAACAAAAATAGCAGATCTGTGTCATGTTAGGTTGTGCCATGTTGTGAGCTGCTATATTCACCGAAGAGATTTGAGTAAAGACCCTTGGGGGACCTCAGTCAATGAAGTATATAGGGTTTAAGTGGTTAAAGGTGCGACTGCAATTGAACATTCATTTTGACTTATTGACTTACTGCATTATGCGCTTAATCACTTGAACCCTAGCATACCCTTTCTGAACATGTCATAATAGGCGATCATTCAGTGAAAATAGCAGCTCTACAAGCTCACAAGGATTGTAGATTGGCTACAGCAATTTGGTGAAGAGATTTGGTGTAGAGGGAAAACATTTGAAGGCCAAAGCTAGAACCTGGTCAACAAAGTACTGTATATAGGCCTTAAGTGATTAAGGTGCCAACTCAAAATAGTACCAGTCAAGCACAGTGCTGTATACTATGATTCAGGGACATTACATATTAAAGCTGCAATCCGAGAGTTATTTTAATAATGGATAAAACGTTATTTGTAAGGTAGAGCATGGTAAAACTTGCTTAAGCAAGATTTTTATTATCTTTTTGTCAAAGGTACACTATTGGTGCATGCTTAAGTAGTTGAAAGTGTGGGTTGATTTGATAATTCTAGCTAAAACACATATTGGCGTTTCCACCATGCACAGAAAGAAATCCTAAAACAGGAGATATTGGGATGCCCTGGTGGATCAAGCCAAGGTGGATCAAAGACAAATATTATAATTTTGACTCCATTTCTAGGAAGGTAAAAAGAACCCTATTTCAAATACAGTGAAAATAGCTCACAATGCATCACAATGCGATGCAAGCTTGTACATCTGCTATTTTCACTAGTTTAGAATTGTTTTTGAAGATTTATGAAAACATTTTTAATTGTTTTGGGAAGATGTCTAGATTTCAATACAGCAGTACATTGATATAAAATAAAAAAATAAACATACTTTGTATTTTTGAATACTTGTTTTTGGGGGTATTTCTTTAAAGCACATACTTTTGTATACTTTTGTACTTTTCAGTATTCTTTAAACCAATACTCCAGTACTTTAACTCAAGTACAAATTTGACTGAGTAGCTTTCACTTGTATAGAGTAATATTTGACCAGGAGTAAAGACCCTTCGACTCGAGTTCTGGGGTTGAGCACTTTGTCCACTGCTGGACATACCGGTAGCCTATATGTCATCTCAGATTTTGAATATATATATATTTTTAAGTGAACATTTTAACTCAAATCTTTGCTTCTGGGGGATTCTACAAAGGTCTTCTAAATCCTAACAGTTTTTTTTATAAAAACGTATGTTGCTATAATCAAACCTTTTCATGTCAAGTACCCCCAAAATTATATGTATTTGGCCGCGGACCCCCCATCTCAAATTATTTTGTTCCAGGGACCCCCAGAAGCAAAGATTTGAGTTACAAATGTTTGCTTTTAAAAGAAAAAGAATATATATATATTCAAAGATTTGCACTCATTTTCGATTTTTCAAAAATAGCAGATCTACAAGCTTATAGCACGGCACTCAGTGCTTGTAGTAAATAGCAGATTGTAGATCTGCTATTTTTGAATAGCCAAAGAAATCTAAAATGACACAGATGCTTTCCCGCGGTCTTTATGAAAAATAAATGGCAAAAGCTTACTACCTCTGCCCTCCCCACCTTCAGGTGCATAAGGTGGTGCTGGCCTCCTGTAGCCCCTACTTCAGAGCCATGTTCACCAGCAGCTTCAGGGAGTGCCATGCCTCAGAGGTAACCCTGCGCGACGTCTGCCCCCTGGTGGTGGGAAGGCTCATCGACTTTGCCTACACGTCCCGCATAACGGTGGGAGAGGAGTGCGTGCTTCACGTTCTTCTGGCAGCCATGAGGTGAGACCATGCAGTGGCACAGCAGACAGCAGCAGTAGCTGATCCACTGAATAAAGATGGTACAGGACGGGCACAGACCCGCAGAGTTCTCTAAAACAGTGGTTCTCAAGGCTGTGTACCCCCATCTGAAAATGTTTTGTGCCAGGGATCCCTTTAAGAGAAGATATGTGTTACAAATAAAATAAATAAAAAATAAAACTTTCACAAAGAATTGTGAATTTAATACTAAATTAATTGTGTATAATGTATCATTTATTATTAAATGCATGTCTTAACTGTATGTATGAAAAATTTAAAGTAAACCTAGCCGAAGTATAAAATAGGGTTAAAGTGGTCAAACTGATTTTGATCCTACAACAAATTAATTTGTGGACTCCCTGAAACCCCCTCAAGGACCCTACTTTGAGAACCATTGCTCTAAAATGTCATTTTGAATGAGTTGTATACCGTTTCTCTCCTAATCAGTGTACTTGTACACTCTCAGTTAAATTAACAGTGTAGATTGGGGTCCCAGAGATAAAATCGTATCAAATGGGGGTCCATGAAATGAAGAGGTGTAAGAACCAGTGCTCTACATAGAACTCCCTACAGTATATAGACCAAATCATCATGACATCATCAGTATGATCATCATCAATATTTCCGGTTAGCAGTATTATTTATTAACTTTATTTCTGGAAGAACAGGACACTTGATATTTTGGAGTATTAGAAATATATTATTTTGTGTTCTAAATATCCACAGGTTGACAAACTAGACATACTGTAAGCTAATATTCTGGACCATTTATTTCATATTGCGTAAATATCCTAGACATTTTACCCAGAAATAACAACCTACATGTTTGTTTACAAACTTTCTGATCTGGTCTATAGGGAGTAGTGAATGAATGCATGATTTGGGATCACAGCCCCACTGTTCTGCTGCGTTGTCCCACCAGGTATCAGGTGGAGGACGTGGCCAAGGCCTGCTGTGACTTCCTCATCAAGCACCTGGAGCCGGACAACGTCATCGGCATCGCCCGCTTCGCAGAGGAGATCGGCTGCACAGAGCTGCACCAGCGAAGCCGAGAGTACATCAATACACACTTCAATGAGGTAGTGTGCAAGGATAGTGAGCACACAAACGCACGCACGCACGCACGCACGCACGCACGCACGCACGGACACACACACACACACACACACACACACACACACACACACACACACACACACACACACACACACACACACACACACAGACATACAATACACACACACACAATACACACACAATACACACAAACGCAACAAAGACAAATCTTTAAAAAGAAATACAGACTTTTGTGGTATTCTCCCCTCGGCCCCTCTCTCTCTCTCTCTCTCTCTCTCTTTCTCTCTCTCTCTCTCTCTCTCTCTTTCTTTCTCTCTCTCTCTCTCTCTCTCTCTCTCTCTCTCTTCCAGTCTCATTTCACAGCCCTGCACTCAGTCCTCTTCCTCAACTACTTTGCTCTCTCTCTTTCTCTCTCATGTGATCTCACGTGCACATACACACAAATCATTTTAACCAGTAAAAACCAGTAAGTAGTTAGTGTTCATTTAACTCTGAGGATGTACAAATGTACCCTAATGGACTACTCAGGTCGATGTTTACGCCCTCAGAATTAATTAAACTTTAATTTAACATTGAGGATTGTACCATGTACCATGTCTCTGTTTTCCTCATTGCCTCCTTTTCGTCATGCATCCTAAGGTGACCAAAGTGGAGGAATTCTTCAGTCTCACTCACTGCCAGTTGCTGGAACTCATCAGCCAGGACAGCCTCCAAGTTCTTTGTGAGTCTGAGGTTTGTAGCAGGACTTTCAGCAGTGGCATCTATTTCAACCACATCTCAAAGCAGTGCTTCTTAAACTTCTTCATGTCAAGGACCCCCAAATTAATATGTATTTGGCTGCAGACCCCCATCTGAAAATATTTCCATTTTTTGAAAATAGCAGATCTACAAGCTTTGTGATGCGATGCGTTGTGACTTGTGACCTTGTAGATCTGCTATTTTTAAATAGCCGATGTATATAGGGTTAAAATGATTTTGATGCTATCTTAACAAATTTTCCCCTGAAACCCCCTCAAGGACCCCTGAGGGGTCTATTAGCAAAAGATCAAGTTCCCTTGTATGTTATAAAACAAACCAAAAATGCTATAAATTGTTTTGGGGCAGCAGTAGCAAGAGCGGCCGCTTGGGAATCAGAAGGTTCCCAGTTCGATCCCTGGCTCCCCACGGGGTACAGTCAAAGTGTCATTGAGCAAGACACTGAACCCCAAACTTCTCTCGATGAGCAGGTTGGTGCCTTGCATGGTTGCCGCCGCCATGGGTGTGTGAATGTGTGTGTGAATGGGTCAATGTAATTCACATTGTAACGTGCTTTGGATGAAGGCACGGTATAAATGCATTTACCATTTAAACTATTTTTCTTAATGTGCCTGTCAACCATGTTACAATAATATAAGATAGTGCAGATCGTTTAAGAGAGGTATTTGTTTTTCCGATGAACCTTGTGGCATGGCCCTGTGTGAACCTCATGAACAATTAAGAAGTGGTTGAGCTGTGGTGACAAGGTACAAAAGCCCATATAGTTTATTTGTTTGTTTGTTGTTGTTGTGGTTGTTGTTGTAATGTATTCTGGTTTTGTGGCGTTTTCTACTAATGTTGTCTGCCTCTTTTCAAGGAATTTGTAGAATGTTGAATTGCAAAGCACAAAAATAGAAAAGTGACAAAAATAGAAGACACATTTTTTACTGGCAGGCTTTTAATCATACAACTTATAGAACTTATTACTACCAATTTTAATTTCACTGTGTTGTTTTGTATGTCATCCACAGTAGCCCATTAATTTCATGTCATGACACTTTTATTGCTTCTCCAATTGGGTAATTTTATTATTGTTCTATTGTCTGTATAGCAGTTAAAGTTTTATCACTCTATTATTTCAAAGCATCTCATTCTCCTGCTACACATGATTTAATTTCCCCTTGGGATAAATTGAGTTAATCATATAATGATGCTCTATACTTACTCTGAATAAGCGCATCAGCTAAATGCCTAAAACATAAAGAGTAAGTCTCTTATAGAAAAGGTTTAGACCTGGCCAAAATAATAGTAGTTAAATTGTTACGTTTTAGTGTTTTTCCTAATGGCAAATAGGATGTCAAACACAGTGAGGTACACTTCACACTGGCTTTCAAGGAATGTATAAGTATTTAAACAGTACTTGTATAGAATGTGTATGGTAGTCCCCACCCATTTGGTATTAGTTAAAACAAACACTTCATATATGAAATACTGTGTAATACTCTGTACAGGTGTATAAGGCCTGCACAGACTGGGTCCGCTGGGATGTGGAGGGCAGAGCCCAGTATCTGCATGCCCTCCTGAATGCCGTCCGGATCTATGCCCTGCCCCCTAAGTTCCTGAAGAACCAGCTTCTGTCCTGCCCCATACTCAGCAAGGTACCACTCTCCATCCATTGCCTACTTCCCTTTGCTTGGATACTTTAGTGCCAGAATACTGATTAATTCACTCCTCACTGAATCTACTCATTTCTCACTCACTCAGTCTCACACTTTGTCACTCACTTGCTTACTCCGTCACCTGCTCGCTCACTCACTCACTCACTCACTCACTCACTCACTCACTCACTCACTCACTCACTCGCTCACTCATTCACTTGCTCTTTTACTTACTAAATCTGTAGGCAAACTCCTGCAAGGACTTCTTGTCTAAGATCTTCCAGGAGATGGCACTGAGGAAGCCCCTCCCTCCTCCACCACACCGTGGAAACCAGCTCATCTATGTGGCCGGAGGGTAGCAAGCATTTCTCTACAATCTTATGTGTTAAAGTCATATTTTTAAATTAGGTTTTTAGTGCGGCCTTTAAAGCCCCAACCATAAATATGTATGCATTATATCTGTGATGCACTGTCTGTACTTAGTATAATAGTGTTTCTTAAATTATGATGTATGGGCCTGAATATGTCAATGTCAATATGTTAATGTATGGGTCCATTTATCATAATACTTTTATTTTTTTCAAACACATACTATTGTGAATGACTATTAATTATAGTCGTCTAATGAATGACATCATGACTAATCTCTGACCAGTAATTTTTCTCCTGTCCAGGTATCGGCAACAATCACTATCAACCATGGAGGCCTATGATCCCAGGAGGAATTGCTGGTTGAAACTGGCTGATATGGGGGCTCCCTGCAGTGGCTTGGGGGCCTGTGTGCTCTTTGGGCTGCTCTACACGGTAGGAAAACTGACAACTGACAAACTTCATAGGTTTACAAATACTCTGGTGTTTTGGTCGTTGGACGGGACACCACCGCGTGTGGCCAGTATTTTTTCACACGCATGTACGGTACGGTGCACGCCACCGCCGTACTGCCATACCGTACCGCCGGAAAAGAAAACACCATTACATTACTGCAAATACTAGTACAGATTGCTTGCTGTTCTGGATAATGTGCTCTAAATCAGTCGGATACAATACTATTTGATACAGTAATGTGATGATATGACACGACTTAATGTGACACCAGATAATACAGCGATCTGTTTTTATGGGTTGCGACTAAATGAGTCACAAGTGAATTATTTTTGAAATACTGTAGGGCTTAAATGATTAATTCATAATGTCGTATTTTGTAAGTTTGGGTCCCGGGGAGACACCACATTTCTCTTTTGGGTATCGAGCTGAAAAGGTTTGGGAATGCATGCAATACAATATTAGTTCAATGCAATAAAATACTATGTACTTGTACTGTATATTCTAATAGACATTTTGTTTGTAAAGGCCTTAGGGGCAAGCCACTGAATACCCAACCATGATATAGTCTAAGAGGTGAAATTGTAAGTGAGAATACATCTAGACTATTATGCAATAGAAAATAAACAGCAACGGCATAAATTTGATGTATTCATAACACAAAATAAAATTGGCAATGTCTAAATCATTTACAAATCCATACTGCACCAAGCCTACAAATTCATTCTTCTGCATTTATTTTCATCTTTGCAAGTGTATCACTAGGCCTAGATGCAGTTCAATAGTTTGGCTTAATTCTCTCTTGATAAAGAAGAGCTTGTTGCTCATTGTTGACCCTAGTGTCCTTGCTTTGGGTCTACAATCTACAAGCTCACAAGTTGTGAAGAGATTTGGTGTAGAGGGGAAAAAAGGAAGGGCCCAAGCCCTGGGTGACCCAGGTCGAGGAAGAATATAGGGTTTAAGTGGTTCAGTAGGTAGTCTGTTGAAAGAGTGTTACACACTGCCTGTCTCTATCATTTTAAAGAGTGAATTAGCGATGGAAATGTATTCATAATTATTCATCACATATTTGTTCAACATATCAGTATATGTTATTATTTTATAAGCAAACAATACAAGGGGATTTTCTATATTGTAATTTGTTGGTCATGGGTGCCTGGTATCTACAGAAAACATTGAAGCTCCACTTATGCATACAACACATTAGCAGGTGAGCATTATTCAAGGTTATTGACATTGGTTTAGCATCATCCCAGTTTATGGCCATATGAACTTTGAGTATAAGCACCCTTGTTCATCACTGTTTTGACAATTTTAAAGGGATGTTGAAGAGAGTACGTCATAAAATAACATAGCACTTATTTTCTACTTAGTAATGGCAAAGACATTGAGCTCTCTTGAGAACATTGTCTTAACCTTACACCATTTAAAAATACTCCCCCTCCCCCTCCTCCTTTTTTTTTGTCTCCGCCAGGCCGAAGGCGTGGCCGAGACTATGCTTTTCCCCCTGTCCGTCAGTCCGTGTGTGTCTGTCCGTCCGTCCGTCTGTGAACAGCTAATCTCCAGCACCGTTGGACTGATCAATGTGAAACTGTGCACACACACGCTCTGGATGCCAGAGCAGAACCTCTGCTCTGCTGCCCCCAATTTTTCACATCGGCCTGTTATAGCGCCACCAGGAGGCATTTTTTTGGGGGATATTACGCCTACAGATTTTGTCCTATAACATCACGGAAATCGGTACACGGTATCTCTTCAGTTATGTCATCATGACGGAATCTGTCAGATTTTTCATATTCCATCCTGATTGACTAAGATTGGCTTCCAAAGTTTGCAGGAGTGGTCTGTTTTGAACAAAATGCCTCAAATCATGAACGCAGCGTGCGATTGCCGTGAAACTTTGCACGCACATTCCTATTAGGCAAGAAATAGGAAGAAATACCACCCTAAATTTTTCAAATGCCACCAAATTCTATACTCACATCTATAATGACTGAATCCCGGACATTGCTGGCCCACAATAACCTACCTGACCTGGCGGAGACCTGTGCTCCGAGGAGCAGTTTTTCTCTTTTTTTTCTCTTTTCTGAATTGTGGAGGCAATTCCTTTTTATAATTCCTCTCTGTTCATTTTATTATACATTTTTATTTCAAGTTATTCTCATTATACGATTGTATTTTGTATTGATTCATTATGAACTCACGTCGTTATGATTATGTCTGAATGAAATGTCCCAGAGACCGTAAATATTCTGGCCTTGTGTAGGGGAAGAGGACATCTGTGTAGGTACACATGGTAGGTACCCATGCATGGCAACAGGCAGTCCCTAACCAAAACACTGAATTGGGTCCATTTGGTTAGATTTGCATCCTCAAACTCTCGCTAGTCTCCTAAGCTGAACACTGATTTCAGTAACATCTTCTGTATTGTATCATATACCCAAAATCATTTAGTGATCATTCTGTATTTTCTCATCAAGGTAATACTTACTTAATATTCACAACAATAATCCACTGCTTTGTGGATTCCAGGTCGGGGGCAGAAACCTGTCACTTCAGAACAACACAGAATCCAGTGCCCTGTGCTGCTACAATCCTATGACCAACCAGTGGAGCCAGCTCACCTCCCTCAATGTCCCCAGAAACAGGGTGGGGGTTGGGGTGGTGGATGGCAACATCTACGCTGTGGGGGGTTCCCACGGCTCCACCCATCATAACACTGTGGAGAAGTGAGTACTTTTAGAAATGTTCATTCCCTTTATTTAGTTTTTATGATTATTTGAATGTTTTGATTTTATATTATTCATATCTATGTTATTACCAACTCAGTGGCCTTGTGGATAGAGTGTCTGCCCTGAGACTGAGAGGTCGGGGTTCGATCCCCGGCCGGGTCATAGCCGTGAGTTATCTGACTGAAATGATGCGTAGCCTGCAAGCTAGTTCAGAAGCAACGATAAAGTGCGGTCGGTGAGAGGTTCCCGACAAGTTTTAGATTTCTAGCATGTTTGATATTTGGGTCTGTTGTAGGGATGGCCAAATGGAGACATTTTATTAACCGGTTACCGTTAGGCCTTAACGGTTAATTAATCGATAACCGTTTTTTTTATGGCCAAAATACATTTTATTTCAAAGGGCCAAGTCTACACAGTTTGTTTTGTGTCTCCAGCAGAGTTTCTAGTGTCTCTATCTCTCTCTGGAAGAGGTTGCACATGAACTCTGCAGCCGCACTGAGGCGCTCCAACACTAACAATACCAATAGAAAGACGAGGAAGAAGAAGAATAAAGTGGAAGTTACGTGTGGTTGCAGGTGTAGACTTTTTTTTTTTTTTACGGTTAACCGTTAGCCGTTAGTGTTAACCGGTGGCCAATTTCTTAACGGTTAACGGTTACCGGTTGGCCAACCCTAGTCTGTCGGCCCCGGGGAGAGCCACGTTACAGCCAATGAGAGCACATTACAGCCACGCACCGTGGCTAGTCCTCCCGCATAGAACCGCAATATTACCGTCCAGACCTGTATTAAGTTACACATTATAAAACAGATTGAGCGAGTGAGCGAGTCTGCTCGAGGATGGGGCTGTTTATTTGAGAGGAATTGCTCAGACAGAGAGAGAGAGCTGTGTGTGTGTGTGTGTGTGTGTGTGTGTGTGTGTGTTTGTGTGTGTGTGTGTGTGTGTGTGTGTGTGTGTGTGTGTGTGTATGTGTATGTGTGTGTTTGTGTGTGTGCGTGTGTGTGTGTCCTATCATAGGCCGCTTATAATAAGCGGACACGGCAACACTAATTCTGATCTGAAATGCATCGTGGTTGACTTTTTGAAACGTTTGTTTCAGAGAGAGAGAGAGAGAGGGAGAATTATTTAATGTCAATCATTAGCGTCCTGTCTCGGTCTCGCGCATATATCACGGGAGCCTTTCACGTTCTCGTGAGACGTTTGGAATGAAAACAAATGTATGTATTGGGTCGGGAATCGGGATCACATTGTGGTGAAATATCTTGCAATGAGTGAACCCCTGTCGCCGACCAATCAATCGTGCGAGAACCACAATGATATATATAGCCCGATTTCAAGAAAGAGACTCGGGCAATGTGAAGTGCTTAACGATCTGTTTACACGCCGACCACTTCAAATATCGGTCAGTGTGTAGGGGCCCTAAAAAAACAGGAGATAGGCTCCTGCCCTATGGGCCTCATGACTCGGCAAGGCTTACTTTATATTATTATATAAAATTATTGGACTCAGACCCAGGACATTACAGTTATGGTACAGGCATTCAGATTCTGTGCTGTTACAGGGTGCCGACTGGGATAAAAACATGATCACTTTCCAATGAGGGTGCTTTCTCATATAGTCCTTTTTAAACAAACCAAACCTCTTTAAAGTGAACCAAAAAGCGGACAGACAGAAAATGGACTCGGCTCTTTTTGCATTCACATTGTCACTTAGAGCCGTTTCACACTCGGGTCCCGGGTGCGCACTCCAGACCACATGGCAGATGTTGTGGTAGTGTGAACGTAGCGAACCGTTCCCCGTAACGCATCACCGTACCGTACTCGAAACCACCTGGGGAGGTAGTCTCGGGTCCGATTGCTGCGGAGTCGGGAACGGAACGCGGCAGTGTGAATCCATCCGTACCAAGAGAAGGAAGTGGACAGACTGGACTGCTAATCATATATCATTTATATATTTGTTATAATGACGCATTATTTTAGCTGGGTTATACCTTCTCATTGTTCTACTTGAATGTTGACAAGAAATAATAATCCCGCTAGTGTTTGAGTAGCGCGAGCCGTGAAAAATAATAAACAAAAAACACATGTGTGGCGAACGTATTTATAAGGATAAATACACCAAGGGTTAGTCCGTGACGTCATACCAAGGATGCGTCCGTGACGCCAATATCATATTAACAGACAACGTTACATTTCGAGGTTTCAAAGACCAGTGCACACACTGCTTTGGTTGTGTATTGTTGATCTGTTGTTATTATAACTCAAGACAACGTCAGGAACACAGTCAAACTTTATTATTCACTCTAGTCTAGAGTGACTTTTGTTCTGTGAATGACATTCTCTCTTCCAAAGCCCCATAGTCAACAGCGCCCCCATGAGGCACATATTTACCATTTCTGCTAAATTAAATGGTCGAGTACGAAAGGATTTTGGCCAGTGTGAATGCTGACCAGCTGGGAGAAGCCAAGCGTACTCGGGAACGCTTCGATTCAAACGGATCCAGTCTGAAACCGCCCTTAATTTGAAAGAGGACTCAGTTCTCTTTCTGGTCTACTTCAGAAAGCCAGCAGAGCTGTCTAATCGCTCTGAGTTCGTTTGGAGGACTGATGGGGATGAAAACGCACTAGGTGACAGGACACATTTTTTTTATATATTGGCGAAGCTTTGTTCGTGTTTGTTTATGTGATTTTGAGACCTGTTTTGCGTGAATGGAAGAGAAAAATGTGATTCCTGGTCCGTTGGACTTATATCACTGCCAAGTAATTATACAGATATACACCCTAAGGTTCTACCCAAAGTTCTACCCAAGGTTCTACCAAAGTTCAACACCACTTTATCCAAATGGGCACTTACAAGTACATTATTTTTTACTATCTTACTATCCAACAGCCAACTATCTTTACTCCACTCTCACACACACGCACACGCACGCACGCGCTCGCACACACGCACGGACGGACGTGTGCGCACACGCACACGCACACGCACACGCACACACACACACACACACACACACACACACACACACACACACACACACACACACACACACACACACACATGCCCGTTTGATTTAGAGCAGTTGTCTCTGTGTAAGTATGGTTAATGACATGGTAGAGGCTAAATAAGTAGTTGCCATTCAACCTGAAGAGCACTCAGGAAGGTTGCAGGTAGTCCTCTTATCCTCATTAAAGCACATAGGGCTCTTTCAAAACATGCTGAGACATATGTCCCAGGAATGTCGATCCTGTAGGGAATGCTTTACATCTTGTCGCTGGGGAGCTAAAAGGGGGGAGATAATCTCCTAAAGAATGCTGTGTTAAGATTAATAATATTGTAACTGAAAATTCATAACAAAAACATATTCCAAGTGGAATGTACATCTCTTTTGATAATATTTGTGTGCTTTGTTTTAACCACTTAAAGCCATTGTACTTCATTGACCAGGGTCCCCCAGGGCTCTATACTTGGTCCCCTTCTTTTTTCCCTCTATACCACATCTCATCTACAAGCTCACAATGTGTTACGTTGAGATGTGTTTAAGCTTGTAGATCTTCTATTTTTTTTCACGCCCAGAATAGGGACGCTAGGGTTCATGTGGTTAATTAAGCAAGGATACTTGGTGTGATGTAAATGTAACATGAGTCTAACTTATGTTAAGCCGGACTGGGCAAAAGTCTAAAAGTATCACAACTCATCATAGCTAACCATTTGTGAAAGTATTCTTTTTAGAGTTGTTGGGTATACTGTAGAAAATGCTGCAGCAGTGGTTTTTAATAGTGGGTTAATATTTATTATTACAGTACAGTAGTTAATATGCTCGATAATAACCTCACAAGTATTACAGCTGCACTGTAAATTGTCTTGATATTGCATTGATAGGCCCTGTCACCAGGTCCCAGCTAGAACATACTCTTCTGTCAGTGCCAAGGATTGAACAAACAAGCATCTGATTATTATTATTGTCACCCTCTTGCCAAACTTTGCTGCCTCATGACTCAAAGTTAAACTATTCAAAAAGGTACAAAGGCATACACACAGTAATAAGTCTAGCCTTTGACTGAAAATCATTGCCTGGATCCTAAATCTTTTTATCTGAATCTAAAAAACAATTAGTTAGTAATAGTATTACAAAGAGACTGTGTGGGACAGAACTGGTTTGTTAATCAATAACTGACATGACTTCATTCAGAGGCTCAGTCTGTATGCTCTGTGTACAGAATGAGCTGCAAATCTGTTCTGAGCCATAGTCAAGATCTCCTTGGACTTAAATAAAGCCTGTCAGAAGATGCCAAACATTGCTGCTTAACCTAAATCCAATTCTAGGTTACTGGCTTGTGTTATGCAGACTGGAAATGTTTGAGCACACGGCCCCATCTCCACTGATTCTGTCATTTAGATTCAAGTTTCACTGTGATTGATCATCACACCAATTAGGTTGCTTTATGTGAATAACAAGGACTATTATTGGCTTTATTTTCACTATTAGGGTATATAATAGCCGCCTTTAAAAAAAAAAGGCACTGCCTTTTTACATTAAACCCTTCTGCCCGTCCGAGTTGATGGTCTTTTTATGCCCCACTGTCAACCATGGAGGCACCCACACCTGACTACCACCAGCATGCCGTACCACCATCCTCCTCTTCTGCCGAACAAAAACAGCATATAAAGATAATTTTTCTGGGGCTTTTATGCCTTTATTGATAGGACAGTAGGCTGACAGGAAATGGGGAGAGAGATGGGGAGTGACATGCAGCAAAGGCTGTCGGGCTCCGCCCGTGACGCGCTGTCAGGCTACATTGAGCCTAGGTGCCGGGCCACCTATGATATCCTAATGTAATTACATTACATCCGCTATATTCATCGTGGACATGTATTTTCTTAAAGTCAGGCCTATTAATATATTCCAATTAATGAGCAAGTTGTGGTCCAGCAGTGTGAGCTCCAGGTGACTCAAAGCAGCAGCCGTGCCCAACAGCAGAGCTGACAGGCGGGGGAGGAGAAACACAGAGTCCTCAGCGTTCATCTCTGGCAGCATAAAAGTGTATTTTAGTTGATAAATATGCTATACAGTTGCTCAATCTTCATTAATTTCGCATCTACACCTACAACTACTCTCTTCAGTATTCTGTACATTACAGTTCTATTGAAGTCAATCACGCTACTACACTTATTCTTTTTTTCATTTCAGCAGAAAAAGTGCTCTAGATAGCATTGGCTAGCGTGAACACACCCTTACAGATTCTCATCGTTTTTGACTTGAATCACTATGCAGTTATCCTTTGTCCGTCAGGTGGGATCCAGAGTCCAGTCGCTGGTCTTACGTTTCCCCGATGTCAGTGGCTCGTTTGGGTTCCGGGGTGGCGGCATGCGGCGGAGCTCTGTATGTTGTGGGGGGCTTTGATGGGGAGACCCGCTGGAATACGGCTGAGAAGTACCACCCTGAGACCAACACCTGGCACCAACTAGCACCCATGTCTTCTGTACGCAGCGGACTAGGTATGTGGATCTGTTTCCGTGTGCGTGTGGGTAATTGTACTTGTGTGTATGCAAATGTGGGTATTTATCCACTTAAGCATGTGACAAAAAAGCCACAAGCTCCGTGAGCTTGTAGATTGGCTATTTTTGTAAAAACATTAAAACATTAAAAGTGTGACACTTCATAATGTGTCTCTTCTCCAGCTCTGTGCAGTTTTACCAGGGTTGTTCCTCTGTGTTTGTAGGTCTAGTGTGCATGGACTCCTACCTGTACGCCATAGGGGGTTATGATGTAGTTTTACCAGTGTTGTTCCTCTGTGTCTGTAGGTCTAGTGTGCATGGACTCCTACCTGTACGCCATAGGGGGTTATGATGGTCAGACCCAGCTGAACTCCATGGAACGCTACACCGTCTCCAGGAACCAGTGGGAGCCTGCTGTCTCCATGCAGCACTGCCGCAGCGCACACGGAGTCACCGTCTACCAGGGACGCATATTTGTACTGGGTGAGTCGCATCTCCAATCCCCCAGCTTGATTAAATGGAGTGTTAAACTCTGAGGTATTGAGGGGTTCTGCTACTAAATGCTCTGTATGAAAAAAAGAAAATCATTGCTCAAACTCAGTGTTTAATATCTCTCAAATATAGAGGATCCCGTTTGTTAAAGTGTCATCATTTTAGCAACAAAGGACTTATGTTGTCTGCCATCCTTTTAAAGCTACTATGATTAGGTATAATGTTGATAGAATTATTCTGCTATCAAACATTTTCCGAGAGCTGGTGTTGCTGTAATCGAATGGTGGATATCTAATTTGAGAACAAAACTCTGTGAATTCTCATTTTGAAGCTATGACAGAAAGAAAATTGGGAATCTTAATCTATATGTTGTAACTCAAATCGTATGGCAGGTCCATTGCTGGTGGGCTGAGGAGTAATAATATGTTTTCATCAGCCTGTGTTCTGAGAACAAAAGAACAATTCTCACATTGTATCTTGGCTGAAGAACTTTAAGCACAACTGGCATAAATCATCCAGGCAACACAGTCATGACAAAACATACAGCACACGCTGTTACGCATAGTATAGTGATGAGTTCATTGTAGACCCTCTAACAACAGGGTATTGGGAAACAATGTAGCGATCCTTCAGCGGTCCATCAAAGTAGATTTGACATGAATGATGTCAACGGTTCAAGTTCATATCAGCACAGTTTTACATTTACAACTTTTTTTCTAATGTGGATTAATGTAAGAAAGTTGTCTGTCTACAACATTTCTATCTCTCTCTCTCTCTCTTTCTCTCTCTTTCCTTCTATGTGCGTGCGTGCGTCAGGGGGTTTTAACCAGAGCGGCTTCCTGTCCAGCATCGAGTGCTACTGTCCAGAGACCAAAGAGTGGTCTTATGTCACTGACATCCCCATCGGACGCAGTGGTATGGGCATCGCTGTTACCATGGAACCCTGCCCGGGCAGCCTACCAGAGGAAGAGGAGGAAGAGGACGAGGACGGGACATAAAAGAAGTAGAATTGCGATTGAAGACAAGCGAGCGGACTGTCAATGATCCATGGAGTTGAGTATTGTTCTAACTGATGCTGCTTCTCAACGGAGGGGGATGTGTGTTCAAGTGAAACATTCCAATATGACTACTGGCATGTCTCCCCACGCGCTGTGGGTATGAATTGTTGGCAGCGGAAGAGGAATGCAGTAGCATCAGTTTACTTTTAGGAGAATGTCAGAAGATGAGCAGGGAGAATTAGTGAAGCTGAAGGACAGACCACATACTACTGACCTCACAATGATACAGGTGCTGCAGACATAATCTCTCACATAGTGTATACCAGTGATTCTCAACGTTTTTAATTTCAAGGACCCCCAGTTTGATATATATATATACTGTCCATTAGGCCCCCATTTGATTCCATTCATGTTTATCTCCAGGACCCCAATCTACACTGTAAAATAATTCTGAGTGTTTATTTAACTCTGAGAGTGTTCCATTTGTACACTCTCAGAGTTACAGACCCAAAAGCGTCCATTTGGTGGTCCCCAGACTCGACGTTGAGAAACAGTGGTGTATTCTATAGTTTGTCACATACCCAACCTTTATTTGCCCTTGGTGAGTGGGGTAATACTGTAAAAGGATAGAGAAGGGGACAACTGAGCCTAGAGCCTATGGTCTGCCTGACGTTTCTTCCAGTTAAGGGGGAGTTTTTCGGTGCCACTGTCGCAAAATTGCTTGCTCAGGGTGGGACTCTCGGGTCTCTGCTCTACATGTAAAGTGTCTTGAGACAACTTGTTGTGATTTGGCACTTTAATAAAATTGAATTGAATTGAATTGAACTGAGGGACAGTTATCAGCCCTGGGGCTGATAACTGTCCAGTGTCCAGTCAGTGGACTAAAGTGCCCCCACGTGCTGAACGATGATGCTGTGGAGGGAAATGTGGTTAAACATGCCCGTCACTGTTGCTGCATTGTTCAAATGCCATTTTCTTGATGTCTTTGTGACTAAATAAGGCTTTGGGTATGTAATAAACATATGATCACCGGGGCATTCATTCATGGCCCTCACGCAACGACGAATGCCAGAGTGATAATATATATAATATAATGAGTACAGTTATACGTCACCAATGTAAGCAGTCTGTGTTGTATAATTTCCTTCAAAAGTTGTATGTGTTTTCACTTTCTTTCTTTCTTTCTTTCTTTCTTTCTTTCTTTCTTTCTTTCTTTCTGTCTTTCTTTCTTTTTGTCTCTGTTGCTCTGTGATATCTGATTTAGTCATCTTTTGTTTTGTGGCACATTTATACCTTGTATCTCACTTTCAATGAAAACAGTTTTTATATTATTATTATTAATAGTTGAAGTAGAAGTCGTAGTAACTGTACTGGCTACTGTAAACTGCTGTAAATTATGTTGAAATGAACTTCAAGATAAAAATTTATGAATGGAGAAAAAAAAACATTTCTTGGTCATCTTCATCTATCCAGGATCATCTTTCTCATACTGATGTACGACTGAAAGAGGAATTATCTCACCCTTCATCTCAGTTATCAAGGTACATCAACCCATATTATAGCCTAGCCCAAGTGTGTAACAGCACATAGACAGCCACTAGATGGTGGAGTACATCCAAAAACCTCAAGATTTCAATGACAAGAAAAGCTCTCTGTTCCTGTGTTGTGGTTTGCAGTGAAAACACAACACCAAGATTGTGATGGTAAAACTTTTTTCTTTTTTCTTTTCTTTTTTTTTGGGGGGGGGGGCCCTCCTCATTACAAGTGGGATTATGGTGTACGTGAAATGTTCAGACCGTTAAGCGTTAGTGCTGTTTTAACATTCCACGCATGACGTTCTGTGGGTACAAATGAATTTGACCCCCTGGCGTGAGCACAGGGTAGGGGCGAGAAACCCACCAAAGAGCGGGATGTTTAGAATAGCCTAGTCTGTTGCTTTCTTTTAATGGCCCTCATAATGGTGAGGCGGAATAGAGTCACCACGGCGTTTAGTCATCATCGCACACAGACGTCAGCTATGTGTTTACTTGTCTCTCTGTACTGTCTCTCTGCCTGGCCCCTTCAAGGCTCACCTGCAATTATCCCAGCAGGCCACCGAAGAGACTATTTGGGACTGAGCTATTATTCAAATGCCGTCTCGGCCTTCTCATCATCTTGGCATATTTGATGAGAGAGAGAAAGAGAGAGAGACAAGTGGGGGGGGGGGGTGTTGAGAGAGAGAGAGATACTAAGGTAGAAGATGCACGCTTCAGCTTGATTGATTTATCTATCTCTACAGTCTACACAGTAAAATCCTTAGTGTTAATATACAAAAAGAAGAAAAAAAGAGACCCAAATGGATCCTTCTTTGGTTACATCTTTTACACTTGCAGAGTTAAAATGTCTGAGGATTTTACTCTGTAGCTATCTTTTTTTCTTTTGGGGAGGACACATTATCTGTGATAATGTTCCTTTTACTGCTGCCGGTGACCAAGCGCACCTTTGAATCTGTCTCGTATTTCAAACTCCTGGATGTGGTACGCTTTGTGTGTGCGATTCATTATTTACAGAGCAACCTGTTGGGCAGCGGGTAGTGGCGGAGTAGGAACACAGGAAGGAGTGTGATGGTGGAGGCCTGGAGAGTGAGAGCGGAGAGACAGAGGAGGGAGGGGGGAGGTGAGACGGCTTTTTTACTCACTACTTCAAGCCCTGCGCAATTGTGCGCGCGCGAGAGGGGGGGGGGGTTGGGTGACTCACATGGCAAACGCATGACGCACACGACGCGGCTGCAAAAAGCATGCACGCGCACAAACACAAATACTTGAGTGTCTATACACACAGACTTTTGTTCTGTATCTCTTGCTGCACGCATAAACACGCACATAAACGCATACGTGTGTGTGTGTGTGTGTGTGTGTGTGTGTGTGTGTGTGTGTGTGTGTGTGCATCGTCGTGCTAAACAAAGCTGGCTGTCTCTTATTCACAGGCTGTGGAAACAGATTTGCCTCAATGTGTTCATTGTCTCCGGAGGGGAGCTCAGACAGAGTGAGATGTAGCACTGTACAGTGGGGAGATAGGCCCTCCATGGAGAGGCAGTGGAAGCAAGCTGGGCATACACACAGATGTAGCCATTGTACATGTCCATTGTGTAGCCGTCGTGCAAGTCCATCATACAAGCCATTATACAAGCACTTTATTGCACTCTCTCTACACACTACCACAGTAACTGTTGCTCCTACCCAAGGAGAAACTTTGGAACAGGGAAAGATCCTCAAGTACTAGTGCAGGATACAGTGGGTGCAGGCTTGCACCTCTGCATGGTTGAATTCCACTGTATGAGTTAGACCTCACGGCAGATGGAATTGTTTCGTCCTTCATTAAACTGCAGAGCTTTTGTGAACGTATTTGCCAACATGCCAAAATTAATGGTGGGAAAGTAATTATTTCCAGGTTTCTAAGAAATTAGTCATACCATCAACATATTGGTGAGTAATGTAAACCACATTTGTACATCTAATCTGAGCTTTTCAGTTTGGTAAATAGAAGAGATAAGAAAACGTGGACCTAGAAACTGGAACTGGTACTTGCCAGTTGTGTTATTGTGTTATTTTTCAATGGTATCACTAGTATTACACAGCTTATATCTATCCAGTCATGTATTCCAATCTACGAGCAGGGAGCATT
The DNA here is from genome assembly GCF_963280865.1 of Gymnoscopelus braueri. Classification (NCBI taxonomy): domain Eukaryota; kingdom Metazoa; phylum Chordata; class Actinopteri; order Myctophiformes; family Myctophidae; genus Gymnoscopelus; species Gymnoscopelus braueri. The sequence continues at coordinate 27,663,793 of NC_137621.1, read as the reverse complement.
CACAAAGGAAAATGTAGCTCAGTTCACCATTACCACTTAAACCCTATACTTTGTAAACTAATACTTAGTTGATCAGTGTCACTTGGTCTGCTCTTTTTTCTTTGTCTGCTGAACATAGTCGATGAAACAAGCTCACAAAACGCGATGTTTTGTGATAATGTAGATCTGAGGTTTTCGGCGTGCGTTCCTTCCAGAATAGAGATGCTAGGATTCAAGTGGTCAAGCATTGCATAACGTAGTTTAGGACTATCCCATGTTGCTCAAATCAGCATGCCAAGATTAAGTATCTATAGGAGTTAAAAGGGAAAGTATCGGTACTGTATGACATAACATCAGACTATCCAGCCTTGCTTAGATCTATGAGAAGGGTTAAGGCGGTCTCGAGGGGCGCCAGGAGAAGACAGTCCCATCATTGGGTATTATAATATGGCTTATCCGGTTGCATATGGCTTATTGGGGCTCATTCAGATGTGCACACAGGCAGGAGGTAGAGTATAGCCTCTATAGGCTCTGGAGAGGAGGGGTCTTTAATGCCACTGGGCCTATGGCTAGTATGTGTGTAGGTGTGACCTTGAGAAGTGATGACCTCATCAACATCCCTGCCTGCAAAGCTAATCTGTTTCATTCTGAAGGATGCTCCTACGACAGAGCCACCTATGAAGGTGACATTGGTTGGTGGGCTGGTGGCGTGGAAACACAGCCCTCACACCAAGCACGTACAAACACACACACACGCACACACACACAAATGCAAATGCAAATGTACACATGAGTGCATTATGCACAAATACTTGCATGCTCAAATGCACATAATAAACACTGAAAACACATGCACGTAATGTGTACATATGCATGCACGTTGCTCCACCGTCCCAGCGGCATGTTTGAACTCACAATGCAAAAGCACGTTGCATTGACACACACACGTTGTATTGGCCCCTAATAACACATTGTTGTTATCCGTGAGTCTGCATTAGACTGTGATGACGTAACATAAAACCCCACATGTTCATCGCTTGATCACCCAGATGCCTGCAGCAGGTGTAGCAGCCTGGTGGTGGTGAGTAGGTCACAGACTGCCCTCTGTCATTTGACCCTAAATGTTACCACGCTCACACTGCAGGGGCATTACCTGATGTGCACCAAGGTTTTTTATTTATTTTTTACTTTGTTTTTGCTGAGCATTCTCAGCAATGTCTTCTTATTCGTACAGTTACACAAATTCACACCAGGGAGCTGTACTCTCAAGTTTTGGCCACCGAGCAGCTGCACTGGAGTAGTTTGAGGATTAAATGTTTACTACTAGGAAATGTTGTGTCACTCACAGAAATAAATGTTATGTCATATTTCTTGATTTCGGCACTGTGAGCATTGAATGCATCCAAGTCTAAATCTCTGTGTTCAAACATACTTGTCCAGTAAATTGATTCAGATTCTGATAAGAAATGAAATATGACACCATTTATATCCCTGCTTATCTTTATGGGGTGACAGTAGCCTGATTGTTAGAAAAGTGAATTTGTGATGGGTGGCGGTTTGCCGGTTAAAATTCCAGCAGTGAATACCTTGACAGAGGAGTGAAAGAGACATGCTCTCCCCTCCCTCAACAACCACCACAATGCCCTTGAACAAGGTATGCAACCCCAATCGGCCCCAGTGGAGCTGCTCAGTCAGTGACCAGCAGAAGGAGACTCTGTACTGTGAATGTTTAGGACTACATAATGTTTGAAGCAGGAAACGGCATTATTGACAAATTAAGTCTCCCCCAGGAAGTAAAAGTTCAAATATAGTTTGTGTGCTAACTGATCTGAGCTTGGTTTCTTTCTTCGGCATGTCATCCCAGTATAATTTCACTTGCTTGCTGCACTTCTGCTGCACCCATGAGAGGAACTATTTGTGTTGGGGGGGGGGGGGGGTAATGCAGAATAGCTAATATGCCAGGGCAGGGAGACATCTTCACTTATGTTAGCTGTGGTACTAAGTTTGTATTTGTTGTTTGTACAGTTTGTATCAGTTTGGCTAAGGTTATTATGATGACCATTGAATCATTTAGGACAGGTGATTTGCGAATGGTGTGAGTGATTGTCAATAGAAGTGGTGTGGTCTTGTGGGTGACATTGACACTGTGTGATTGCGATTATTTTGTTTTGTTTCATAAAGTATGTTAAACCATTTTTTAAATATTGTTCCTTGCATTAACCACAACTGATCATCATGTAAATGATCTATCTTTTTTGGAAGGTTATTTGTTCATTTAAAATTGATGTCCTCCTCCCAGTCCTTGCAAAGTTTCACTTTGACGTGATGATACACCTCTCTTCTTCTCACGCACGCGTACGCACGCGCCCACATACAGTGTACAGGCCCTATGGTACAGACACAGGGTGAGGGAGAGAAGAGAACCTCAGTCTGGACGATCATTATCAATCATGATCTTGAACCGTCCGGGTTTAGCAACATTGTGCAATTACACGACGCTCCTCAAGGTTAAAGAACCCTATACTTTAAAACAAGAGCAAATTGAAAAATGCTATATAAATCGATATAAACGAACAGGGGAGCCCTAAAGTGAACACAACAATGTTGAGCTGCCTATGATGTATTATTTTTGCCAGTTTTAATTCGTACTTTAAAACAGTGGTTCTCAACCAGTGGTCCGGGGACCACCCAGTGGTCCTTGAGGGGGTTCCAGGTGGTCCCCAGCTAAATGATGGAGAGTTGGTAACCAAATGGACCCTTATTAGATCTTTAACTCTTGAGAGTGTTCATTTTACGTTAAATTATTGTAAAACATCTGCATTACTTAATTAAAGAATTGTTATTTTGATCAACGTTTGCCTGTTGCCTCTCCTATGGTACCATGGAATTGTGGACAAAATTGTATCCAACGATAACAAAATATTCTAAGTTTTGGGTTCTGAGAGGCAAAATCTCATCAAATGGTGGTCCGTGGCTCAAATGCCGAATAAATAATGGACCTTGATATGAAAAGGGTTGAAAACCACTGCTTTAAAACATTCAGATTATTTGTCAGTCAACGAAAACCAGCAAGAATAGGGAGGCTGGCTGTTGTGTGCGTGTTGTGCAGCGGGCTGGTCTGTGTCTGTGTGTTCAGTTCAGTGCAACTCTCTTTCTCTCAAACTCGGAGGAAAGCATGAGCGGACAGTTTCAAGCTCCCCTCTCGCTGAATTGATTCTACTATGGGTCCTCTAGAAACACGGCGCTGAAACACAGGGGCCGAACGCTCCCATTAATTCCTCATTTTTTTGTCTCTTCCACCGGGACGATGATTAAATATCCACGTCGTTACGTTTATGAACCTATAACTCAGTTTTTGGTACTCCTAAAGCAAAGTATTGGCAGGAAATATCAGCATGTGAGAGATTTCACGTTGCGCGCTCCCCCTGTACCCAAAGGTGGTATATTCCACAATTTATTCCAGGGAAAGACTGACAGTTTTTTGGGTCATGAAGCAGCTGTTCAAGTCAGTGGTTCACCCTCCCTCCGCAAGAATAAGGAATTAGTACATTTCAAATTAGATAACGAGAACGTTGGTGCAAGAAGAGAAAAAGTATGACAGCATGTCCATAGCACAAAATAAACCATTTAGACATGAGTGGAAATCATGTTTTATAGCTGTGGAAAATGTTTTTGTTGGTTATTTTTTGTTTTTTCCCCCAACATTTTTTTTCTAATGCCATATTAATATTAAGCAATATATGCAGTATATTGGTTTTCGCAGTTGATTAAGTATAGAGTGCAGTACATTTAAAAGTAGGCCTAAATAAGTAGGCTAGGACAAATTCCTGCAGAAATTCTCATGATATTCCGGGTTGAGAACTTAGAACTTGGAACTCTCTCTCTCTCTCTCTCTCTCTCTCTCTCTCTCTCTCTCTCTCTCTCTCTCTCTCTCTCTCTCTCTCTCTCTCTCTCTCTCTCTCTCTCTCTCTCCCCTGCCTCTCTTTCGTGCTCACTAGCTCTGTCTGTCTCTGTCTCTTGCAAACACACACGCACAGTCTGGTAGAAGACCTACATAGCAGCTAGGTCGGGTAGAACAATAGCGGAATGACTGTTGACCCCTCTTTAATAAATCCAGTTAACATTAGGCTGTCCCAGTCAATCCTGAAGCTTCCTATTGGCTTACATTAGAGCTTTCATTCTGACAGTGTTATGAACACAGACAATGTAAAGCCTTGCCTGGACTTGGCTCGTTAGTAGGATTATTATATATTTCATGATCAATACATACCATACTGTCACAGCGCCTATTGACTGCGTGCTTGTGTGTGTGTGCGTGCGCGCGCGCGTGTGTGTGTGCGTGCGTGCGTGCGTGCGTGCGTGCGTGCGTGCGTGCGTGCGTGCGTGCGTGTGTGTGTGTGTGTGTGTTCAGCGCTGCATGATTTCTACTGTACTACTGTATGTGTGTGTTCTCAGATATGTATGTGCACGTGCATTCGCAAAGATGTATGTCCGTGCTTTTGATTATGTGCGTAGGTGCATGCCGTCATGTATGTGCATGTGAGTGTGCGCGTGCGTGTACACACATAACGCGGGTCAAGCCCCTTAGAAACAGCAGCAGGGACCTCTGCTTTTAAGTGGATTAAAAGTCCAGTGCAATCCCCAGGGCAAGCAGCCATTGGACAGACTGGGTGTAGTTTAGATGAGGACTTAAAACTGATTATCTCTGCTACTGCCTTTGTTTTTTGCTGCTACTGTCGTTTATATGTGGAAAACACTACTGTATGCACCTGTCTGTTGTCTATATTATTACGGCATCTATAAATATTGTCATATGCTGGCTAAATGTTATTTTACACTTAAGTTAACCTTCTGTAATATGTTGCAAATTATGCCCTCAATCAATTTAATATAATGTGATTTGTCCTTTTCTGAATGGTGGATTCCAGAATCACTCCTTGGTCTTGTTTTGTCACAGTGTTGTGCTGTTTTTCTTTTTTTCATGACCTCTATATGAGGGTTTGAAGCAATGAAACAAGTTAAAGGATCCTGCTTTATTATTTGCATAAGCACATAACTGAAGAACAGATTTTGTTTTTATAACATGGCTGTCACTCACTTTAAAAATGCTATAATGACAATGGGAGTGGCTTCTAGGATCATGCATTCATGATGTTGTTGGTTAAGATCTGCCTGATGATTTTTCCCCCCCATACATTATCCTGTTGATAGTTACAGTCAAGCAATCTGATTGGACCGTAAATGAGTTCCAACCATGCCGGTAAATACCCAAATTCCATTTTGGAAAATTATATCTTATCCTATCAAACCGCAGGACTATCCATTGTGTTACAACCATGGGAGAATACTGCACAATTGTTTGCTTGTTCGTACTTTTCTTACTCGGTCATACAATTGGCACCTCAGTCATATTCCAATGAGGTTCCTTGATCGAAATCCATGCAGAGTAACCCCTGTTCCCCCTCACTGCAGCAGAGCGCTGTCAGACATACATAACACTTTGGTCATGGGCCTGGTTCGGATAATCATTGTTTACCCATGCACACCAAAAGCAAACGTGGGTTTTAACTGGGTCGTTGCGTCAGTGAGAAAGTGGTATAATACTCTGAGTCAAATTAACACTCAGGATTTTACTGCATTTTACTGCTCATAAAACCTGACCCAACACCTTGCAGCACAGCAGTAAAGGTACAGATACAGAGTAAGGGAAGTACCGTAAGATACAGCAAGGGTAGCGATACAGAGTAGTCAGAAGAAGAAGAATGTCACAAAAAACACCATCAACTAGAAGAATGTGCTCCTCGGAGCCAGGTAGTAGAAGTCAATCTTAGCCAATCAGGATGAAAAAAAAAATCGGTTGATGACATGACTATAGAGATAATGTATACCGATTTGCGGGATGTTTGGATAAAATCTGTAGTAGTAATAGCAAAAAAACTGTTAAGCAAAAATTGGCCTCCTGGTGGCGCTATAACAGGCCAATGTGAAGTTACATACATCATTTGAAGCATTTTGTTAAAAAACAAGTCACTTCTGCAAACATTAGATGCCAATGTGAGCCAATCAGGATGGAATATGAAAAATTGGACAGATCCGACTTGATCACCTGAATATAGAGATAACGTGTACCGATTTGCGTGATGTTTGGAGAAAATCTGTAGGAGTAATATATATATATATATTTTTGCAAAGATCTGTCTCCTGGTGGCGCTATAACAGGCCGATTTGTGGCAGAGGTTCTGCTCTGGCCTCCAGGGAGTGTATGTGCACAGTTTCACGTCGACCGGGCCAACAGTGCCGGAGATTAGCTGTTCACAGATGGACGGACACACACACACACACACACAAACACACACACACACGGACGGACAGGGGCGAAAACATAGTCTCTGCCACTCCTTTGGCCTGGGACAATAATGAACAATAGTTTACGACAGTCTACACCCTATAATAGAGTGCACTATGCAGAACAAAATAGACACCGTCAGAGTGTCATTAGGAACTTGTGGGTCCACAATCTCTACCACCTCTCCGTGTATGATGCTGGGGGACTGGTGTTAGACTCTTGCTCGTGCGTCGTGCATTTCCTTGGTCTTGCCAGCGTTGAGCAGCTTGCCTCACTCCACCTCACATGCTCATGTTTTTCACCGCGTCACAATGCTCCTGCAGCTAATGTTGCCAGAGAACATCTGCAGGCGACATGTATTCGAGTTGAAGCTGCAGTTGTACTGTAGTTGTTGTAGTGTGTTGTGTTGTGTTCATGTGGTCAGAGAGACCCACCGTATTATGTAATCATTAGATGTTGTGCTGTTCTATGTTGTTCCTGGGGTTGTGTTCACATGGTCAGACCCTCTGTCTTACGTCCCCAATACTAGCGAAAGTGGTTAGATAGCTAATTGTTTGGCTACTGCAAGACAACTTCCCTCCAAAAGCATTGGAAAAGTTGATTTAAACTAGAGAGACCTGTTTAAATTGAAATTACGTCTCTTCACAGCAAAAATTAGGATTACAGTCAGGTCACAGGTTCGATCCCGGGCACCACCAACTCAGCGTGTGAGTAGCACGGCTTGGGTGTGGCAAGTCGTGCGATAAGAACTGGGACCTTGTGGTAGGTGTTGCGCTCCACCTCAGCAATCCATCTCCCAGGGGTCTAATGCTTTGCGAAACGGGGATAGACTCTCTGTGCTCTGGCTGATACCGACAATAAGCCTCTGACCTACTTACTTACTTACTTATACACAGTGACGGAAGAAGTACTCACATTTTTTACTGAATTAAAAGTATCAATACCCTATTGTAGAAATAGTCTGTTAGGGCGCGCTCTCACCAAAAGTTGGCTGGCCGCTGTTAAACGCAGGTTGTGCGCGGCCACAGTTTTTTGCAGCCAGCGGATTCAAAAAAACGGGAGTGACGCACCTGTCACTCACTTTCAAGACCCTCCCCGTCGCCCGCACCGCCTTCTGCGTTGAGCACCATGGTGCTTCCTGAGTCTTGGGACGGTCCGCCTTCGACTCACCCGATTGGACAGAGGAGGAAAATCAGCTCCTGCCTCCAGCAGTTTTATGCTTCCAATGGACAAGTCGCGTAGAGCAGATAAACGCAAGGTCTGCGCGACAAGCGGAAAAATCCGCTCTTGCGTGAATCCACGCATTTACATTGACAATGCATTGGCAGATTCTGCCCCAGAGGTAAAATAAAAATGCGGTGAGAGCGCGCCCTTACCAAGTCTGTTACCAAGTGCAAGTTCTCACTCAGAATTTACTTGAGTAAAAGTACAAAAGTATTGGTATGAAAATGTACTTAAAGTACCAAAAGTAAAAGTACTCAAATTAATAAAAATAGATAAAAAAAAATAGCTATTTTCAATCAACTAGTAACTAATGTTTTCAAATAATTGCAGTGGAGTAAAAGTACAATATTTGCCTTTGAGATGTAGTGGAGTAGAAGTAAAATTATTGAAAATTGGAAGTAAAAATACCTCAAAATTGTAGTTCATGATATGTGTAATAATAATAATTATAATTATAATTATAATTATAATTATAATTATAATTATAATTATAATTATAATTATAATTATAATTATAATAATTATAGTGAATTGCATTTTTAAACTTACTCAAAGCGCTTTACAATGGTTCATACAGGGGGGGGACATTGGGAGGTGGAGCGGCGAACAGTCAACGCCAGCGTCCTCACTTTTTCCCCCAGAAGCAAAGCAAATCTTTGCTTCTGGGGGGCCCTGGAACAAAATATTTTGAGATGGGGGTCCGCGACCACATTTCATTTTGTATTTTCTTGACATGAAAAAGATTGAGAACCACTGATATTATAGCAACATATGGTTTTCAGAAAACTGTTAGGATTTTTTAGAAGACATTTGTAGATGCGTTCCCGGATTGAATGGGTTAATTTTGTGTATTTTTGTGTTTTGTGCTCCGGCTGTCATATAGGCTACACGGACATTATCCACAACTTGCAACAGCGAGGAAAAAATGTGTTTAGCAGCGGCTAAAATGTTGACATGGACCTCATTCAAATAGCTTGCATAGTTCTTCAATGCCCATATCGAACAAGAGTAAGTACAATGAACAATCATTTAGTTTGGTTAAGTCTAAAAAGTAGGTTGCATTATTCACTACTGTATTTTATTAAAAACATTATCGTAACTAAAACCCCAGAAATAATCTATAATAATCTATACATTTCAACCGTAAAAAGCCAAGGGACTAGAGGCATGGTAACGTTTTAGCTGATTACCGAGACACTTTTTGCCAAAGTGTGTATGCATTTAGACAAATCTCTCTTTTTGTCTCCGCCAGGCCGAAAGGCATGGCGAGAGAGTATGTTTTACCCCCTGTCCGTCCGTCCGTCCGTCCATCCGTGTGTGTGTGTGTGTCTGTGTGTGTGTGTTGTCCGTGTGTTACCAGCTAATCTCCGGCACCGTTGGCCCGCTCGCTGCGAAACTGTGCACACACACTCCCTGGATGCCAATTTTTTTACATGGGCCTGTTATAGCGCCACCAGCAGGCCGATTTGTGCAAAACGATTATAACATTATTTATTGATTGATTGGCCTTTTTAATGCAAATACATGAACATATATTTGCACATAACTGTCAAAAGTGTATAACATAAAAAAGCTCTGAGCTTATTATCTCCGCCAGGTCGAAAGGCATGGCCGAGACTATGTTTTGCACCCTGTCCGTCCGTCCTTCCATACGTACGTCTGTGTGTGTGTAGTATGTGTGTGTGTGTGGTTCCGTCTGTGAACAGCTAATCTCCGGCACCATTAGCTTGATGGCTGCGAAACTGTGCACACACTCCCTGGATGCCAGAGCACAACCTCTGTCCCAAATTCTTCACATGGGCCTGTCATAGCGCCACCAGGAGGCCGATTTGTGACAGTACTCCTACAGATTTTGTCCAAACACCACGCAAATCGGTCATTAAATGAAAATAGTCTTTCAGATTTTTCAGATTCCATCCTGATTGGCTAAGATTGGCTTCCAGAGTTTGCAGGAGTGCTTTGTTTTGAACAAAATGCCTCAAATCATGAACACAGCATGCGATTTCTGTGAAATTTTGTACACACATTCCCACTAGGCAGAGGAAGAAATGCCACTTAAAAAATTATAATCAGCGTCATCGTGGCGCTATAACAGGCTGATTTGCGTTTTTACCTATAACTGCACAGATCTGTGTAAAACTTTGTATGCACACTTCCCCGAGATTTTTTTTCCCCACATCTGCCATTTATAGCGCCACCAGGAGGCAGACTTATGTAAAACAATATATGATATTACTCCTTCAGAGTTTATCCAAATTTCATGCAAATCGGTACACATGATCTGTATAGTTATGTGATCAAGACGGAGTTGTTTGATTTTTCATATTCCATCTTGACTGGCTAAGATTGAGATCTTAAGTTTGCAGGAGTGGCCCGTTTTGAACAAAATGCCGCAAATCATGCAATCAACGCAGCGTCCGATTCTGGTGAAACTTTGCACACTCATTCGCACTATGTTGAGGAACAACTGCCACCCTTTTACCATTGCCCTATTATAGCGCCACCAGGAGGCCTTTTTTTGCGAATGTTTTTTCCTTTATATTACTCCTACAAATTTTGTCCAAACATCACGGAAATCGGTACACATTATCTCTATATTCAAGTGATCAAGACGGATCCGTCCGATTTTTCATATTCCATCCTGATTGGTGAATTCCGAACATTGCTGGCCCACAATAACCTACCTGACCTGGCGGAGACCTGTGCTCCGAGGAGCACTTTTTCTGTTTCCATTGTGGTCCTTTGAGTGCTGAGTGCAATGTGGTTGTTGTTGTTTGTTTGCTTTTGGTGGGGGGTAGTATTCATGGCATCACTATAATGTAACTGTATCATACAGCCCTATCTGGACAGGATTATTATAACTGGGGGATTGGTACTGTTGGGGAATGTCCATATTACCCGTCGTTACTGGGGTTATTGTGTTGTCCAGTCCATATATGGGCATATCTGTGTGGCCAACACAGACACAACCCATGCCCACCACAACCTGAACTTAAAATGCTGTCTTATGATGTGTTTAATTTATCTTCATACGACTAGATCAACTAAATCAGTTGCTAATCCATTTACAATTTTGTCGTGGTTAGGAAATATTGAATTGGTTGATGAAACATTTGAAAGCACAAAGATTGTATATTGAACTTCCCACCTTAGTGAACTGTTGGGTTGAAGTGGAAACAGGCCCCACAGAGCTCCACTGTCTGTGTCTACTAACATGCACACATTTGTGTGTGTGTGTGTGTGTGTGTGTGTGTGTGTGTGTGTGTGTGTGTGTGTGTGTGTGTGTGTGTGTGTGTGTGTGTGTGTGTGTGTGTGTGTGTGTGTGTGTGTGTGTGTGCCTGCTCCCGCCAGCCTCTAATGGGGATCATGTGTGGAGTCAGCAGCATAGACACACAAAAAATACTTACACTCTCCCCCAACCCCCATACACATTTTGTATTAACACACACACACGCAAATGTGTGTGTGCACGCTCGCTCGCACGCACACACACACACACACACACACACACACACACACACACACACACACACACACACACACTCGTTCACTCACTCACTCACGCACGCACGCACTCACTCACTCACTCACTCACTCACTCACTCACTCACTCAGTCTTAACCCAGTCAGCGAGTTAAGAACAACTCCTAGGGGAGGTAAAGTACCAGTTTGTGTGTGTGTGTGTGTGTGTGTGTGTGTGTGTGTGTGTGTGTGTGTGTGTGTGTGTGTGTGTGTGTGTGTGTGTGTGTGTGTGTGTGTGTGTGTGTGTGTGTGTGTGTGTGTGTGTGCTTGCACACACTGTTTCAGGGATGGGGGGTGGAGGAGGAGGAGTGAGGGAGAGGAGGGAGGGAGGGAGGGTGGATAAAGGGTGTAGAGAAAGGAGAAAGATATGGGCAGTGAGCACAGGGAAAGGATGGAAAGAGGAGGGGTGGTGGGAGCCATGGAACAGAGAGAGAGAGAGAGACCCTGAGAAGGAGAGAGTGAGAGAGAGTGAGAGAGTGAGAGAGAAAGAGGCTGAGGGGCCCATGGAAAGGGGAGGATGAGGAGGCCCTGTAGTTTGGGCCAAGGGGCGAGACTGTCAACAACACATGTATCAGGAGCCAGAGACGCACCATTGCATCCTGGGACATGAGTAGAGGTAGAGCGGCACAATACCACGTACACCTCCGACAGTCTATAAACACCGTTGTTTTTCGTCCTTTGGAATATGTAGCCGTGAGTCGGCTGTGAATGAGAGGTCTGTTCGTTGACTTGTGTGCATGCGTGCTGAAGTGAGAAAACAACGGCGGCCGTAGAAAGCCAAAAGAAATACAAAATAAAATAAATAATCAGAATCATGTGCTAACAAATGTAAAAGCAGTTTCCATATTTGAACAAAACTGGAATTTTAATTACATTTTCATGTTCTGTGTGAGATCCCTCGGACAAACCAATGATTCCAGGCCCAAGACCAGACAATCACTTAATCCCAGACCCAAAACCCAAAACCTGGTTCTGAGAAAAATGAAAAGTTCTCCACACTACACCAGAGTACATCTGCTGTTACTTAAAACCTGGTCTTTGTTTTTCGTCTTGTTAGGCTCTCTTTATGATCCAAAATGTCTTGTTCTCAGGAACCATTTTCAGTCGGAGAAGCATGTTGTCACTGTCTGAGAATTTTTTTTTTGTTTTATTCTATTTACATTTCTCAATCATATTTTAGCTTATTCTTTAGATTATAAGAAATATTGCCCAGTTGAGCTTCAATAAGACAATACTAACTTTATTCAATCGATTAATATAGAAATAACTATTTTACCTGAGTCAGGCAGCACTGAGCAGCAACTAAATGCTATGCTCACCCAGCTTTCCATAGTGACTTGAGACAGGAGTAAAAAAAAATAGAATTTTCATCTCAGAAGGTGACAGAAAAGCAGCATCTGAACGTACTCTACTGGTTGAAAGAGACGAACATCTGTAGACTGTCTGTGTAGCCAATTATACCACCACTCGTGTTTGTGACTCTGATAAAAAAAAAGGAAATCTTGTAACTGTTCAAACGTTTTGGAGAGGACATGCAATCTGGTTCCAATTTGATATCCAAGTCAACATATGTTTCTGCATTGAGCTTTCTGGTCAAATGTAAATAAAAGACATAGCGTTTATTGTTGAGCATTATGCACACTAGAAGCACAGAAACCCTTTACTAACTAACCATTCCAAATGAATTAATTTTGCTTTCATGGTGAACACCATGCCGTTTAGCCTCCAGATGTCATAGTTGAAATTCATTATTTATTTGGAAATTTTGTTTTACTTGTGGCGTTGTATAGTTTGTATGCATCCAGCCATGTTAGTTGACTAATGTAATGGGCTGGTTTGAAGAGCTTTAACGTTTAACATTCCTTCACCATTAAACTACAAAATGAGGGTTACATACGTAACCACGGTTATGTGAGTGTAATTGGGTCACTCCAATGGTATCCTTCCACATTGGAGTGATCCAATATAGTGCTACATACCAAGATCCTATAATTATGAATATTTCCAAAGGAGAAACAATATTTTACATTTTGATAACGCTTTCTATGAATCCCATGTCTATAATGAATTACAAACATACTTATAATGCATGATAATCTGCTTATACCATTGTATAATTACAGTTATAGGCTCTCATAAGTACTCAAAAGATCAAGTATCATATGAATACGTCATAATTGCTGGTCACTCACTGACATTTTATTTTGCCCAGGATCACAGTGTACAGTATAATAGGCCTATACTCATAGTTGTAATCATTTTACAATTCATTATAATCACTGTTATAATGATTATAGTGTGACTATAAGTCACAATAAGTGAGTTAAGGGATTTAAGTAATGTGGAAATCAATGCGAGAACAACACACAAAACGTTTACCTACATCTCCAGAAATGCCATTACTTAAATCACCCAATTACCACTCAAAGGTCATTGGATGAAAATGTCCTGTTCTGTTTGTTCCCTTTTTTAGCGATACTCTCTGACCAATCAGTAGTCTGCAGTGTTTACATGTCACCTTTTGGTATCACCTCAGCTCATTTGGAACCTCTACGGAGGTGATAGAAGGAAAGTACTGGGTATTTTTTTCCCAGTGGGAAAAAACAAACACAAATGAGTCAAGACGAGTTGAATGCAGCTGAAAAGCAACCTTTTAATATGTTTTCTATTGTTGTTGTGAATGAATCCTTCATTCATTCATGCGTTCATTCCAGAGATTCACCGAGCTTGGTAAAGGTCTACAAAGCTGTTGTACAAGTTAGAGTCACGGTTGTGTGTGTGTGTGTGTGTGTGTGTGTGTGTGTGTGTGGTGTGCGTGTGCGTGTGCGTGTGCGTGTGCGTGTGCGTTGGTGTGCGAGTGTGTGTGTGTGTGTGTGTGTGTGTGTTGTGTGTGAGTGCGTCATGTCACTGCCAACCCCACAAGCTTGTTGCCCTGACTGGAGGTCTACAGCCCTGCCCTGTCAGAAATAGGACGGGTTGGGTCAGAGAATGTTACATAATCTCATGCTGACCTCTTTACACATCGCAAAGCCCCCCCCCCCACCCAAATAAAGAAAAAATAAAACATAACACTTTCATATACCGTCGCTGTCACGCAGAGACCTTGTATCTCCATATTTTATCTTTTTATGTTTGTTTTTTTCTCAGACGTCAATGGCCTATTTTACACTTTGTCCTAAGACACTGTCACACAAAAGTACAGAAAAAATTGTTTTGCTTAAAATGACATAGAGATGACAGGTGGAAAAGTGGTTAAGTCTGTCTGTGGGTTTTATAAATATTTAATCAATGAAAAGTATTAACAAGAGCTTGTGACTAAATAACTACATTGGATCCATTTGGAACCCAGGTTCTTTTTCTTCCATTTCCTGAAAAGTAACGGTTTTGGACATACACGTTTTCCACCCAACAGCGGTATGTTCATGTCACAGCACATAGTAAAGGTACAGATATGCCCACACACACCCTCCGACTGTTTCGTTTTCCTGCTCCATATCCCCTATGTATTCCACTATTCTGTATTCCCTCAGTCCTCAGTCTCCCAGAATACTCCCCTCATTAATATTTTCTGCATTCTGTTTTGCCTGATTATCTGTGCAACTACATTATCCTTGCTCTTGAGCTCTGAGGCTGAAAGAAGCCACTGAAAATAAACAAATGTTCCACACTACAATGTGTATTTGTATAGGGTAGGTGTACTGTATGTCTGTGTGGTGTGTATGTGCTTGTCTTTCATGTACACGGTCTTGTGCACGACACGTTTGCCCGTGTTTGTGTGTGCATGCAGGCATCTGCCTGCCTGTCTGCCTACGTGTGTGTGTACGCGCGCGTGCGTGCGTGCGTGTGTGTGTGTGTGTGTGTGTGTGTGTGTGTGTGTGTGTGTGTGTGTGTGTGTGTGTGTGTGTGTGTGTGTGATTGTGCACATGTGTCTCTGTGTTTTTGTCTCTGCCTAACTCTTGACTGCCATCTGAATCTGTGGCACGTACAACGGAGCTGTGTGACACAACAGACACACAGAAGGGAGGCGTGGGGGTGGTGGCGGTTTAGGAGGAATGGGGGAGAGGAAGGGAAGCGCAGTGAGGGGGAGGTGAGAGGGAGTGGAGGAGAGGAGAGGAGAGGAGAGGAGAGGAGAGGAGGAGGAGAGGAGAGGAGAGGAGAGGAGAGGAGAGAGGTGAAACGAGAGAGGGGGGGGAGCAGTACAGCACAAAGAGAAAGACCACAAAAAATAAGAGTGGCAGAGAGAGAGAGAGAGAGAGAGAGAGAGAGAGAGAGAGAGAGAGAGAGAGAGAGAGAGAGAGAGAGACGGAGAGACAGACAGAGAGTGTGGTAGAGAGAGAGAGAGAGAGAAGAGAGAGAGAGAGAGAGAGAGAGAGAGAGAGAGACGGAGAGTGTGGTGTAGAGAGAGAGAGAGAGAGAGAGAGAGAGAGAGAGAGAGAGAGAGAGAGAGAGAGAGAGAGAGGCAGGAAGATAGAAAGACAGACTGGTAAAGAGAGAACACAGTAAAATCCTGAGTGTTAATTTATCCATGTGGTTACATTTATACACTCTCAGACTTAAATTAACACTGAGGATTTCACTGTGAAGGAAAGACAGAGATAAGGGCAGAGAGACAGAGTGCAATAAATGCAGGGAGAGAGAGAGATACAGGCAGAGGAGAGAGAGAGAGAGAGAGCAGCAGAAAGAGAGATGGGCAGAGAGAGAGAGAGAGAGAGAGAGAGAGAGCATATAGACACACTGGTGTTCCAAACGGCAGCAGCAGCAGCAGTAAAAATAGGGGCGAAGCAAAACAACGATGGCTTGAAAGATTAAATTCCTGTTCGAATAGGAAGTGCAGGCAGAGGGAAGGGCAGAGATTGACTGAAGAGATGGGAGCGGTGGTCTAATGGACGCTGCTTGGTCGAAGGTGCTGCACATTAAAAGCCTCAGTGCTAATCTAACTGCTTAAGCCCTATATACTTCGCCATATGTCGAATAACAAAAATAGCCAATCTTCAACCACACAATGCGTTGCATTTTTAAAAATGGCCTAGTAATGACATAAGACTCACAGGGGCCACTTATCTTTGAGGGCCCCTCCACGCTACACAGAATGGCCACATGGGTAGGCACACAAACACAGTTCTCGGATTGTAAGGCATTTGTGGGTCAAGAAAGTACCTGCAGAGACCTAAAAGGGCCTATGGGGCTTGGACCCTGTTACAGCCATACAGGAAGGGCCTTGTACTAGAGGTTTGCCTTGGGGGGCCCTTGTACTGTACTGTCGCACCGCCAATCCGACCAATATGCCCATACATGGAGATCTCTGTATCTGTCTGTCCTTATCCCTTTTATTTATCAGTATATGCCCATATATGGGCATGCCCCCCTTTTGTGCTCATATATGGAGCTGACTGATTTGTTTGCGCTTGATGCCATGACGACACATTGAGGTTAGACAAGACATTCCATATTTGGCTATAGCTGCATTCGGAACTCCTTATATGGTTATGGCTGAGTCATAACGACATAAGCGTGACGACATGGTACGCCTGTCGCCCACCCACCGGCCGGCCAGGGCTCTGGACAAACCGAATCTCCATATATGCCTATATATGGGCATATTGGGTTTGTTTATGGTTATGTCTGACTGTCTGAGTCATAGTGACATGCCTATATATGGGCATATGGGGGTTGTTTATGGTTATGTCTGAGTCAGAGTTATTTCTTCTCTTACTTAATATGCTATTACGTTTGGGATGTTGCTCAATTCTTTGCGGAACAAGTCCCAACGAGCATGAGAATATTGAGTTGTCAAGATACCACAGATGTCTCTTAGGCTATCTGACTGCAGTGATTCTGACCGCAGAAGCAAAGCCACTACATTTGGTCTACCTCTCCTTTCCAGGTGATGTTTGTATGAGCGGAGCGCTTTTGTTTCCCTCACGTCTCCTGACATCTTATATCACATTATCAATGTTGCTCCCATAGATGGTGGAATGCAATTTTTGTCATCAGTTTGCGTCTCCTCCAACTGGCTAAATCCATCGTTTAAATAACAGTGCACTATGATGAAGGCGCAGCTGCTTCTTAAAGGTAATAGGAGCCAACACCCTGATTGGTTTAATTAATGTAACACCCAAAACACACCCTTGACTAATTCAGAGTGTAAATACAACCCTTTAAGCAATGCGCCCGGATGAACACTGTCTAACTAGAAAGTTTTGAAGGGAAACACTCCTGAAACTATTTGTGCCCTGCCTTTGCGCCCCTGCGCCATAGCTTGTCTAAATAGGGCCCTCTGTGTTATATTAGCACTGAGTGATTTTACTGTGTGGTCGATTTTGGCTTTCAAGAATACACACACATTAACTATAGGTCTCTACACTAGCTATGCACCTGCATCGCTTTATTCACCTTGGCTAAGGATTCCATTGGAATTGACACGTTATGTGTGTCATTTTATGACAGCACTATATTTTGAATATTTGTATTGCTTCATATGGCGCTAAGAAATACTTTTTTAAGACAATTTTTATATATGCGTAACAATAAAACAAATATATAATAATACAAAAACAATAATGGTAAGAAATAAAAAGGTAGAACACCTCTTGTGAGCATGGGGGGAGAGTTGGGAGAGGAGGAAGGAGGTGATTGCCAAGTGCTGGAAAGGGTCCCATGTCTAAGCGCTAATAGAGGAAATCCAACAAACCCACTGATTGACTTAGCAAAGGATCCCATTCAATTAGTAATGAACATGTGAATGAGATGGGGTGATGAAAAATACAGGTTTGGCATGATTGAACGAAAACCTGTTTGGGGGGCAGCCTCTGTGTGTGTGTGTGTGTGTGTGTGTGTGTGTGTGTGTGTGTGTGTGTGTGTGTGTGTGTGTATGTGCGTGTGCGTGTGTGTGTGTGTGTTTTCTTAAATAGGATAGGGGGCCTGCTTGTGTGATTCGTTAGGGTAATTACAGCTTGGCAATGTAAATAAGCCCGTCAGAGAGGAGAGGGACACACCCACTTGTCTTTCAGAGCCAATTAACCTAACTCCCCTGAAATTCACATATGTACCTACCAATCTACAGCTTGTTCTACATCTCACACATTGGCGTATGCATATGTACGCACGTGTACCATGTACAGAAAACTTCTTAGTGTTCATTTAACTCTGAGAGTGTACATTTGTACTCTCTCCGAATTAAAAATGTATAAATGTTAATGTGCATATATGCACATGGGCTTATCCAAACATACATGCAACACTTGAATGCACAAACGCTTGCTTATGGATAACACACTCTTATGGTATTATGCTTGCTTATACTTAATGCATTCTTGCATCACACATACAGCATGTATACGATACATACATACCCAAATACAGACAGATCCTCTAATCCAAATAGGCACACGCCTATGCACTCACATGCATATGCATGCTGTACATACACAGGTGAGAGCAGTCACAAACCACATATTCACACCGCTGAGAATGCAAGCATTTGAATGCACAAAAACGCACTTATTAACGCATATTCTACATATTCTCTAAACACAATCTTGCATATATAATATAATACCTCTATATTCTTTGCTAGTGTACATTCACACACACACACACACACACACACACACACACACACACACACACACACACACACACACACACACACACACACACACACACACACACACACACACACACACACACACACACACACACACACATACACACACACACACACACACACACACACACACACGTAGCAAACAGCAGTTTCAAGCAGTCATATGTGTACCTACATGTATTTACGTGTCTGTAGTACATACATACTGTACATACATTCGCATGCGCATGTGTGTGGTGTTTGTGTGTAGTGTAGGCCTACTATATATTTGGGTTGGAACAGTATGGGCAGGTATTAGGCGGAGAGGTAAGCGACAGGCAGCCAGGTGATATCTGTATGCATGAGGCGTCACCTGGGGCTAACTGGCTGCTGGAGCCACGGTGAGCAGCATCTATCATCCACAGCCCAGTGATGAATGTCTGTCCTGAGTGGCTCTGTGGTGTAGTGGAGGGAGAGAGAACAAAATGACTCATGCAGCGTTGCCATGTCTGCTTATTCTAAGTGACTTTGGGCTTGTTTTTTTTGTGTAAAGTTGCTTGTAAACAATCTTGTTTCCTAATGTTGTTTAAAACAGGGGTTCTCAAACATTTTCATGTCAAGGACCCCCAAATTAATGTATTTGTCCACGGACCCGAATCGCGATTCAACGCGCTGTGAGCTAGTGAGCTTGTAGATCGGCTATTTATCAATTATTCCGCACGTTTTTTGGCCTCTAACTAGTCCTTCATGCTTTTAGCTAGAAACTCCTTTCCAACTCTACAACGTTCGGCCTACTTAGGACACCGGCTACCATTTGAATTTTTGAAATAATTAGTACTTTTAGAGATATTTAACTTTAATTGCTAAAGAAATCCCATTCATTTGAATGGGGAAATGCCATTTAGCTACAGTGGAGCCTAGCAACTGCTTATTAGACCCTTGCAACAACATATTAGACCCAAGCAACCACCATTGTTCCCTAGCAACCGCATATTAGACCATAGAAACTGCATATTAGACCTTAGCAACCACTTATTAGACCCTAGGAACCACTGTTTTACCCCAGCAACTGTATATTAGACCCTAGCAAACGCATATTAGATCCTAGCAACCACCTATTAGACCCTAGCAACCACTGTTTTATCTTAGTGACCACCTATTAGACCTGAGCAACCACTTATTATACCCTAGAAACTGCCTATTAGACCCTAGCAACCACTGTTTTACCCTAGCAACTGCCTATTAGACCCTAGCAACCGCTTAGTATACCCTATAAACCGCCTATTAGACCCTAGCAACCACTTTTTACCCTAAAAAACTACTCAACACTGTCAACAATATCAACACTTTTAACACCACTAATACTTTGAATACCTTTAAAACCTTTAACACCTTCAAACTTTAAACACCTTTAAAAACTTTCAAACCTTCAACACCTTTAAAACCTTTAACACCTTTAAAACCTTAAAAACCTTTAATACCTTTAACACCTTTAAAACCTTTAACACCTTTAACACTACTAATACTTGAACTCTTTTAAAACCTTTAACACTACTAATACTTGAACTATTTAAAAACCTTTAACACTACTAATACTTTAAAACCTTAACACTACTAATACTGTAATACCTTTAACACCATCTTACTTAATACTTAATACTATCAACATTCTTAGCGATCCTACACTGTTTCTTCAGGAACAGTACTTTCTAGTTTCAAATGACATTTTCAAATTGCAGATGCATATAGGTTTAAAGTGCTCATGTGGCCTATAGTCGCTTCTTTTGGGCTTGTTTTCATAGACCTGGTTGCTTGTTTCTCTTGCACAATCTGGCAACATGGACTCGTGGTGGAAGGAGGAGAGGAGAGGAGAGGAGAGGAGAGGAGAGGAGAGGAGATATAAAGAGACACGATGGCTGAGGGAAGGACAGGAAAAAGGAGGCACAGGGCAGAACAGAAAGGAAAGATGATGGCAGGAGGAGAAGGGGAGAGAAAGTGAAAGCTGGAGAAGGAGAAGGAGGCGTGACGAGGAAGGAGAGAGAAGGAGAGGTAGAAAGAGGGGTGATAGCTAGGAAGTGGGTGAAGAAGGGGGAAGGACAAGGGAGAGAGGAGTGCCTGTGGAGAGAGAGAGGAGATGGAGAATGGGAGATGAGAAATGAAGGAGGAAGGAGGAGGGATGGCCGAAAGGGGAGTGCAGAAGAAGAGAGTAAAAAGATAGAGAGAAGCAATGAGACTCCACAAGGACAGAACAACGGATGAAGGAGATAGAGAGGAAAGAAAGATTAAGATAGATGAAGAAGCAAGGGGAAGAGAGAGAGGAACAGCAGACATAGGAGAAAGAGATAAGAGAGATAGAGAAAAGAGAGTAAGTGTGTGTGTGTGTGTGTGTGAGAGAGAGAGAGAGAGAGAGAGAGAGAGAGAGAGAGAGAGAGAGAGAGAGAGAGAGAGAGAGAGAGAGAGAGAGAGAGAGAGAGAGAGAGAGAGAGAGAGAGAGATGATGGAGGGTGGGAGAAGGGTGGACCATGTGAAGAGAAAAAGGTTGACAAATGAAAGTATGGGAGAAGAAAAAAGCAAAGAGGGTGGTGGGGCAGAGTAAGTGAGGGAGAAGGGAAGCTGGGGGGGTTGCAAAGGAACGAAAGAATAGGAAGGTTGAGGACGAGAGAGGCACCTGTGTGAGACCGAGAGATGAGGGATGATGGAGGTGGAGAAGAGAAGAGAAAACAGACACAGGAGGTGAGACCAGGGAGAAGCCTCAGACAGAGGAGGATGGGTGAGAGAGAGAGAGAGAGAGAGAGAGAGATAAAGAGGACATGGTGAATGGTGGAGCGAGGGCACACACACGTTGGAAGAGCAGTACAGGAAGTGGGTTTCAGAGCCACCGAGGGAGTACTTCAGATGACGTCATGGAGAGATGGAGAAAAGTCCTGAGTGTTAAATTACAAAATGATAAATTATTATGATATTTATTTATTCATTTGAGTGAGTAACGAACAGGGGTTACAAAATCATAATTTCTTCAATAAAACAAACCGTACAGTGATAATATTGTAATATTATATGTATGTGTAATATTTACACATTAACATTAACATTTACACATTTGTGGTCTAGCTTCTAATAGATACTCCCCTTCACACACGCACGCACGCACGCACACACACACACACACACACACACACACACACACACACACACACACGCACACGCACACGCACACGCACACGCGCGCGCGTGTGTGGGGTCATACTGCAAAGGCCCCACACAGACAAATGACAAATGTTTACCATCTCCACAAACATGTAGCCCTTCACACCCACACATACTGTACATACACACACATTTTTGTTTCTTACCGTCCTCTGATATTTGTTCTCTCGATACTCAAATACAATTTCATTTAATGTTTTCCAATTTTGAAGTGTGTAGACGCTTCTTCTTTTCTTTTTCGGTTTTGCAATATCAATTTCTTATAAACTGAAGATGAAAAAGGATTTTGCCATCCTGTTGGGTATCTCTCTAAGTTTCCCAATATTTTGAAAGAGACAAATCATAGGTGTAAATATAACTGTGCACTTGCAAGTAAAATAAACTTTTCAATGTTCTCACAGTACTAGAAGGCATGTATGAGGGAGTCACTTTGCGTGCCACATTTTAAACATCTATCATAAGACGTGGAGTTGAATTTATCGATTTTGTCTCTAGTATATCATCTTGTCATTAGTTTATACTGACATGAGTGATAATTTTGTATGCCTCCCTTTTATTTAAAATGTCACCTAAATTTAGTTGATATTTTTGTCCAAGGTCGAGACTTTCTAATATCCAATTTTCAATTGCAAATACTTAAAAACTTCCCACAATTAATCATTGTCTCCCAGTATAGTTGAGCATTTTGATTATTTTATCAAGCATTTACTGTGCGGTTAATAACAAAATGTGTTGTTTTTATTATTTTTTTCTTGGGGAAAAGAGCTAGAAGTAAACTATAAG
>NC_137621.1:27451147-27638647 GCF_963280865.1 Gymnoscopelus braueri | reverse complement strand
TCGAAACACAGAGGGGGGAATGTCAAAATATGACTTGTGAATGTATCCCAAAAACAATGTTTAAATTGTTTTTAAATGCTGGTATGGCAGAGCAAGAACATTTCCAATTAATACATGTTAGTTTGTCATTGTGTATTAGTGTCATATTATGATAATAATTATGGTCTGATCATTGAGTTTGTTCATTTAGGTGGTCAGCATGTCTGAGGATTGGATAAAACAGGAATTACTGCACTAGGCTCTGGGGTATCTTACCCAAGTAGACCATAAACATTAATGTACTGGAGTATACAGATGAAATGGTTTAGTTACATGGTAATGGTAAGACCACCGTGTCAGAGAAACAGCCCCAGGCTTCTTTTCTGGTGCATAAATCAACTTTTTAGTGAACACCCACACCTTCGTAGACGGAGTGACAAGGAAGCCTTTTTTATATAATGGTAACTATAGCTATTCCGTGATAGCTATAGTGGAAGATGGGTGAAGATAGGTACAAAACATGTTTCAAAACATAAAGCAATAATGCATGTAGCCTACTGTACCATGAAAAGACATGTATAGCCTCCTATTACCAGTTATATAACAGACTTCACTATTCACTATCTCAGCTACTCCTTATTGCTAATAATAAGTATTCTATCGTAATTAGGAAATGTGATTAGGCCAACGTGTGAAAATGGAACAAACATTTGCAAAAGTAACTTAACCACTTAAACCCCAGCATCGGTATTGTGGGGAAAGCTTTAGCTGAAAATAGCAGATCGACAAGCTCACAATGCAACATGCTGCGTCGACAATCGGCTATTTTCAGCGAAAGCTTCCCCCACAATAACAGAAAACAGAAAATACACTAGTATTGAGCCCTGAGGGACTCTGTTGGCGTTTACCCACATGGGGTTTAAGTGGTTAAGGCCTAAAACTTTTAAGGCCTCTGTGAAAGAACTTGAACTTGAGTTTTCAGAGCTAGTCAACCTCAGCCTGTGAGACGCTGTGGCTTTAAGAAGCCCCCACCGTCGCACAACAGGGGGGGCGTGAGCAGAATCCAGGAACAGCGATTGAAAAAAAAAAAAGATCCACCAGCGGACGGTTTCAAGTTCCCCCCGGCTGAAACCCTGCCTGATTTGTGGGCAATGTTGGGGATGTAGAAAAAAAAGGAAACCGGAGCAAAGAGAGAGCGAGCGAGAGAGAGAGAGAGAGAGCGAGCCAACACTAACTGGGTAGCTATGGAGATAGTAGGTTTTCCTGGTAGCTTCCTTTGACAGGTGTCGAGTGGGATAAAATAAAGTATCGAAACAGCCTCCATCATGTACGCCAAGGGTAAAGGAGCTGTGGTGCCCTCCGATAGCCAAGCCAGAGAAAAGTAAGTGAATTATTGCACTGTCACAACACAGATCCTGCTAAGTATGTGCTAGGTAGCTAAAGTTGCTAACTGATGTGTGAGCAAACCAGCTCAGTCAGTCACTCCAGAAGGTGCATGCATGTTCCATTCAGCTCTTTTGGCTGCAAAAAAAAAGTCATGTTTTGTTTAGTTTCTGTGTTGTATGTGCTACTTTTTTCCACGTATAGGTGCCTCTTTTGCATCCTCTCAACTCTTAAGCAGTGTCTTTGCATGGCTGTTAGCTCTACCAGCTAAGCTACTCGACCAGTTTCACTCTTGTCTTGTTTCTTCTCTCTGGTGCAAAAAGGCATAGTCTCGTATTTGATATAGTTGTCTTTTCAGTGCCCTCACTTATTTTTTTTTGCAACCAAGGACTTTCCTGCACGTGTGTGTGTGTGTGTTTGTTTGTAGAATAATGCATTTAAAACGACGTGCAATGGGGTTGTCTGGGGTGCGTTTATAATAATAATGGGGATCCCACTTCCATCTCTCTGTCCATTGCCTTAAAAAGCCTCATTTATACTTAGTTGCGTGTCGGCGTCGGGGCTCAGTAAATAGCAGATCTACAAGCTCACAACGAGTCACATTCGCGACGCGTTTGTGAGCTTGTAGATCTGCTATTTTACTGCACGCAACACCAAGCGTGCAACTAAAGTATAAATCAGGCTGTATGTGAGGAACAATGCGTTGGGGTGACCAGACGCCGTGCATTGTTGCTATAGCTAGCTTTTGTGTCGCCCGCTGAGCAGCAGATATAAAAATAGAATACATCTGTTTCGGGCTTTGTTACAAAGTAGCGAAGGAACGCGCTCTAAATTCGCCGCGTTCCAAAACGATGCTTCTCTCTCTCTGTCTGTCTGGTGTCTCTCTCTCTCGGTCCATTGTATCCACCAGTGTTGCCATGTCCTCTTATTATAAGCGATGTTTTTCTGTAAAGTTGCTTGTAAATATGGTTGGTTGCGGGGTTTTTTTGGGCTTGATTCTAGTGTTGTTTTAAACCAGTGTTTCTGAAACATTTTTGTGTCAAGGAACCCCAAATTAATATTTATTTTTCTGCTCGGACCCCTATCTGAAAATAGTTAATGCCATGGAGTGGGGTAGATTTGTGTTGTTATTCCACATTTTTCAAATATTATTAAATTATTTGTGGGGGGGGTTATCAGATTTACAAGCTCACAATGCGACGCGTTGTGAGCTTGTAGATCGGCTATTTTCAAACAGCCAATGTATTAAGTTTAAAGGGCGAAGGGCTCGCTTCTTTTTTGGGCTTGTTTTCATAGACCCGGTTGCTTGGTTCTCTCGCAAAACATGGCAACGCTGGTATCCACACATGACTGTTTTGGTCAGGAGCTCCAAGCTGCGCCGAGAACTTTTCTGCCCCTCACACACCGCTCTGCTCTCTGCTTTACCATTCCCAGTTGTGTGTTAACTTAAGCATGACGTGGGATCATCGCGCTCGTCGTTTTTGTCACATTAATGTCACATTAAGGCTTTCTTGTTTTGTTGACACGGCTGATAAAACTAACTAAGTTGGCCTGGCATGCATTAGCCTGGGGTAGCTGACTGTAGCAGGCAGCCCACCACCAATCCCTTTGTCTGCATGCATGCCTTGTTGTTCACAACCCGCACGTTTTCATCCCCGTCTCCAGTGTTGTCTCCGTTCACGTTCATCAGCAAACCCGAAAAACTTTGCATCATCTAAAATATGTCAGTGTTAATTGCATCAGAAATAAATGCCACTGTGTGTATGTATGGGCCGGCAACTTATTTGGGTGCTTACTTTCTGCTCGGAACAAAACCTGTGGATGCTTTCATTCAACTTATGTATGATTTGATCGATTTTAGAGCCTCACACAGTGTCCACAATTAATAGCAATAATTCTTGAATTTTTGTTGAATAAGTTACAGATGTATACAGATTATGGGACATTGTACACAATCGAATGTGCAGACACATCCCTTGATCAGATGGGCAACGAGTGCTCATCTGACCCGCCTGTCCCAGTCAGTGGGTTGGTCGGGGACTAAAGTGGAACAAACTAAGTTGTCAGGACTCGTGTAAACATGTGCGATTATCAGCACGTGTTTCATCACCTAAACTTTGTACAGCCCCATCACAAACTCCCTGCTTGAACCCCCTCCATCCTTTACCCCCTAACCCTCTCTCTGTAGATGCCTTTATCACCCCCCCCCCCCCTAACTCTCACTTCCCATGCTCTGCTCCTCAAAGTCCTCATCCCTCACTTCAGTGTTGAATTATTGAGACATTCAGACTAGCAGTCGCTCTCAGCCCTGCGTCAGAGCTGTGTGTGTGTGTATGTGCGACGGTGGGCAGACTTCATCCATGTTTAAAGAGGGGGTTTTGTTGGGAGCCTCGGGCAGGATGTCAGGTGTATTGGGCTGGCGGTGTGCAGCAGGGAGGTTTCTCACAGTGTCTGTGCGTGTGCTAATGTCCCTTTCTGGGAACATAGCAGGGAAGGAGGGGAGAGGGAGGTCACAGGGTCACCTCCTAGGTGTCAGAAGGGTGAGACGAGGGAGGGAGGTTGGGAGAACCAGGGAGAGGTCAGAGGTGAGGAGGACAGGAGCAGGATGGTGAATGTATACGTGTGGATGTTTGAAGTCCAGACTGATTTTGGAGTGTGTGGTCCCATCCCAGCTATGGGATGGGTGTGAGTTGATGCACAGTAAAATCCTCAGTGTCCACTTATCCATTTGTATCTGAGAGTGTACAACTAGATTTTATAGTGTAGTTTGTTTTTCTTTGTGTGTTGTGATGGTTAAATAGTGCTGGATGGCTGAACGCTGTCCCTTTTCCTCTCCTGACCATCATGACTCGACTGTTCCTCTGAACCTCTCCACCTCCTGCTGTTTTCCCCCTCAGGGTACCCTCCCTTTCTCACACACACACACACACACACACACACACACACACACACACACACACACACACACACACACACACACACACACACACACACACACACACACACACACACACACACACACACACACACACACACACACACACACACACACACACACACACACACACACACACACACCCCTTCTGTTAGCAAGACCAGTTTTATCAATCTACTTCGCACAGCCAATTCTTTGCAGACACGCCTTTCTGACTGTGTTACTTCAGTCTTTGTTTTTATGTTTATGATCAGTTTACTTTATTACAGTGTGAAAGTACTACGTTACTTTTATCTGTTGTGCTTATCAGTGTAGCACTGTGTAGCTGGTGCTGTATAAATAAAGTTTATCAATATTGTCCTTCGCTCCCATCACACTGAATGCATTATACCACCGCTTCTCCTGGTCTACTCCTTCACCAACTTCTCTTCTCTGTGAGCTAGCTTGTGTGTTTTAATAATGCAGTAGGCCAGGTGCATGCACACACAGCCCCCTCACAACACACACACATATTAAATTTTCATCTGCAGCCTCTTGGTTGGGGGTGGGGGGGGTTGCAGACTAGTGTGATCCTCCCATCCACTGATATAAGACCTCCTCCTAAACTACTCTCTTTAAGTCAAAGTGTTAGTTTTGCTCAAAGGTACGGAGTAAAAAAAATCCCATGTAGAGGCATACTGTCTGTAGTTTGTGTGTGTTTTCTAAATTTGATGATGTCTGTGTAATCAATACAGCACCGGTATCACATGACCAATATAACATATCCCTGCATTCGATAAGACTTTTTTTTATTTTAATCTTAAGCTTCTCTCAGTACCATATATCTTTATACGTGATTGTTCTTCCTTCACTGGTCCCGAACATACTTAGGTTCAGGTTCGGGACCTCTCACCCAATCAGTGTTAGTGGCATGCTCTACCAATTGAGCTACACAGGTACACTAAATGGTAGCGAGGAGCGGGGATGAAACGAGGTCAGTGTGAATACCACGCAGGTGTGTGTGTGTGTGTGTGGCCTGTGCCTTGACTGACCTACAAGTGACAGTGAGTCACACTCTACACCAGCGGTCACAGAGAGCTTTGTGACCTACAAATCACTAGGAGCCTCAGAAAGTGGTCAAATTCCCCTGGCTAAAGTGGTCAAGTGTGCGTGTGTGTACGAGAGTGGGAGAGCGCGAGTGACTTACTCCCTAAGTGGAGCCACAGTCTTGGGCCTCTTAAAAGCGCTGGTCATTTGTACGACTAGCAACCTGTCTGACGGTGTGTTGAATTAAACAAGTAGTTACGTGCAGGGGGTGTAGCTCCTCTGCCGGATGCATCGCTGTTGTGTAACATGATAGATATGTTTACATTGCAACAAGATGAAGTAGTGTAAGTCATATCAGGAAGTTTAGAATTCAAGACTACCTCAGTTCTTGTTTGTTTGTTCATGCTCTCTGCCTATGTCTGTCACCCTGTCTGGGTGTCTGCATGCCTATGTGTTGTTTTGTTATCTTTGTGAGATAGACAGTCTGTGAAAGGGGAACACCCTTGGCTATTTATTACCCTTCCTAGTAGGACAGCCCACTGTACACACACACACACAGACGGAGCATTCTAAAACTATGCAGACAGCTGAAGAGGAGGCATAGTGACTGCAGTATTTAGTCAAGGATGTCAGCTTGTGCGTGCATGCAGCATGGGTTTGTGTGCGAAGCCTTGACGGAATATTATTGTTTGTGTGGTTGTTCTATGAGTATCAACGCAGTATCAACGCCTTGCATCATGACACTCCAATTCTCTGTCATGGCTTTGAACCCCGTCTCCTGAAACACATTGATCTGTTCTGCAATCAGTCTCTGTCTATAGCCTCCTCTGTAACTGGTATTCATTTGCAGGGAGACTATGGATGCCTCTGATCCCACAGTTTAAGATACATTTATCTCAGTGTCCGCAACTTGGAATATGCTCAATGCTCATCAGCAGTTTTATACCAAACAGCTAAACAATACAACATATACAACAGTGTTGCAGAAGTTTGAAGATTTCAGCACTGTCCTTCGCAGAAGTTGAAACAAACTCCACGATGGCTTGATTATCTCAAGACTGTCCCATTGATCTGTCCATTGACTAATGATAGGGCTATGACACTGAGCCACTGTCCCTCTCATTAGGGTCTATTGGCCTGCCAGTGCAAAGTCTGCTCCGGGCACACAGGGCTCTGTCATATCCACGCTGCCGGTCGATTGATGGTCCATTAACAGCCTATTAAACACAGCTAAGTGAAGGAGTTAGGAGGACAATGTTAGGCCGATGGGGTTTCCTTCTCCACAGCATGGTTCTGCTGTCTGTTAATAGACCACAGTAAATTGACATTTTTCCCCCCAAGTGTTGGTGGCCCACTATACTACTGGTAGTGATTTTAAAAGAAAACCAAGTCTGGCAAAAAGCTTTTTGAAATATTGTCAGCTTTTGTGACAAATTTGTCTTGGTAATTTTTCCCCCTGGGTCTGCTGTGTTTGTGTGGGTGTAGCAGAGTAGCCCGGCCTGTAGCCCAGAAGCCCAATATCTCTCTTGCCCAAGGGGGATTCTCCTTTCAATGAGCGGTAGATGTTGGACATCATGACGTTATAAAAAGGTCTGTAATGTTCACCATACGGCCCGCAGCACAAGCAACCAGGATGGAGATATTAGTTTCCCCATCTCCTTTGCATCTCTGTTCTCCATAATATGCCATAAGCTTTCCGCTCCATAGTTAGCGTTATGGATATGATTTTGGATTGTGATATTAAAGATGATGTTAAACGCAACATGACACTAATTATGTCACATCAAGCACAGACAAGGACTTTTAAAAGGGAGTTGTTGTTTGAGGAGACATTACATTATGTGTTAAATAGCTCTATATTCTGATAGTACTCATTGCTATAGAGTGTTAAGTATCTCTCCAGCTGTTTAGTAAACGGAAAATACATGTTCAGGTCGGGATACCAATTTCATCCAATCAGGAGAGGGAACTCTTACAGGATAAGCAAGTGAAATTGGAAGATCAAAGACAACGAAATGACAAGACAAATTGGGAATGAGCAGACAAAATTGTAATTGAAACACTATAAAACTGCAGCTCATAAATGAGTACTCTCTCCTGAGTCCTGATTGGATGAAATCGGTGACCCACCCGAAAAAAGACCTGGAGAGACAGGGAGACTACTTTTACTGAACAGACACGCTATAGCAATGATTTCTATCAAAATATAAAGCTTTCATTTTGAACCAAAAAAATATCACTTACAGCACTTTTTTATTTTTTAAATCGATCGCTATAATGTTTCACCATTGGCATCTGGGTAAAACCCATAGGATTCCCAAATACAAGAGGTTCCTTTTTTAATATATACTTAAGGATGATATCGTCCATGCGGACATTGATTTCATGAGCTCCGTGCTTTCATGAGCTCCGTGCTGTAATGTAACTCCCTCTTTAAAAGATGACGGAAACTTATTTAGTCCAACAATGGTTTGGTCTTTTATTAAACTCTCAATAACAACTAACAAGTTAACTCCCAAGTCTCAAATACATCTTTCCATCTCTGCAAGCAACAGGTCCAACTCCCATCTCAAACAGTCGATGCCTTCCGGATTACCGTAATTCCTCTAACCTTGTGCATGGTAAATCTTTACCGTATGCGTCACCCTCCCCACCCCTCCTACTCCCGACACCCCCTTATGATCTTATCATGTATGGCTGAATTTTATGTTTATGGCCACAAATCATGATGGGGATGTCAGTGTCTGTCAGTGGTCCTCAAACTTTTTCATGGCAAGGACCTCCAAAATGATATGTATTTGGCCGCGGACCCCCTTCTCAAAATATTTTGTTCCAGGGACCCCCAGAAGCAAAGATTTGAGTTACATACAAATGTTCACTTTAAAAATATATAAGATTTGCACAAACTTTCACGATTTTTCAAAAAGTAGCGCGGCTATGAGCTTGTATATCTGCTATTGTTGAATAGCCAAAGACATCTAAAATGACATAGATGCGTTCCAGGCTTTAATCGGTTAAAATATTTTGTTGACCGGAGTCCCCCGAGGGTCTCATATTAGGCCCCCTCTGTTTTTCACTCTACACCAAATCTCTGCTGAAAATAGCAGATCTACAAGCTCACAAAGTATCGTGACACGTTGTTAGCCTAGATCTGCTGTTTTTGCAGATGTTTGCGTCAGAATAGGGACGCTAGGGTTTATGTGGTTAAGTATTTTCACATTTTGGTTTGTCAAGTGTTTCACACAAGTTCTTTTGGTTATTTGTGTTGGTGGCAGCCTGGGGTGGATTAGATTCACAATGTAGCTGGCGGCGTAAAAGACTGTGTATATGCAACACGAGTAGCACTGTTGGTATCATATTGTGCCAGTTTGGGGAAATCTATTTGTGGTGTACCTCCCTGATATTGTGGTGGGTTGCCCCAAATATAATGTGTGTAATGGTGTGCAGGTTGGTGCCTTGCATGGTTTCTTCTGCCATCGGTGTATGAATGTGTGTGTGAATGGGTGATCTATGTAAAGCGCTTTGGATAAAAGTGCTATATATATGCACCATTTACCATTTATGGGAATATTTAGAAGTGCCTTTCTTTTTGGGGGGGAGGGGGGGGAGAGAGTCACCTGGATTGGTTTCATAGCACCCTGGGAGTTCCCAAAAAACTAAAATGTTGCTCTTTTGTTTTCCAGGTTAGCATTATATGTGTACGAGTACCTGCTACACGTGGGAGCACAGAAATCCGCACAGACCTTCCTATCTGAGGTAAGATGTCATCCACCACACGTGTAGAGAAAAGAGATTTGGTTTAGAGAAAAAAGGAGCG
Source organism: Gymnoscopelus braueri (assembly GCF_963280865.1). NCBI lineage: Eukaryota > Metazoa > Chordata > Actinopteri > Myctophiformes > Myctophidae > Gymnoscopelus > Gymnoscopelus braueri. The sequence goes on along the minus strand of NC_137621.1, from coordinate 27,629,507 downwards.
GACCAAGTATAGAGCCCTGGGGTGCCCTAGTCAACTAAATATATAGGGTTTAAGTGGTTAATCACATATAATGACAGACACAGGTTTCTTTTTTACTGATAAAATATTGCCTTTGAAATGTTGTAGAAGTATGCCTATTGCCTAGTGTGGTTAGAAATAGTGAACATATGGATGTAATATACACAAAAAAGGTGCACAAAAATAAATTTGTTACCCAAAAAAAAATGTCTGTACCAGGATTATCACTGTAGGCAAAATTGTCCAGCTCTACTATGCCGCAGGTCAGGGTTGGGCCTTGGCCGCCATGCCGTGGCTCCAGTCCTCTTCATGTCTCCTTTTTAAAATGACTTGACACAGACGTTGATTGAAGTAGAGAAGGCTCTGATACTTCTCCCATGAGGAGATGAGACGGAGATATGAAAAAGGTGGGGGGACTGGTCACAGAGTTCTGTGATCAAGCTAATATGACCTGAAATCAGGGTCTTGAGAATTTATGAATGTAAAAGACTTAATGTGAATGAGATGTATTACGTCACTTTGCCTCAGCATGGTACTGGCTCAACTCTACTTGACTCTACTCGTGTTACTTCGTATTCCATTGCAGATTGGAGCACCTTAATGTAGCTGGACGTCAGTGACATACAACACAACAGTCTGTGCTGGAGAATGCTAAACAATGCTAAAGTTAAAGCTAATGCTGTCTGGAAACGTAGTTTCCCGAAAATGTAACGGTATCCACATCTGAACATAACTTATATCTATTTTACCTGTACAGTGAAACATTTGGTAACATTTAGGTGAGAAATGGGCTATGCAGTTACTCAATATTGATTAATTTCACATTTACAACGGCTAGTTTTAAAGTTTAACAGTATTCGGGAGCTTCCATGCAGTATAGGCAAGTATAGTGACAATTCTCTCTGAAGCAGTAGTCTGCAGTGTTTTACTGTCAGCTTTTGGTATCTTCAGAATCAGAATCAGTTTTATTGTCACATCACAGGTTTACAAGGTAAAAGAGTGGGTGAAATTCTTTTTTGTACATCGTTCCCAGATTCAGCTTGGAACCTTGATGGAGATCATACCAAAAAAGTACCAGGTAGAGTGAAGTCAAGTGGAGCCGGTAGCATGCCGTGGAAAAGCGGCATTATTGGGCCACAACAAAGGAGTCGTGACAGGATTCGATAGAAATTCACATCTCTCGTCTCCACCTCCTCTCTACTGCGGTGCTCATTTCCTTGGGGATACAGAAAGTTAAAAGGAAGAATAGCACACACATGCACTGAGAGAGCGAGAAAGCAAAAGAGTTTGGGGAAGACGGTCAGATGTGTATCACTGCCGCAGAGGCCATTGACAGTCTGAGACGGACTGATTATATGTTCTTAACCCCTGCACCTGCAGACATAATCCTCTCTCCAACAGCTACAAGTGACCTCCTCTCCTCTCCTCTCCTCTGTCCTCTTTCTGTTTAGATTCGATGGGAGAAGAACATTACATTAGGGGAGCCTCCTGGATTCCTCCATTCCTGGTGGTGGTGAGTGTTATATATATACCTTGGCCTTGTGTGTGACACAACTAGTTTTCGGATTTGCTTGCTTCGATTGACCTACCTGTTACGTTCTTATTAGGAACTTAATATTCACCAGGTGTACATCACAGAATAATACAGTGTAGCGGTTGCCTCTTTGTGTATGTGTGGGGTGGTGGGCATCCATGCCCCAAAGCACAATTCATTGTTTTTGAAACCCTGGTAGCCCTGATATTTAAATTCATTATTTTGGAAGTGATGTTTTTTAAGTTTCATGGACTCTAGAATCCATGAAACCTGTTCAAAGTAGTTAAATCTGACAACCTTAGTTCCTGAAGCAGTGACTCCTCTTTGAAGATGTGAGAGTTCTCCACTGGCGGCAGCTAATATCGAAGCGACCAAGGCTCGGGGGTCGAGCAGCCTCGCTCACCGAGGGCGTGACCCCTCCCTCTCCCCGTCTTCATTGCCACCTCCCCCGCCGCCCGTGCCCCCCTCCACTCCTTCTCTCCTGAAACAATAGATCCAGATGGTTAGGGAATGGCTTCCCCCGACATTCCCCTCCCCCTCCTCACCCCCTTGTCACCCTTTATCCCCCCCCACCCCTTTCTCCTTTGTTCACGTGAGAGAGAGCGACTCTTTAGCAGATTAACCCGTTGCATTCCAGGTTCCTTTGTGTCACCTCTCCTCTTTCCTGTCTTCCTCCTCCTCCCCCCTCCCCTCCTGTCATTTGTGCCCCAGGGTTGGTAGTTGGCCTTAGGGGTCACCACCTTAAGCACCCATCAGCTATTTCACTTGCTTTCAGGTGCCCTTATTCTCATTGCCATTTACTGACCAACCCTAGTTGGCAAAAGTGGCAGGGATATTTTCAAAATGTCCTCTATCCTGCTTGTCTGTCCGGATGAAGGTCTAACGACCGAAACGTCGAATAAAGAGCTAAATTTTTTCTGACAGTGTGCAGGTCCTATTCTTTGGTTTAACCATCAGAGATCTCCTCCAAAATGTCCTCTAAAAACCTACCCAACAATAACAAAAATGGGTGTAACTAGTTTCTGTACACCGCTGACCAATCTGCTCTAACTATGAAAATGAACAATGAAAAATGTGTGTTACCTGTTCAGCAACAAAAAAAAAGCATAAATCTAAATCTCACAAAGGGCTTTACCTCATACTATTTGTTTACATTTTATGCGCGTGTATTATTAATACTTTGTTCAACAAAGTTGAGCTGTTTTTCAAATATTGTATTTACGTTGAATTATTTTCCGTCCCAAGCATTTAACCTCAGTTTTGGATTGTAGGCAAGCAGGCCAAATAAAGTCGCAGGGATGTCCAAATAAAGAACTCAAAAAGTCCACATGACAGCTGTCATGTTAAAAGCAGTTTTGTCAAGGTACAGGCCTAAGCCGACACCAACACGAGTGAGTCCGCCCGTGTGTGTTGGCTCTTTGCTGGGCATTTGAAATGGCTCCCTGATAGACGATTAGGCCTCTCGTTAGCCATGTCCCTGTTTCACTGGGTTTATAGCACTTCCATTAAATCAATACACAAAGACCTTTCACTGATTCAATTAGGACCTCTTAGACAGGTACCACTGCTCAACACAGGCAATTAGCGCGCTCTTTTTGAGTTTGTGTGTGGGTGTGTGTGTCAACGTCATTATTTGTGTGAACTCATCTCAGAAGACTCACACAGTCAACCGAATGCTTCAGCAGTAGCTTGTATGGAAATTTGACTTGTCTCCTTCCTTTCTGTGTCCACTTGTGAATACATATGTGTTTTTATGAGTGAGAGAAGGGGGATTGAAAATGATGCTGTAGCTTTAAAGGGATAGTTCACCCAAAATATGACTTATTTTCTATCAATTACGCACCCCATGAAGCCTTGAATTCATGTATATTTTTTTAGTTTTTGTCGCATTCCTAAGCCAATAATTTGATTACCTGTGGCGGCTCCGGTAGGAGATTCAAAGTGTCAACTTTGAGTCTCCTACCGGAGACATTAGCATCTTTCCACCGGTAATCGATAGAAGAAAAGTCATTTTGGGGGTGAACTATCCCTTTAAGGCTGGGAAATATAGCTATATTATATCGATACTAGACTAGGTATTGTCTGGGAATTTGGATACCATAATATCGTGAAATAGTATAAGTGTTGTCTTTTCCTGGTTTTAAAATTATAGTAAAGTGATATAATGTTCTAACCTTACCTGACTGTTCTAGCTGTCCTATTATTTGCCTTTACCCACTTAGTTATTGTATAAGCGTTACTGATGATTCATTCTGAAAAATCTCATTATGTAAATTTTGAAGTAGCAATAATCATCCCATTCCCTACAATATACTTGGTCAAAGATGTCATGATATTTGATTTTGTCCATGTGGCCCAGCCCTACTGTAGCATGTTTAAGAAGGAGTGGGAGCGTAAAAGAATGTACATTTGTGCACTCTCTCAGTTAAATTAGCACTGATCATTTTACAGGTCCATTTAGTTAAAGTTTGTACACTATCAGACTTGAATGTCACTGAAAATGTTACTGTGTAGAGAGACTGTCAGTGAGAGCATGTGAATGGGTTATGAATAGCTGTTACACATGATTTACTGGTAATGCCACGTTCAGTAACCTCTGGCCTCCTTTCTTCCTGTTGCAGTGTATTCTGGGATTTGTACTGTGCAGCTCCGGACCGAAGGGAGACATGCGAACACTCCAGCGAGGCGAAGGCCTTCCATGACTACGTAAGTGACAGACCGGCGCTGCAGCCAATTGCTGCTCAGTGTGATGTCCATGGGTGGAATGCAAGCTTTATTTTAACCACTTAAACCCTATTATACTTTGTTGACCGGGGTCCCCCAAGGGTCTATACTTGCCCCCCACACCAAATCTCTCGGCCGAAAATAGCTGATCTCAAAGCTCACAACGGTGTGAGCTTGTCGATCAGCTGTTTTCGCTGAATGTTCGCCTATTATGACGTGCCAACAATAGGGACGCATGGGTTCATGCGGTTAAATATTACTTAGTCATTTTAGGAATTTGTTTCTTTCCATAACTCTCTGGAAAACAATCCATCCCTGTGCATTTCAGTGCCAGGATTAGTGTGTGTGGGAAGCAGGTAGGGGTGTTTTTGACTTGCTCAAGGGCACTTTGACAGGCATCCAGAGTTTTGTCATTGCAGGATGCCTGTCATTTTTTGTTTATGAGGTGGTTTCTCTAACCACCAGGTTACCCTGTCTTCTGGTTTTGATGATTAACTACAGCTGACCAGGAGATATTCAATAGTTGTGTGTGTGTGTGTGTGTGTGTGTGTGTATTCATTTGCATGTGTGTGGTGATGCATGTCTGTTGCCACAGCCAGTGTGTGTATATATGAATGTCATGTGTTGTGACTGACATTGTGTGTATCTGTCTTTAGCCTGTCTCCACTTTGGCCAAGAAAGCGTGTGTGTGTGTGTGTGTGTGTGTGTGTGTGCGCGTGTGCGTGCGTGTGTGTGTGTGTGTGTGTGTGTGTGTGTGTGTGTGTGTGTGTGTAGTGTGGGGAGATAATGGAATAGAGTTCTAATCCGGTAATCCCAGCACTGGGCCGGGGCTAAGCCGGGGATTTGGGGGGGGTTGTGTGAGTGCGTGCGTGTGTGTGTGTGTGTGTGTGTTTGGGGTGGGGTGGGGGGTAGCAGCTCTGGCAGCCAGCCCAGAGAGGGGGCCTTTCACACCATCGGTGCCAGAGCGCTAGTTAACCGCGCATGTGTGTGTGTGCATACATGTAGATCAGTGTGCTACATGGTTCTGTGTATATATGTGTGTGTGTGTGTGTGTGAGTGAGTGTACATGTACATCAGTGTGCTAGGGTGCTCTGTGTGTGTGTGTGTGTGTGTGTGTGTGTGTGAGTGTACATGTACATCAGTGTGCTAGGGTGCTCTGTGTGTGTGTGTGTGTGTGTGTGTGTGAGAGTGTACATGTACATCAGTGTGCTAGGGTGCTCTGTGTGTGTGAGTGTGTGCGTACATGTAGATCAGTGTGCTACATGGTTCCGTCTGTGTGTGTGTGTGTGTGTGTGTGTGTGTGCACATGTACATCAGTGTGCTAGGGTGCTGTGTGTGTGTGTGTGTGTGTGTGTGTGCGCGAGTGTGTGCGTACATGTAGATCAGTGTGCTACGTGGTTCCGTCTGTGTGTGTGTGTGTGTGTGTGTGTGTGTACATGTACATCAGGGTGCTCTGTGAGTGTGCGTACATGTAGATCAGTGTGATACATGGTTCTGTCTGTGTGTGTGTGTGTGTACATGTACATCAGTGTGCTAGGGTGCTGTGTGTGAGCGTGTGCGTGTGCGTACTTGTTGATCAGTTTGATGGTGATTTGGTGTGTGTGTGTGTGTGTGTGTGCGTGCGTGCATTCAGATCAATGTGCTACGTGGCTCGGTGTGTGTGTACGTGCATACACATGTATATTGGTGTGCTACATGGTGCTGTGTGTATGAGTGCGTGTAGGTAGATCAGTGTGCCACATGGTGTATGTGTGCTTGTGTGTACATGTAGATCAGTTTGCCACATGGTGTGTGTGTGTGTGTGAGTGAGTCCATAGTGTGTACATGTATATCAGTGTGGTGTGTGTGTGTGTGGATCAGTGTGCTATATGGTGGTGTGTGTGTGTGTGTGTGTGTGTGTCCATGTAGATCAGTGTGCTACATGGTGCTGGCTGTCTGGTTCTAACAGTGATAAAACAGAGGAGATGGAACCAGTTTAATTTTGGCTCCATCCCCCTCAGGCTGCTCTCGGAGCGCAGGTCCTCTCTGCCACCCGCCTCCAATAGACGGAGCTGCTGAGAGGACGTGCACACCGCAAAATGCTGAGCGTTCATTTAAACTCTCGAGAGTGTAAAACTGGACCTGTACTGATGAACACTCAGGATTTTACTGTGGCTATAGGGAGAGAGGAAGAGAGAGGGAGGAAAAAAACGCATTTCACCTCACTTGGAAAGAACACCCCCGATCTTATTTTAGGATGATTGCGAGTCGACATGTTGAGGTGTGTTATCTCAGTCTTCTGCGCCTGGGGTTTACACAGAGCTAAAGGTTTATTTATGCACAGTCAAGGAGGCTATGCTTTCTTTCTACACAGTAAAATCCTCAGTGTTAAAGGGATGTTTCACTTTAAAACACTTTTTCACGTCTACTCTGACTTTTTATGTAAACCCCTTTAAATGGCTTGATTCAATATTTAGATATTTCATTTTCATTTGCCCCTATATAAGCACATTCAACTTAAAATGCCACGTTAACCAAGTTAGACTCATTGAAAGCAGACTTCCCTGGTTCTGGTGACTGATATTGTCCTGATGCACGAGGAGACCGTCATTTTTCTACTACATATTATTTCATGCTTGAATTTCATGGATTTCATGCATGGACTTGATGCAACATTACAATACAGAAAATATTAACATAAAATAACTTTGAAAAAAAATGCTGGTCTCCTCATGCATTAGAAGGACAATATCAGTCACCAGAAGCAGGGACGTGTGTTTTCAATGAGTCTGAAATTGAATGGGGTTATGAGTGGGTGTGTCTGATCAAACATCAAAATCTAAATATTGAATTGAAAAAACTGTTGGGTGCACATAAAAGGCTGAGAAGATGTGAAATCTGGGAACCCATTCGGTAAAAATATAGGGAATTTCTTTTTTACCTCTGGGTTCACCACCTCTTTTTTTGTGTAGAAACAGTAACTCGGTTTGGGTCCTCTCCTTTCTTAGTCCACTTCCTTCCGGGTGCTTCTGTGTTTATTCCTAACAACAACATTACATGTTTAGGGCAGTGGTGCTGACAGATTCTGTAATGTGGAAATGACCCCAGAAGTACTTTTAAGTAGTTGATTTTCAGAGAACGTGTAACCAAATGGACCAGTCAGTTACCCAGCGGTAACGCTGAGAGTGTACAAATGTAACATCTTACAATTGTCCAGCCTTAGTTGAACAGTGAGGATTTTTACGCTGTACGTGTAAGCTAAGGGCCAGCGGGCGCGCTAGGAAGTGCAGCACGGTAGCAGGAGTTCCCTCACTGTTGTTATTTCTGTGTAACTGGAGAGCTGCTCGGTGTCAGGGCTCAGGCTAATTATTATTGCTCATAAGTATCCAGTTGCTTTTAATGCTGTCAGTGCCCAAGAAGGCTGTTGTTACACAGACCCTGATGGACTTGATGGATACTCTGTAAAATCCTCTGCGTTAATTTAACTCAGAGTATACAAATGTAACCAAATGGACCTGTAAGGATCCATTTGGCTACATTTGTACACTCTCAGAGTTACAAATGGATAAATTAACACTGAAGAGTTTACTGTGTAGACAGCTGGATTGTTGCCAGCTTCTTCTCTTTTCACCTTATCTTCACTGCATCCTCTCCTCTCTTCTCTGAACTTGATACTATGCATCTTTGCATTACCATCTGTGTTTAAAATCATTTGTTAAAAATCCTCCTGGCTTTCCTGGACTGCTTCTCATATTTCTTTCCCCCTCTTCTTTCCCTCTCTTTCCTTCCCCTTGTTCCTGTTCTGTCACTCCCTCCCTTGGCCACACATCTGCCGCTGTGGTTCTGTCACTTCTCTCACTCCTTCGTCCCCACGCTCTCTCTCGCTCGCTCGCTCGCGCTCTCTCTCTCTCTCTCTCTCCGCTGTGCATGTTGTGCAACTCAAGCCTCTCCGCGCTGTTTCTCACAGCTTGCGGTTTCTGCTTGACACCCCCACATCTGCATCTGTGGTGCTGGTGGTGCACACATCTCTCACTCTCTCTCCCTCCGTCTCCTGCGTTTTCTCTCTCTGTCTCCTGCGTTTTCTCTCTCTGTCTCCTGCGTTTTCTCTCTCTGTCTCCTCCATTCTCTCTGTCTCTCTCCTGCATTCTCTCTCTCTCTCCTATATTCTCTCTCTCTCTCTCTCTCTCTCTCTCCTATTTTCTCTCCCCCTCTCTCTCTCTGTCTGCCAACTGCATTTTCTCTCTCCTGTGTTCTCTCACTCTCTCTCACTCATCTCCTGTGTTTTCTCTTGCTCTCTCCCTTGCATCTTTGCTCTCTCCTGTATTTTCTCTCTCCCTCTTGAGTTCTTTTACTCTGTCCCCTGCATTCTCTCTCTCTCTCTCTCCCCCCTCTCTCTCTTTCCCTCTCTGTGTCTCTCACTCTCTCTCTCCCCTGCGTTTTCTCTCTCCCTCTTGAGTTCTCCCTCTCTGCACATGCTCTTTAGCCTCCCTCCTTCAGCATATCTCTTACTCTCTCCTTCACCCGACATAGCAGTCCACCCCCTCCCTCTCCTCTCTCATCCACCTTATCTCTCACCCCCCTCTCCCTATCTCTTCGCTGACTATCCCCCCTCCGCCCCCACCACTCCCCCTCGTTGCTGCCACCACACATGCACCACCACCACCACCACCTCTATTCCCCAGAGAAGATTGATTGGCTAATCTAGCTGTTTACCCACAATGCCTAGTGTCGGTGAGGAGGAGAGAGCGGTGTGGATAACATGAAAACAAGAAGGAAGAGTCACGCTATTTGGAAAATAGAGTTTGAACACTCTGAACTAGAGAGAGAGAAGGCTTCCTCTCATCTGGATGTTACACAAATACAGGTGTAACATCAGTGCAATAAATGGTTTATATGTCTACGAGATTGTGATGGCTGAACATGAATAAACTGTCTCGGCCAAAAATGCCGTCTGTATGACCATCCGTCCACTCGTTTCTTCTATTTTCTCAACTTACGTGACTACTGACTATTGCTTGTGTACGGTAAATACTTTTGTGAAAGCACCAACACAGACAACCCCACAATAATATTGAATATCGCGACATTTGGACCAACATTTTGTGATATTTGATTTTGTCCATATTGCCCCGGCCCTAAATATTAAATACTGTGCATAGGAACAGCTACGTTTACAGGCATTGCTCAGCAATGCCAACAATATCAACACCTGTTTGTCTGGCTTTCAGTATTCCACATCACAATCTGAATGTGACATCCTGAAGCCTGATATACACTTTGTTGCACACTGGTGTCGCATGCCAGTAATAGCTGATTTCCAAGATCGCAACACGTGCAGTGACACGGTGTGAGTTTGTATAGATGGACTATTTTTGGTACAAATCAAGCCGGGCAGACATGCAGGCTGAGTTGCATACCATGAGCTAATGAGAGTGCGTGTTTGAGTATGACTCATGACCTTTATGTCTCATCTTTCATCATGACGTTCTTCACTGTGGAGACGATCTGATGATGACAAACAACTCGCAGTCGAGTTGACGTTGTGACGTTGACTTGTGGACGTTTTTCTTCTGGCGCAGAGTGCTTCTCTTTCTCCTTCTTGTTCTTGTCTTGTTGTTTTGGCTTGTCTGCCTTCTCTCCGGAGTGTTGGCTAAGTGGAAGTTGTGTCTACAGTGTGTATTGGTAGTGTCTTCCTGTTTTTTCATTTGTGTGGTTCAGTAGTCCTACCTTGGCAGCAGCTTTATTGGTTTGTTTGTGTGTGTGTGTGTGTGTGTGTGTGTGTGTGTAGTATGCATACCGTGCCAGACTCAAGTACCAGCTGGGCTTTTAGACTGTGTGTGTGTGTGTGTGTGTGTGTGTGTGTGTGTGTGTGTGTGTGTGTGTGTGTGTTCGTTCGTCTGTCAGACGTGATGTGGAGTGTAGCAGCCGTGTCCTGTTGCTCTGGAGCGAAACGCACTGTTTTGACTGGGCTGATAAATTGGCTACATCACCACCGTCAGCTTTTCTTTTCCTCTCTCTCTCCCTCTCGCTCTATCCTTCCTCCCTCCTCCTCTCTGCCCCCCCATCCCTCTCTCCTCTCCTCTCTTCTCTATCGTTGTGGAGCTAAGGACAGCAGGTCAAGGAGACGGTGATGAGGTACATATCAGTGTGAACCAGAATGTAGATTAGTACCCCCTCTAACACACACACACACACACACACACACACACACACACACACACACACACACACACACACACACACACCCGTGAGGGACTGCAGCTGGACTTGCACATACCTACACAAATGCAGACACCACATAAATGCATAGCATATCCACACACGCGCGCACACGCAATTGAATGCAGAGACTCCACACACGCATACACACTCTCTCTCACACTGCCACAAATGCACACTCAGAAAGGCTCACACATACACAATTTTTCTCTCTCTCTCCTCTCACCTCTCTCCATCCAGTGTTTATGTCTCTGTCTTTATCCCTGTGAGAGGTACCAGGCAGGGGTCAATAATGTGTTGAGCACTATTGATCTGTCCGGTAGGTCCTATGGGTGGGGTGGTGGGAGGGTGGTGGTGATGCTTGGACGAGAGGTAAATGGATGGAGGGGGCGGGTTGGGGCAATGTTGGGACGCAGATCAATCGTATTCTATATAGACCATTGGTTCTCAAAGTGGGGTCTGGGGACCCCCAGGGGTCCTGGGGGGTGGGGGGGGGTCCCCAGCAAAATGTGGCGTCACAATCATTTTAACCAATGTTTTTAACCACATTTTAACCATATTTTACACTTTGGCTATTCAAAAATAGCAGATCTACAAGCTCAAGCTCACAGAGTGCTGTGCTATGAGCTTGTAGATCTGCTATTTTTGAAAAATCATGAATATTTGTAAAAGTGAACATTTGTAACCCAAATCTTTGCTTCGTGGGGTCCCTGGAACAAATTATTTTGAGATGGGGGGAGGGGTGGTCCACGACCAAATACATATCATTCTGGGGGTCCTTGACATGAAAAAGTTTGAGAACCACTGATATAGACCATCCAGCAATACCGGCCAATCAATTCGCTAGTCTCCTGTTTTCTGATGTGGCGTCTCTCCAGGGAGTCACAGCTGAGGTGTAGAAACCGGGCTGCACAACGCACGCACATACTAAGCCAACAATGCACTCCTTTTTATTTTTTTAAATGCCTTCAAAACCAGTGGTTCTCAATCTTTTTCGAGCCAATGACCCCCAAAATGATATGTATTTGGCCACAGAATAATGTCAAATAATATGAGAGAGTTTTGAAAATAGCAGATCTACAAGCTCACAACGCCTCACAAGACGTTGTGAGCTTGTAGATCTGCTATTTTCACAATAGTTATCTGTGGAAACGATTCAAACACAGGATGCTTTCCCGGTTTCAATGGGTAAATTCAACTTCTCTGTGCTCAACCAGACCTCTGAGAGAGAGAGAGAGAGGGAGAGGGAGAGAGAGAGCCCCCTCTGGCTCCGTGCCTCATCAAAGCAGCTTAATCATGGGGCACGGTGGCACAGTCGGTAGTGCTGTCGCCTTACAGCTAGAAGGTCCTGGGTTCGATTCCCGCAGGGGACGCTGTGGGCGCTGGGGGTGTGTTCTCTCCTCCGCGTCATCAGTGCCCATACCCTAGGTGGGGTTGGCGAAAGGGCCTTTCTGTGTGGAGTTTGCATGTTCTCCCCGTGTCTCCTAGGGTAGGTACCCTCACAAAAACATGCAGTAATCCTGGTCACTATACTGCCTCCCCCTGGCCAGCTGGGGCGCCTGATGGAGGGGAAGGGAACTGGTTGGAATAACGTGTTCCTTCCACACGCTACGTCCAACCAGGGAAACTCTCCCCTGTCAGGTGACAAGAAGGTCAGTTGGCTCTCATGCATTGAAGGAGGCATGAGCTCGGCCCTGGCCTCCCTAGGTTGGCAGAGGGAAGGTAGTGCCCAGGATTACATAGACAATTGGCACTGGGTGTAAAAAATAGGGTTACAAAATCGTGGGATAAAAATTTAGTAAAAAAAACAACAAAAAAAAGCAGCTTAAACAACGCAACACAACAGGAAAGTGCTGCCTGCCCCTCCCACCCCCAAATAAAAACAAAACTACTTGCTGAGAGGCGAATTGTAGAGGCACTAATGTCATATAGAGCAGTGGTTCTCAAACCTTTTTGTGCCAAGGATCCCCAAATTGATATGTATTTGGCCGCGGCACTCGTGCCGTGCTATGAGCTTGTAGATCTGCTATTTTTGAATAGCCAAAGTTTAAAATATGGATAAAAGGGACAAAACGATTGTGACACTTTATTAACACATTTTGCTGGGGACCCCCTGGTACCCCCCCCAAGGACCCCTGGGGGTCCCCAGACCCCACTTTGAGAATCAATAGAGAGAGCAGAAACAGAAGATCGGCAGGTCTGGGGTTCCCTGTTTATTATGAGGGCGATGGCAAGAGAGTGGTGGATATAAAACGACAACGGTATATGTCCCATCTTCTACACGAGGGTGTGTTACTTAAAACATCAGCACAGTGTGTACCCCCCCACACACACACATACACACGCTACAAACTTTCTCCACAGCATTTAGGCATTCATTCACACCTGATACATACAGTGCAAAATAAATCACCCAAAAAGATCATACGTTTATGATGTTAGCAGTTTTAACACATTGTGTGCCAGAGGTTTATTAAAATACTGCACGTTCAGTGCCTGCAAACTGTACGTTCAGTGCCTGCAAATCTTCCATCCACTTACGTTGATACGTTTCGTGCTGTAGAAGCCCCGACGCGGAAGTGCATGTAAACAAAGCGTGCGTGCGAGACGGAGGAGGGTCCCGACTAACACCTGGAACAATAATATTTCTAACACGATCCTCCATTGCAGAGTGATCGCGGATCGAAAATGGCTCACTTCCACCACGTTAAAAAGAAATGGAGATATTAACTCATTCCCTGCCTAGGACGTAAAAAACGTAATTTTTTCCAATTGCCTTTATTTTTTTAATGTATTTAACTTTTTTCATTTTCCCCAAAAAATATTAAAAATAAATGAAAAAAGTTATCAAAAAAACACGGCCCCCTCGCGTATTAGGAGGGCAGGGTGAGTCATCAGAACCAAGGACGGGTGTTCTTGACGAATCTAACATGTTAAAAATTGAGTTTGAAGTTATAATGGGTTTGTATAGGAAGGGGGCGTGTCTGATAAAATGATTATCAAATATCTAAATACTAAATCAATCAACTTAAAAACGGTCTGGGGGGCTCACAAAAGCCTGAGTAGACGATAGAATGACCAAAAGTTTTTTTTAAAGTGAAATATCCCTATAATACTAGCCGTTAAATGGTTAATTTATTTTATTTTATTACTATTTGTTTTGTTAAGACCGAACAGGAAGGCCAAAAGCATGTTACAAAAGTACAACCACTTTATGGATTGGTGGCAATGGGGCTGCCTTACCCAAGGAAACGCATGGAAAAATCCTTACGCACAACCTTACGCACTTCTGGAAGTTGCATCCATGGGATTTACATTTCAAACCGTCTTTTTATAGAATAACACTATGTTTTGCAATAAAATGGGGGGGGAAATCACATGGTTTGATGACTGAAGCAATTATGTAATACGTGCAACTGCGACGACGCGCAAGGACGGCAGATGTAACGTTTGCAAACCTTTCACGTATGTATGAAATTCATTATTCCTACTGGACAGAATGGTGGATGTACGGTATATTTACCCACATTTGGCTATACTGTGTTCCATTTTGAACTATAAGAAAACCGAATGCCCTCTTTTTGTTCTTAAATCAGTGCCAAGTAAATAAAAAGATAATTGCCAATAGTGCCAGCCATTTTTCTTTTTAAGTAGTCACAGAATATTTATCTTTAGTATGATTGATCCTCTGATGGTTGGTAATCACGGGGGCTTTCACTGTGCTTCCGTGAAAAAGAAAAGATTTCCACGCGACCTCCCGTTTATGTTCTATTGACAAAAATGCAGGGGGAAAAATACAACTCAAGTTACAGCTGTTTCCCGCACACGCTAACCAGGAAGCAGATGGCGCATTAAATGTTGTGATCACATGATCTCTCTGCCTCGGAGCCTGAAATGGGGGCTCATAGGATGCACAAGAGCGCCATCTAGTGGTAAACACTGAAAACACAATTTGGACGTGTACACGTCAATGGCGCTCTGGGCTTTTGAAAAAATTGGACATGTACACGTCAATGGCACTGGATGAGTTAATGGTTAATGGTTAATTAAAGAACAATGGAGAATAAGAACAATGTCTCCCTACACCAAACCGTGAATTTTGTGACCGTTGCATAATATTGAAAAATAAGGCTTTGGCCCAGTGATACTGATACATGTGGTTCCGGTGTATGTTTATCGAGTATTTTACAATCAGACTTAGCCATTAGCCAATCAGAGTCAGGATAGGGAACTGTCAGTTTTATAAAAACCATGGTATAGCACTCTCTCTCGTCTCTTATTTTTGAAATATTATTCATTGTGGACAGTAGTGGACGTAACTTTAGTCTCAACGTGCGGTAGAGGTGTGTCCGATTTTTCCTGATGGTTTGAGTTGTCTTGCAGTTTAACAAATCCTGCGCTTGCCTGGGTAATCAAGGGTTGTATATTCCAAGTTGAGTATTGATGCTACGCCTGAGGCAAGTTAAGTGAGCAAAAATGTCCTTTGTGCACATCCACTGTTTGACCTAGAGGAAATACTTTAAAACATACTTTGTTATAAGAGATGGATAACAATCTCTCTCAACTAAGAACAGTTTTATTTTGATTACCATGACTTTAGTATTATTTCTTGGGAATTAGTGCACATGCTGTAGTAAAACCTGGAGTGTTATTTAACTCTTGACATTGAGGTTGGTCAATTTTTACACTCGCAGTTCACACACTCACACTCCGGATTTTGTAGTGTTGGATTAGACAATCACAAGTGATGGCTAACTCCATGTTGTAACTGACTCCTGTCCCTCTGGCTCGTCTACAGTTGGGTTTTGGTAACGCTATCGAAGTTTGTTCAGCATTGACCTTACAAACCTCAGTGTGTCTTTAACTCTTTAGAGTGTACAAATGGAACCAAATAGAATTGTACACAATGGATTCAATTTCAAATGTAGCAAAAGTAGCAGATCGACAAGCTCAAAACACGTCAAGCTTGCAGATCTAATACTTTTTTTTTCACACTGTAGTATGATCAAGTAGGGTGTTAATTTACGAAAAAAACATGGAGATAGGAGAGGTTTCTGCCTGACAGCGACGATATACCATGCTGAATGCAAAAGTTGGCTGAACATATTATGTAAATTATATAGAACAAACGCTATACTATATTTTCTCAAACTGAATGATGGGCTGCTGTCGCTAACCCACACATACTTGCACATTGCTACTTTAAAAAAAAGGAGCCACTCTAGTGGGATTTCAATCCTAGGCCACAACACGGGCACAGGCAGTTCCACAGACAAGAGTCTTAAAGCTGCATTTTGCAGTATTCTTTGATAGTCACAAGGTCTGGAAATAATGTACGCTGTGTGAAGGTTTCATTGAGACACAAGGCTGCCGACCAATAGACGCACTTGCAGGCTGTTTTTGTTGTTTCTAAGCCATGGTGTCCTATGGCGGCCCGTCTCAAGACTACAGACGTTGTGTGTGGGATTTTCATACCGAACTCTGTGAGATAGAGGCTAGCTGACGCCCTCCTCCAAGCACCGTGCTCACATCCCTCAGACTGCAGGTTGGCAAAATGGTTTGGCGAATGTAGGAAATATGTGAGCACCTACAGTCTACTAAAATTAAAAACCGATAAACATTTCCCACAGGCCAGTTGATTCTAGAAAAGTGCTGGGGTGCATACAGAACCTGGTATTGTCGCTGATGCCAAGTGCATGCTCTGCGTACTTTTCAATCTGCATACTTTCAATCAGTGAACTGGTGAATGTGCAACGAGATATTTGACCGTACATAGCCTGGAACAATAACCCCCCAGGTTGTGTTTTTTTTCTTCTGCTCTGAGTCTCACTCTTATGTACGGTATCTTCTAACTCACTCTCTCCATCTTCCTCTCTTGCCTTCTCACTCCTGCCTCTGTACTTGCTCTATCTCCTCTCTCTCTCTTTCACTCTCTCCTGCTCTAGCACTCTTTTTTTGTGTCCTTGCTTTCTCTCTGTCTCTCTCTCTCTCTCTCTCTCTCCTTCTCTGTCTCTCCCTCTCCCTCTCTCTCTTTCTGTGCTCCTGGAGCGGGGGATGCCAGGGGGACAGAGTGCAGATAGGACCTGTCTCCATAGCAACAGCTTCTGCAAGCTGCTGACACCCTACTGGGGGGAGCGGGAGGAGGGAGGGAGGGGGAGTGGAAGGAGGTGCATGGAGAAAAGAAGGAAACAGTGTGGTGGGGGGGGGGTCACAAAGAGGAGAAAAAAGAAGGGAGAGGGAGAGCGAGAGAGAGAGAGAGAGAGAGAGGGGGAGAGAAGGAGAAATGAGTGAGAGAGAAAGGATAACAGGGGTTAAGGAGGGAGAGAGGGGGAGAGATGGTAGAGAGAGAGAAAGAGAGAGGGAGAGAGAGCGAGGCAGTCGACCCTGCTTCTTCCCCAGGGACTAGTGGTCTGCTCATGTTCACTAGCAAAATTAGCATAAAGATGGGGGGAGGTGTGTGTGTGTGTGTGTGTGTGTGTGTGTGTACGGACACACGTACATGTGTGCATGTGCAATTGTGAGTTTTTCTGTGTGTGTGTGACACGGTTTCTCAGAAGGGGGAGGGGTAGTGAGCTTACGTCGGAAGGAGAGTTGTGTATTTGTGAAAAGGTATCATCATGTATTTCTTATATATATTTGGTGGAAACCTATGTTGGATTTGAGTGCATATGTTACGTGTTCCTACTGGTGTGTGAGTGTGTGTGTGTGTGTGTGTGTGTGTGTGTGTACACAGTTTTGGGTCTTAAACCTCCTTCCTGTTTTCTAGTCCTCTACCCTGTGGTTCTCCCTCTCTCTCTCTCCCTCTCTCACTGTACTGGAGGGCTTCAGTTTATTAGCCGGTGATGCAACTCTTGTGTGTCTGCTTATATAAGCACTCTGAACATGTGCCTGTGTGTGTGTGTTTGTGTGTTGACAAGAATACAGTTATATCATTTCTAACTTCCGGTCTGAAGCCTTTACCCCACCTCCCGTAGCCCAGATTCCTGTTTTATACTGTCCTGAAACTTACATGTCCAGTAGTTGTATAGTATTACAAGTGATGTAAACATCAGAGACGGTAGACTTAGCTGTTGTAATTGCATTATTGGCTATAGGGCAAAGAGCGAAAGACCATTCGTTTTTCCCATTGGGATATACGAAAAATATTTATATAGATTATTTTAAGCCTGGAACCAAGCCATCCAGGCTCCTGGTGAATCATGAATCTAAATATTTAATTATATTATATATACTATATTTAATAAGTACCCTTTTTTCCAGTTTACTAATATATTGTTTTGATACAGGATCAAATGTTTTATGGTCATGATTCTCCAGGAGCCTGGATGGCTTGGTTCCAGGCTTAAAATAATTGATATATATATCTTCGGAAATCTCTATGGGAAAAATTAATGGGCTTTCTAACTGTGGAACCACAAAATGGCCACCACAGCTATGCCCAATAGTTGAGTAGAGGTTAAGAAGAAAGTATATTAAATCACTTTGTTCTGAAGGTGACCCTCTGTTCTTCATCACCTGAAGTAAAGTATATAATTCCTGACTCAAAACTTGCTTACTTCACTGAACTTTGGGTGTGAAAGAGTTGCACTTCCTCAGAACATGTTCCAACCATTCTTTTACTTCTGGCTTACATAGCATGATGACAGGAAAACTCATATTGGGCTCACAATATCCATACGATACAATATTATTATTTTTCTTTCCCCAATTTACAAAGTTACAAAGTGCTTTACTTACAAAAATAAATACAATTATACAAGCTTAAGGGTCAAGTGAAGTAAGTTCTCACTAACTGTAAACCACATTGTTTCAGAGGACAAATAGACACTAATAACAAATATAATGTAATTACAGTATAAATATAAATTGCACTAACCTCATAGTCATATTGTTGTCATCTGGACTTTACCAACAGAGTGTAGCCTAGTTATTAAGCTCAAAATATCTATAATACCAGAGAGGGTCACCTGTAAAAAATATTTGGCTTTGATGCTATCTTAGATTAGATGTAGGCCTATTTGACAGTGCAGAAACATAATTGCCTTGATGCATGTAACAATAACGAGCGTCAACAGGTGTCAGCTGGACACAGACGCACACCTCCCCTCAGCAGTCCTCTAAACTGAGTGACTGGAGTCTGTTTCATTTCTCATCAAAAGCCCTTGAATATGATGGGATACATTCAAACTCTCACAAATACCCACCAGATATAATCACAATGAGAGATCTTGCCATTATTCATTTGATTATTCAGCTGTTATCCGTTGTTTTTGTGTGCCTTTTTTGCTCTTTTCTTTTCACTGAGCCCATTCTGATTCTATCACTCACAAGAACGTAAATTATTTGTGACTGATTGGATAACATTTGCATAAAGTCCCACATGAATATTTGCTATGACAATGTACAACAGAGTGTGAAAGAATGGGCTTGCAATGCTGTAAAATCATGGGCTTTTAATACGTCCTATTAAACGGTCAAACTTACACTTTTTGTGAGAGAACGTAGGTCCCACGCACTCAAAACTGTAGCAGGAAAAAGCAGATATATTTAAACAAGACTTTAAGACGTTTAGTGGCTAGCCTAATGCACATGCTAGCTATGAAGCTAAATAGCTTCCTCGCGTTCGCATCCAACACAGTTTCATAC
This sequence comes from Gymnoscopelus braueri, assembly GCF_963280865.1. Taxonomy (NCBI): domain Eukaryota; kingdom Metazoa; phylum Chordata; class Actinopteri; order Myctophiformes; family Myctophidae; genus Gymnoscopelus; species Gymnoscopelus braueri. The sequence continues at coordinate 27,610,387 of NC_137621.1, read as the reverse complement.
CATAACACACATTTTGGATGAACATCAACATTAGTCACTTGCTTGGTTAACTGCTTCGTGGAACATCATTTTTTTTTATTAAATACCATTTACCTGGAATTTGGCGGGAAAATGTGTATTTTTCTCACGGAGAGTGTTAGTACGCAAGACAGACATGTTCTGTTGTTCCATAAAATTGTATCCATAATATTTCCACACATCATATTTAACTTGTTTTGTGGAGGATACAATGGGCAAGCTGAACTTCTCTCGACTGGATATACATTACAACCTGACAAATCGCATTGATCGCATTGTATTAATACTGACAATATTGTGATGAATTTGAATTCTCCTCAGTACAATTATGTACTGAGTGTTTTTTATCACGATAAACAATATAATATCGTATTTCATCCCATCCCTACCTACCATTATGACAAGTTGAAGGATTATGCACATTACTTTTCAGGCTGCTGGGTTAGGGCAGTGGTTCTCAACCTGTGGGCCGGGACCCCCAGGCCTTCCCCACATGATTTTGGGGGGACAGTGAAGTGACAATTTTATTACCTTTACGACCCTTTTAATACCTTGAAAAAAAACATTACTGCATCCAAATAATCAACAAACTATACAAAACATTGGCCAAATTGTTAGATAATAAGAAAGAGGCACATTCTTTTTAAAATAGCCGATCTACAAGCTCGCAACGCCTCACAATTTTCACAGCATTTATCTGTGGAACCAAGTCAAACTAAATGTAATGCCTCAACTCCTACACGGGGTGGGGGTCCCCCCGGTTCAAATATGATTATTTTGGGTGGTCACGGCCTGAAAGGGTTGAGAACCTCTGGGTTAGGGTACAAGATCTGCATCTCCATTAGCCATGAAAGGGAGCCTTACCTTGCCAACTCGTACACTATTTTAACTCAACACTCAAGAAAACCCATGGGTAATTATCCTGAATCTTGTCCCAGTCATCCTATCAATTATCTTGTCTGACATCACATGTTAGAGAGCAGCAGTTCCCAAATTTGGTACTTTGGACCACTGGTACTGTTGGTTTTTCTATCCTGCCAAGTTCTAACTAGTCCCGGATTAGATGGCTAGAATTACAAGGACACCAGGTGAATGCAATGAACACCCTGGTAGAATGGAAACACAGCGGCGCTGTGTATCCAGAGTGCCAGGATTGGCACAGTTTTATCTCTGGGACCCCACTCTCTGAGAGTGTACAAACCAAATGGACCCTTGATTCCATTTGCACACTCTCAAAGAGTGTGGTCCCAAAGATGTACCGATCCTGGCACTCTGGATACACACCACTGTGTCAACCCTACAGGTCTGAGTTACAGACCCGCAAGGTTCCAGTAGATTACTAACTGTCAATGATTTAGCTGGGGACCCCTGCGTTGAAATCCAGTATGTTAGAGGCTGGGGACTTGAACCTCCTCTGTATCTAACTCTAGAAGAGAAAGGAGTGAGAAATGTCCACCAACAGAGGAGAAACCGTTCTGATTAACAGGAATAGAAATTCAAAGCTGATATTCATTTTCTTTTTAACTAAAAGAGAAACTCTTGGCACTCCTCCTCCTCCTTGTGATCTTCAAAGAAATACATGAGGTTGCGTCACTGCAGTCTGAGATGTCTGTATGCCTTCATCTTGTCCCCGTCTCCTCTGTAGTAGTAGCCCATTTAACAGACCAATTAACCACCAGTTCTTCAACTTTGGATGTGTTTGGGAGGGGGTTTCTTCTGTGAATGCTGGTGCAGACACTGCCCCCTATAGTAACTTGACAGCTAGTGCACCCCTCTGTAAAATGTAAGTGTCTGACTTTGAACCAGCACTGTATATGTATATACATGTGCGCGTGTGTGTGTGTGTGTTCTCCACATTGAACTAATGCATTTCTGATTTTTTTTTGCAGAGTGCGGCAGCAGCACCCAGCCCAGTGATGGGAAACATGCCCCCTAATGACGGCATGCCAGGCGGTCCCATGCCTCCAGGTTTCTTCCAGGTAAGAACCTGCTTTCACCACTCCACCCATCGTACATCAGCAACCAGTCTAATCCTTTTTTTAAAGATGCACTGGACAATTTTACTTACATTTTGATGATTCGTGTTAAGAAGGCCTGGGGGGGGTACCTCCTGGAGGAGCGGTGTTTCAACAAGGGATGTGCTATGCTGCAGTTATGATGTGGGACAAGATGCTGTAGGCAACATTGTAGTACAAAATTGTTAGATTGTCATAACATTGTCTGCTAACAACATGGTCTACATGTATATAGTCTGCATTTCTATAGCGCCTTTTATCTAAAGCGATTTGCGGTGTGCATTACATTCAAACACTGACGACAGTGGAGGCAACATTCACGGTACCAAGTTACCTGCTCAATGGGGGCAGTTACGGTTCAGTGTGTTGCTCAAGGACACTTGGACATGAAGCCAGGAGGAGTCGGGGAATCCAACTGGTAACCTTCCAGTTCTTACATGGCCAATCCTGAGCCCCTCGTGTTTTTTTCCCTTGCCTCTGTGTTTGGGCCAAACGGGACTCCCTCTTTCTTTGGTGTTTCGCCCAGGTGGGTGTGGTTATATGCCTAAACCCTAACCTTAACCCTAACCTCACACACACTATGCCTAACCTCAACCTCCAAACCACTCCCATCTGGGCGAAACACCGGGAAAAGGGAGAGTCCGTCTGAAATTGCTCCCAGTATATCCTCAGCCAATCAGAGGAGCTCTATGTGAGGGAGAGTGGAGTGCCTAGTACAGCCTGTCATTCTTGCAAGCGCGCACAATTGACATGATTGACATTGTTGTCACTGCAGTGTAATTGTGTTATATGTAACAGTGTTACTCTGTTGTTTTCCCACGCACTGCAAAAGAGCTTCCGATGTTTGTCACTCAAACGGCTCTAATTCAGAGTTGTTGATGACAGAAATCTATTCAGAATTACCTGCGGGATCTTACTGAAGACGAGCCCAACTCTCTCGCAAAGGACTGTATTCTCTGTGGATGCATTGATGACAGTGATTGATACATTAGGTTTACAGTTACAATGTTATATACCTATAACATTTATATTTAGTTGGGCACATATATTATATCTAGGGCTGCAACTATAGTGATTATTCTATCGATTACTTTTTCTATTAATTAAATAATAGAGAAGCTTTTTATTTATTTTACTATTTTAAATAATTGTTTATATGTCAACAAATCGATTAGCCACTCTTTCATTCTTTGTCACGTGACGGTGTAGTGCAAAAATAGTTTAAATCACCAATCTACAAGTTCACAACGTGTGGCATGGCGAGAGCTTATAGTTCGGCTATTTTTTTTACTATTTTAGAAACTTTTTTATATATTTGCTTTTTGCCTATAATGACATTTCTAAAATAGGGATTTATTATCAATCAGTAATTTATTAAATGATTGAATCATTAGTATAATCGATTACATTGATCAGTTCGATTCATTGTTGCACCCCTAATTATATCTTGCCACAAGGCCGGCTCGACACAGGCCCGAGGAGCAGGAGGGAAATTGCTGCCCAACCCATTTGCCAGGACGAGCCAGTCTTTGGTCTAGGCCGAGAATCAAACCTCTAAATTAAACTACCAAAATAAAACAAAACGCAAAAGAACAGAGTTGTACAGACGGAGTATGATCAATCAAGAAATAAAATGTGAGTGAACCTCTCTGAAGAAAGTGTCTTCCTAGAGAGCTGAGGGATTGTAAACACTGGAAGATAATATAGACACCCAGCTTGCTTAATTCTTCTGAACAGGCAACAAGCTGTTATTTTCCTATGATAGTTATATTATTTCATAAAATGGTACATCTAGTTTATACATCTAGTTTGGGGGCTTCAACAGTTAATTGAGCTAATTGATTTCAAATATCAATAATTTAATACAATAATCAATTAATAATCAATCCCTATTTGGGGCATGTCATTATAGGAGAGAAGCTTCAAAAGAATTCAAAAAAATAGTTAAAATAGCTGATCTACAGTTGTATCCCGATGCGTTGTGAGCTTGTAGATAATATATGCTATTTTAACTATTATTGCACGACACCGCTGTGCGACAAAGTATAAAATAATGCTTACGTTTTGTTGATATATACAAAATAAAATAAAAAATACGGTACAAAAATTGCGCTTCTAGATTCTTCGATTAATCAGAAAGTCATCAATAGAATAATTGCTAAGAAAATAATCTATAGTTTCAGCCCTAATCTAGTTTGATAGTAATACTGGATTCTGCAAAAATGGAGCTAAGCTTGGTAGCATGCTTGTTTCCAGATTGTATTAATGAATGTAGCTAGTTTCACTTTCTAGCTTGTGCTAATTTGTCCAAAGTTGCCTATGACACTTTTTAATATCACCTGTTTAATAGTCATTCATAATATACACTCGTCTTTATATGATTCTTATTCCACCTTTCTCCATGGACTTCTTATTTACCTCTGCCATCTCTCTGGCTCTCAACATTCACTCATTCATTCATCCATCCATCCCTCGCTCTTGATCCACTGCTCCATTGATTGCATGATTCATCCATCCCACATTAAAACCTCTTCACTCCTCCTCGTCTCTCTTTCCCTCTCTGCGTATATCTCTTGTCTCTCTGGCCCGTCCCAGCTCTGTGACGGCAAAGGCTTTTTTAGTGTGGGAGATGACTGTCTGAAGGGCCAGAATGACAGACACACAAACACTTCTTGTCAGAGTACGCACGCACACACACACACACACACACACACACACACACACACACATACACACACACTGTCACACAAACATATTGTCACTCAGGTACACATACTGCCGCACAAATGGTCACACACAGACGCACACACGCAGGGCGCATGCATGTTTTACCCACACATACACACAAACACGTTCATGCAGTCACACATACACATACACACTCTCAGCCAGGCAGCGGTGTGATGGACAGCGCTGGCATTTGGCAGGAGGCACGATAAGGTGGTGGAGAGGAGTAGGAGAGAACCCGCGAGTGACACGAAGGAGAGAGGGAGAGATTGAGAGTGGTTGAGGAGCAAGAGGACAGAGAGAGAGTGTGAGAGATCTGTGTGGCCAGCGTTTGTTTTCTGTGGCTACCTCCTGTCTTCTTCTCCGTCTGCTTGCTAAGGAGGAGAAGAGAGAGATGGGGGGGAGCAAAGGTGGAGAGAGAAAGAGAAATGAGATGGAGAGAGCAGGCGAAGGACGGGGGTATCTAGTGAGAGTGTGACTGCAAATAAGCGAGGGAGTGAGCAGAAAGAGGGAAAGAGGGCGAGGGGAGACACACGGGGAAGTGCTATTTATAACATTGGTGGAGGAGTGAGATTGGGTGGAGTGTGCGTGCGTGCTCTCGCACGCTCATGTGTACGTGCTATGTGTCTGTTTGTGTACACTTTGTTTTCAAGAGGCCATATCATTATAGAAAGCTTGGCTGCTTGCTGCAAATATGCTTAGTGCTCCTATTGTACACTTAAGGGGTGTAACTGTCACTGTCTCCCTATGAATAGTTCCATTTATGGATATTGTCTTACCAAGACGTGGCTGATGACTGGCTTCTATTCTGTTTTGCTGTGGGGCATGCTGTAACTCTAAAGGCTTCACATACAGGTGTGGTTTACAAGATTACCACGCTAGACTAAATCTCTACTAAAACTCCTGACGTTTATAAAGAGGGAAAGGTGGTTTGTGATTCGGACTTACCTCTGTCTTATCCTAGGCCTGGCAAATAGTTGTAGGTGCCTGACATTTCCTTGCATTTTGAAAAACCTCCACAAACCGTATGTGCTTTTTTTTTTGTCTAATAAGGATTGTGGAATTCCAGTTACCATCTAGAAGTTGTCCTAGTAGAAGCTGGCCTTCTCTGGACAAAATAAAACAAAAACAGATTGACAAGGGACTGACAGAGACAAATGGGAAGAGACTGAGGTCGTAGAATTTACGCAGATTTATTAACTTGGTTCCTTGACCTCTTGTTTAAGGGTGAAATGTCAGCAATCACACATCACATTTGTAGACAAGGAGAACTGCTCGCTAACTCTATACACAATGACAGAAAAACACATTAAACTAAATGCCCTTGGCTTATAATGAACAAATGCAAGCTGACAAACTATTATTATTATTTATGTATTTATTTTTTAATTATTGTTCATTTCATTTTAGTATTCCTCTTTGTAGTATTCCTCCTTGTGTGGGGAAAGTTAATTCCTGTTCTGTTCATCATGTAAAGTTTGAGCCTTTGGTAACACTGCCCCCATGTGGTTAAAAGTTAAACTGCACCCAATTGTCATTACCTCCTGATTTCCAATGGCATTCTAGAGCCACAGCTTTAAACTGGCATTGACTAGACTACTGTATGTAGATTATAAACACAAAACATACTACACACATTATAATACATGCTCGACTATCTTCAGTCATCATGTTGGACTGCGGGGATGGTCCAGCTTTTATTTCCATCTTCCCTCTGTTTTCCTCTACCTTGACGCTTCCTACTGGCTCCTCCCCTCTCGTCCTTCTCCTATGTTTCTGATCGGCTGGTTCCTCCAGGTGTAACCCCACCCCTGGCCCCCCCCCCTCTCTGATATCGCTCTTCTTTCTTAAAGGGACCACCCGGCTCTCAGCAGTCCCCCCATGCACAGCCCCCCCCTCACAACCCAAGCAACCCCATGATGGGACCCCACGGCCAGGTAAGCTGCTGACACTCTCTCAGACATCCCTCCTTCTGTCTCTCACTTTAACACCCCCCCCCCCCAATCCACAACCACGCACCCCAAGTTCTTTCTCTCTGATGTCTTATCTTTCTTTCCCTCCACGCTTCTATTCACCAGTGGCACTCTTTTATCCATGAGTCTCCTTTGCTGTACTTTAGTCCTGTCTAACTACCCCTCCCATAGATATTGATCCCTCCAACATCCAGCATCCAACTCCGTCATAACAGCCATGCAGCCAGAGGCTGCAGGACTTGCTCGTCCTCGAGGCCCAGACACGGCTGTCCTTTGTGGGATGAATAATTCACTCCCTCCCCTCTTCCCCGATGCAGCTTGTGGGGGCTGCGCGCTTATCTGCTACTACACACACACACACACACACACACACACACACACACACACACACACACACACAAACTTCTTTTTCACCTCCTCTCCCTTACCTTCTGCTTACTGTTCTTGCACCTTATAAATAAAACAGGGGACAGGGACTACGGACACTCATGTAACACATACACAACACACGCACTGGCTCCTACACATTGCGTATAGTACGTCCACACGCATTCATACTGAACTGAAGGCACACTGTTCTTTAAGGATATTTATTTACACTACCCAAGAGTGATGGCAATAATCGGTGTGTTCCGCCAGGGGGAAAAAAGGGGGGAACTTTCTCAGTGGATGAGCCCGCTCCCACACTTCCAGCCAGCACAGTGGCTGCAGATCTTCCACTGTGGAGGTGAAGCTAGTTCTCGCCCCATTAGCTGCGGCAGGCCGGCTCTTCATTCTTGTGGTTTCTGGTTTCCTCCTCGTGTGTGAGAGCGTGCGGACACGCTTCCTCTGAAGGTTTTTTGTTGAACGGTGTTGTTGGCCTGAGGTGTTTCTAAATACGCCAGGCAGACCACAGGCCGAGTCGGCTTACACCGCAGTGTGAACAGCATGTGCGAGCATCTGTGAGTGCTCCTCCACACACACACACACACACACACACACGCACACGCACACGCACACACATTCAAGTGCATGTTGTGTACAGAAGCAGGTATAAACACACACATGCAGGTATACAAACATGCACACACACAAACACTTGAGTGTGTCAGTGGTGTTGTGTACAGAAGCAGGTATAAACACACACATGCAGGTATACAAACACACACATGCACACACACAAACACTTGAGTGTGTCAGTGGTGTTGTGTACAGCAGCAGGGTCCTGTCTGTGGCTTTTAAATGAGGCCGGGTTAGCAAAGTTTCACCCACTTCACTGTCATCCTCCATTCCCCATCAACACCATCCATCTGTATGTCCCTAGTGCTACCCCTCTTGAGTGCGCTTAGATTTATCAATAATGGAAACATCCTTCTCTTTGTGTCCCTCTTTTTCCTTACCCCCCCCCCCCCCCCGCCCACCTCGGCCCTTCTCTCCATTCCTCTACTCAGCCTTTCATGTCACCACGGTATCCAGGTGGACCGCGCCCATCACTCCGAATGCCAAATCAGGTATCCTTCTTGTCCCCTCTTGGCTTTAACTCTGAGAGTGTACAAACAGAGTGTACATTTGTAGAAACTCTTTACAAATGGATAAATGAAGACGGTGGATTTTTATTCAGGCCTCTATCTCCATATATCGGTCCTTGCTAGGCAGGGCAAGTTTATTTGATTAGCTCATTTTATTTTTGTTGTTTTTGCGCAAGGCATTTAAAGGTGCGGTAAGGCATTTAGAAAGAAATAAGAATAAAATCGATAAATAGGCTAAATAAAGGAATGTCAAAGAGTGTCCAATTATGTTTCTCACACTGTCAGCAATCACCTTTTCATTCTACTTACAGCAAAATTCTCCATTCACTGTTCTACATGTAATGTAGACACAACTTATTGTGATTCATCAATATTTAAAAAATGAATTGAATTCAGAAACGATTCACTGATTAAAATTCACCATTTTACATCAAAATATACAAATGTTGAATAGTAGTCAGAGTTGCTTATGTGTTGCATAGTAACTTCTCATCGGCAGGTACATTTTCAAGCTGATCACAGCCTGCCTCTCAAACAAAGAGCAAGAGTAGACAGAAATGGTGCCATCTTATAGTGAACATTAGTGAGGACCAATGTATGGAGATGAATTATTATTGATCTTTTAACCCATTAAGACCTGAGGCCGATTCAAAAAATGTTCTAAATCCGATTTAATTTTTTGAAAATAATGTAAAAAATATTTTTTCACGATTTTTCAAAAATAGCAGATCTACAAGCTCATAGCGCGGCACTCGGTGCCGCGCTATGAGCTTGTATATCTGCTATTTTTGAATAGCTAAAGAATTCTAAAATGACACAGATGCGTTCCAGGTCTCAATGGGGTAAGCTGTTTTCTTTTTTTACTCATGTCTTTGCTTTCTGTTAAATACCCTTTTTGTTCAACATTAAGTGTTTTGCCTCTTCTTTGGTCTTCCTTTACCAGTGGAGCACGACAGCTGATGTCTTTTTTTTTGGTTATGAATATTGGCACACTTTAATCCGTTCCTTGTCATCCCGTTTGTGTTAGCCTCCTGGGGGCATCCCTGGATCCCAGCCTCTCCTGCCAAACAGTCTGGACCCGACCAGACCGCAAGGTAGGAACCAATGCATTGTCATATTTACATGCAGAGGTCTCTCCACCCAGGGCGTTTCATTAACTTGACCGAAGTCCCTCAGGGCTCTATACTAGTGTATTTTCTGTTTTCTGTTATTGTGGGGAAAGCTTTAGCCGAAAATAGCCGATCGACAATTTCCCAACGTGCTCTACAAAGTAAATTCAATATACGAAAGTTATATATATAAATGAACAATTATGCAAAACAATTATACAAGACGGGACAATTAAAAAAATAGTTTATTGTTGCAATTTTCCTTGTCTCCTGTTCTATGGCAGTGAAGCACTTTGTGCTGTTGCCTGGAAAGGTGCTATATGAATGAAATAAAACATTTTTCCATCTCATTAGGTCTCTTCTCTTAGTCCATATTTCTGGGGTTTTAAAGTGTGTATGAAGGCAGGGTGGCCATGTGGTCTTCTTTGAAGATTTGAAAGTCTCACTTTAGTCCTTTATTTAAATGGAGATCCTTTACACCCACCTTGTTTCCTTTTTTCCCCCTAAGCATATCCCTGTGGTTAAAAATCACTCTCCCCTATTATCTCTCCATTACAGTTGTCTTCAACATCCCTCAAAATGGTTACTGTATTAAGCCTGAAATATGCTTAGATGTGTGCAGGTGTTGCACACCGAAAATAGCAGATCTCCTATTGTAGCTCAAAACACGTCGCCACGTGATCTACCAGTTCGACGTGTTGTGAGCTTTTAGACTATTTTCCGTACGCGACACAACTAAGTATAAAACCGGTATTAAAATCTCCTCTGTCCTCAAAAGTGAATTTATTGTGGCAAAATGTTAGTGCATATGTGACTTGAGGCCAATTCTACAAATTAGATCAGTAGTTCGATGTGAGTGAATGGCTTAGAGATTAGACAAAGCCTATGCTGTGTGCTGCGATTCTGCCAAACAATCTTATTGAACAGTTAGTACATAGAAATTATGTCTACTCGATGCTTCTGCTGCAAATACCGAATTATAATTCATTTGGAATCATTCTAAGGCCTAAACATCGCTATGTAAAATACATTTGGATAATCACTGGCATGATCAGATTAAAGAAATTCCATTTTGCCTGTATGGTTCTAATTGTAAGCCTCTCATTACTTAATAAATTATGGTTATTATTTCTGCCTTATGAGAAGCTGTGTGTGTGTGTCACACATACACGTGGTATATTGGATAGTTCCCCCAGGCTAGTGAACTTATTGCGGCAACCCTGGTATAGTCTGAGCTTGTTTTCTATTTGTGAGGCAGTTTTATCCAGGGGTAGGCAGGTAGGCTTAGCACCTTTTTTACATTTTAGTCATTTTATGTACTTAATTGTTGAAACATACTAGTACAAATGCAGCCAGATGGACCCCAAATCAGCGAAGACTTCCTGCCATGTAGTCAACCTTGATACAAGATTAACACTCGTAGTTAACTCATTAACCGCCAGAGTAAAACATAGCTGCCCCTTGCCAGCGATTCCGAGCGTTTTCACTAACCTTTGAAAAATCATTGAATATTATTCTTCACAACGATCCATCCACCGATCGCTTTAAAAGACGCAGCCAAGTCTCGTAGAATCAGGGGGGAAAAGAGCGTGCGATAATCCGTTCCATAGTTATTGGCAGTTGGATGTAGGTTGTTTTGGCCAAAAAGCAACAGAAAGCAGAGAAAAGGGCATTTTTCCAAATCCATTAGAACGGGAGTGAATGTGGCAGTTTTTTTTTGCGATCACGTGATTTCCTGCTTCACTGGGAGTCAAATGGTGACTCATAAGTTAGCGAAGAGCGCCATCTAGCGTAAAAACTGAAAACACCATGCGTCAAAACACGTCAATGTGTTAAGATAGTTTGGTTTTGTTCGATATTGTGACGGTATATTTCAATGCAGTATATGTTGTGCAGTGGAGGTACAGCTGTGAACATAATGCTGTGGCAGAAACTGTGTTTTTACATCTAACAGAGTTTGAGCTGATTCAAGATGTAAAGCCTTACTACAGGAGAGATCAGATGTTGAATTAACAGTTACTCACATCTATCAGAAAATGTTCTACCATTCCAGCTGTCCCCAAAGATGGTTGATAGAGCTCAAAACTGGCCTTTGTCAGAGTTTGTGTATGTGTGTGCATTTCAAACCCCAAATGTTTCCTAAAGAATATTTATCCCCAAATTAATATCTCAAATTCATAAAAATTAAACGTGTGTGTGTGGGTGGGTGGGTGGGGGATTTGGCTGGGGATTACAGCTCCAAGTTCACAACTAAATGGGATTAGATTAGAGCAATAATCTTGTCTGTTGCATCTCTTAAGTCCTGAGTTTATTAACCATATACTTCGTTAACCGGAGGCCCCCGGGGGGCATTCGTCCCTCTACACAAAATGTCGTTGCCGTTATACAAGCTCACAACGTGTCACATTGCGATGCATTGTGAGTTTGCAGATTCTGATCTGCTGTTTCTGCCGAATGTTCCCCCCAGAATAGGGACACGAGTGTGGTAATGTGGTTAAGAGATGAGCCATAAAGTGGATTTCCATGTGTATGTGTTTGGTTCTGGTCAGTGTGTGTGACCCTTTGTCTTTTCTTTCAGGACATCCTAACATGGGTGGACCAATGAGAATGAACCCTCCACGAGGAATGGCCATGGGACCACAGGTGAGACATTGGATTATCTGACATGCACACATAGATGCTGCTACTGTCTTCCACACTGTCACCTCCAGTCTTGCCACTATTCTGTGTTGCTACTATTACCTCCTGTGTACATAATAACCACAAATGCAAAAATCCATATTTATTCACCCATATTGCCCATATCATGGGCAATATGTTTGAGAACTTGCTGTGTAACTATTTGTTTATACTGTCATTATTCAGTGCACCAACCTCAACAAGAGAAATTCCTTGTATGTGCAAACATGCCTTGCAATGTATGATGAGCGTTCATGTCCTGCTATAATACTTAATATAGAAGAGAGCTGGTTGTTTCTGTTTGGGGGTTTAAATTGTTTCAATCTCTTTTTGCACAGAACTATGGGGGCATGAGGCCTCCTCCCAATTCTATGGGCGGTCCCATGCCGGGAATGAACATGTAAGTTAAAACACAAAGAACTCTTTTCCATATCACTGTACCCTTTAAGCCTCATCGTCTTAACATCTTATTTCTCTGCTGCCATCCATCCCCTTTCCTTTCCTCTTCCCCTCTCTCTCTCTTTCTATTCTCTGCCACTCTCCATCTTTCCCGTCTCTCCCCCAGGGGTCCTGGAGGAAGAGGGCCATGGCCGGGACCTAATGCTAACTCTGTGAGTCACAATCCCTGGAGGCTCAGACACAACGACATAGATTCAGTCTTGTTATCCTCGGGCCCAGTGATCCGCTAACTTGTCATGTCCTCTCTCTGTTCTTCTCCCCCTGCAGATAGCTTACTCTTCCTCATCTCCAGGCAACTATGTGGTGAGTAACTATCTGACCACTGGGAGCGGTCACTGCAGGAGCTTTCCACAATGTACTTTAGAAAATGGCCCTGGATATACAGGATGATGTGGTTTTGGGAATTTTAAGCTTTCTGTTCTGATGATGTATATAACCCTTGACCTCTCTCTCCTTTGACCCTCTCCACAGGGTCCCCCGGGAGGAGGAGGCCCACCTGGTACTCCCATCATGCCCAGCCCAGGTGGTGCGTCACCAAACTATGTCCCCCAGCACTAACAAATAGTCTAGTTCCTCTTCCTCCTTCATTGACAAAGCATGAACTGCGTCCCCTCACCTACTGAGCATGTGCCCTGTATTATGTTTTATCTAATTTATTTATTTATTTCAGTTTATTAAACCGCCTCTCATTCTGAACACTAGTAGAGTAGGTTTCATTTGTTGCTGCTGATGACTCACTGATATTCGCTGACTAACAGCTGTGTCTTGGCTCTTTTCTCAGACTCGACTAACTCCAGTGAAAACATCTATACAATGATGAACCCCATTGGTCCGGGAGGCAACAGACCCAACGTGAGTTAATCTCCAGCATTATTTCAATGCTATCAAGCTAGTTTAAAAAAAAACGTAAAAAAACATTTTAAACCCATAAAATAGAGAAGAGGTGGGCTATGGCGTTCAAGGCTTGTGAATAATTTTAAGGTGCTCTTTGGCAAAAAAAAAAAAGGAGGAACAGACAGAAAACAAAGATGAGTCCGAGGCACTTTTTATTTAATGTCAGGCTAGTTCATATTGGAACAGTAAAACAAAAAAGCCAGCATGTTTCGGCCCAAAGGTAGCCTTCATTTGATGAAGCAAAACATGCTGGTTTTTTTACTGTTCCAATATAAGTTAGCCTGACATTAAAGCTTCTTCATTTTATGAAGAATGTCTTGGACTCATTTTTGAGTTTTTTTTTAAAAACACATTTGGTTTTGTGTATTATGTTCCCGCCCATGCTGTTGCTTGGTCCCTTTCATTGGTAGTTTATCTGTTTAATTGTATTTACCCCCCAACCACCAGCCAACACCCCCCACACCCCATGGCCCCCAAACCCCACCCAACCTCCATACCCTCATACCCCCAAGTTCATACCCCCCCACTCCCATAACCTCCACCCCCTTACCCCCAACTCCCCTACTTCCATAACCCCCACTCCCATTACCCCCAACCGCCACCCCACCACACCCCCATACCATGTTCCCCCAAAGCCCAGATCCTCATGCCCCCAACTCCATACCCCCTACTCCCATAGCCTCCACCCCAAACCACACCCCATACCCTATTGCCCCCAACCCCCACATCGTCATAACCCCCAACCCCCCATACCCCATCTTCCAAGCAGTCCGTACATAAAAGCCCCCATACCCCAGCATTCCACACCCCCAGCCCCACCATCTTCCATGCAGTTACTACCTGTAAGCCCCCCCCATCTTACAGAGCCCCACCCCTTACCCCTGCCCACATCTTCCATATCTACATCTTACCCCTGAAAGGAGGTAAGATGTGGAATCTGAAGCTGCTCAGTTTCCAGTGCAGCTCTGTTGATGTGAATGGGGGCATGTGCTCTCTGTAGCTGCCTGTAGATGCCGCATATACACAGTTAGAGCCAGCCGCCTACTGGCCAAAATGTGGGGAACAATCTGACTTTAAATCAAAGTGAAAAAAAAAAGTTATGATAGTTGAAAGTAAGAAAGGTAGCCTGTTGAATGTCCCAACCCATGACTGGCATTTTTGCAAAGTTTGGAGCCAATTTCACTACTGGTGTGCCGTGAGCAGGCAAACGGATAAACACCAGACGCCTTGCGGACTCTACGGATTCTAATTGATAAGATGTGTGGGATTTTTCAAGTTCATCAAGTCAAGTACAAATGCATGTAGATACAAAGGACACCTTAAAGGGATATTTCACTTTCACATAAAATAAACATTAAAAAAAAATATTTTAAAAAAATGAAAGAAGTTATGGCAAAATAAAGGCCCCCTCACACATTAGTAGGACACTCTAATGCGTGAGGGGGCCATGAATTTTCCATTACTTTTTTCATTTATTTTTAATATATTTTTTAAATGTTTCCCCCCGCCGAAAGTGAAGTATCCCTTTAAACCTAACTCTGTAAAAGTCATTTTTTAATTATGGTTATTAACTAAGTTTGCTCCCAATCTTCTTTCCTAGTTCCCTATGGGACCTGGGCCTGATGGGCCAATGGGAGCTATGGGATCTATGGAACCGCACCACATGAACGGATCACTAGGTGAGGAAAAGCGCATTTTGAGTGTATTAAGGAATAAACCACATTGTCTTATATTGTTTCTGTCGGACAGAAACCTTGTATCTCCATATTGCAATTCAATTCCTGTGACTTGAAATGCAATTGTGAGCTTGTAGATTTTTGCTATTTTGGAGAAGAAATTTAAGTGACTTAAAAAAATTAAAAGAATTAAATTTAATTAAATATAATCACTAGACCATAAACCTTTTGTGACACTATTATCACCAGTTTTTTTTTCTTCTTTTCTTTACTTTTCCCGCTCTCTCCTGTGATTCCCCTGCCACTCTCCTCCAGGCTCTGGAGATATGGATGGGTTGCCAAAGGTTAGTAAGAATTACTTCCTATAAATTAATTATCAGCAGTGTATCATAGACCACTGGTTGTCAACGTGGGGGTCTGGGGCCCCCCCCAGGGGTCCCTGAGGACGTTCCAGGGGGTCCCCAGCTAAATGATTGATAGTTCGCACACTGCGTTCATGATTTGAGGCATTTTGTTCAAAGCGGAGTACTCCTGCAAACTTTGGAAGCCAATCTTTGCCAATCAGGATAGAATATGAAAAATATGAAAGACCAGTTTTGTTTAATGACTATAGAGATACTGTGTACTGATTTGCGTGATGTTTGGAGAGAATCTGTAGGAGTACTGTCAGCAGAGGTTCTGCTATGGCATCCAGAGAGTGTGTGTGCTTAGATTAGCTGACGGACTCACGGACTCACGGACGTACGGACAGGGTGCAAAACATAGTCTCGGCCATGCCTTCAGCCTGGCGGAGACGATGAATTTAACACTTTCAGAGATCAAAATTATTGTTTTAAAATCTAGAACTGCTTGATCTCTGAAACTCTTAATTCATAAGGCATTTTTGTAAGCTTTTTTGTTTGTTCTTTCCCTTCCTTCTGCATCTCTCTCCAGAACTCCCCTAATAACATGGGGGGCATGAACAACCCTCCCGGCACGCCGCGAGACGATGGCGAGATGGGCGGGAACTTCTTGAACCCATTCCAAAGTGAAAGTGTAAGTAGAGCCCATGAAACGACCTCTCACCCTTAACAGCCTTTCCCCCTTGGCCTGTGACATGAACATACCATTGGCACAATGCAAGCAGAGGAATCAGTCCATAAAAATAGTGATTGTGGTATTGGGTTGCAACAGTTAATCAAACAAAAATGATCAATAATCGATTTGAATGAGAATCTAATTTACGGCCAAAAAAATTACATAAAAAAAAAAAAAGTAGCTAAAATAGCACATCCAGAAGTACACAACGCGCTGCAAGCTTGTAGGTATGCTATTTCAGATGGGCTATTTTTGCTATGTTTGTGCGACAATTAACTAGTATCAGACTAATCGACTTAGTCGATTATTTAAAAAATCTATTACTTAATTTTTTTTAAACGTGCTTGTCAATTAGCAATTATTCTATCGATTACTTTTCGATTAATTGAATAACAAAATCTCGATAGTCGCAGCCCTATTGTGGTATCAAATCCCTTCTTCATTTGCTTTTGTCATATTAGTCATTCGTGTTTCTATACCTAGTTGGCACAGTTTGGAATGAAAACTTTATTTATTTATGCTTTGTGCCCACCAGCCTCCTTTTTTCACTTCTTTGATGATAGTTATGGTCTTCGGTGCTTCAGTGGACCCATACCAATGTAAACAAAGACTGCAAGGGTCATGTTCCATACTTTAGTTCTGCTTGCATTACAGCTACTTAACTAATCACTTAAACTTCATTACCCACTTGATTACTGACACAACAATGACATTATAAACAGAACAACCAGAAATGTCTATTCTATATCCTCCTCTGTGGTAGAGGTATTTGAAAGTGAAACTTTTTTTGTTTTTGATCACAGAACAGTGAAATCAAACCGTGTCCATAGTTACTAGTTCTTTTTTTTAGTGAGTGGTCTAAAACAGTGCTTCTCAACCTTTTCAGGCGCGACCCCCAAAATAATCATATTTGAACTGGGGACTTTTAGGAATTGAGGCATTACATTTAGTTTGACTCGGTTCTACAGATGCAAATTGTGAAAATAGTCGATCTACATGCTCATAACGCCTCGCAAAAAAATTTGCCTCTTTCTTAGGTAATATTTGACAATTTGGTCAATGTTTGACAATTCTTTATAGTACAGTTTATTTATTATTTTTGACGCAGTAAAGGTCTTATTTTTTATTTTAGCGGTATTAAAAAGGTCTTAAAGGTCCTTAAATTGTCACTTTAGAAATGTGCAGATACCCTGTATGCACTTACACTGTATGCTGTTATGCCAACAAAGAAAACCTGCGGGTCCCGACCCACATGTTGAGAATCACTGGTCTAAGAGGCCGTGTCTACAGAAAATGTTTTTTTGAGCAGTGGAGCTCTTTGGATATTATCTCCGCTTTTACGTGCTCTGAGTGAGACGCCTCGTTTGTGGGCGTGTAGCTCCAACCCTCTGCATAGGAAAGCGACATGAGTGGCACTCCTTACCAAAAGCGGAACTATTTTCTGTTTTACTACTTGAGGCACTCAAGGCGCTCCACCCAAAAAATGCTGGTGCGCTGCCATGCCCTGTGTGGAACTGGGAAGAGAAGCACTCCTAGCACAGCTTTACCATAGAAATGCAGACGGGTGCTTGCAGCTCACAAAACGCTTTATGTGGACACGACCCGTAAGTCTTCTGTTAGGCGGCGAGGGTTGTGAGGGTACTGCTCCTTTTTGGTTGTGTAATAAAACTGTGCAGGCCTCTTACGCTGGCCCCCTGGAAAGCCTCTAATACTCCCGATTCAACCAATCGGCACAATAATAAAATAAAAAAACGAGTGAAGATGCTATTTGAGTCCCCTAACCTAGAACTTGGAGTCTGTGCTTCCGTAAAGGGTCATTCACACTCAGTTGCGCGCTTGTGTCGCACACCTAAAATAGCTGATCTACAAGCTCACAACATGAGCACAGCACTGTAGACAACCACATATAAATCAGCCATTAGCTTTACAGGGCTGAGCTTGCGGGCCCTCTGGTGTTTCAACGTTGTCAGTTACATATCCACTCATTTGTGACACCCCCTCCCCCTTCCCTTTCTCTCTTTTCAGTATTCACCCAACATGACGATGAGTGTGTGATTTTTATTTTATTTGTCCTTTTTTGTATTTTTTTTGTTTTATTTCCCTCCCCCTTATTTTGTACCTCTCCACCTGATTTTTTTCTTTTTATCCCCCGATCCCCTACTTCACCTCGGATTGGACACACTACCCAACCACCTCCTTACACATACACACAAACACACACACACACACACTTTCCCCCAAACTCCCCAACTGGAAACCCACCCCCCACTGCCCCTTTTCCTCTCTGAACTCTTTGGCCGCACAGCCTTCTGGGACACCCCTTGAGCATGCTGGGACTCTGATTAAGACGGGGCCTCCCGGAGTGTGCAAGATGGCCGCCGGTATGAATAGGAAGCAGTCGCAGAGCCGCAGGAAGAGCCTCCTCTCTGATTCCGGCCCTGGCCTCCCTGGCTTCATGTCAGGGCCTGGACAATAAGCCAAGGGAAGGAAGTGAGAGATGAGACTGGATAACACTGTCCTCTGCTGAGGACACCGTGTTGGGGGTCTGGTAGCAGCCTTCTAGAAGCTTTTCAAGCATTATGTTGGACTTATTTTGTGTTTTTGTTTAGGTTTTTTTGTTCCCAATGCGTTCAGTGCTGTGACAGATGAAATGACCTCTCTGTCTTTCTTTGCCCCTTTGTCTTTCTCTCTGTGTGTACATTTTTGACAGAGGTGTTGTGATCAATGAACATTTCCCATTATAATTTTTTCTTTGTATGTAATGTATCATGACTTTTTATTATTATTATTATTATTATTGATATTGATATTGGTATATGATGATCATGATCATTTTAATATTAGGTTTCCAATTTATTTTCATTTCTCTTTTAAGTGCACATTGCTATAATGAAGACAGGATACACACACATAATAAATGTGTGTACAGAATGTCAAGTACACTTTCTATCGAACCCCCACCCTCAAGTTGCCATTCTATTGGGAAAAACGTGATGAAATCTTGGTTTAACTAAAACATGTTCTGTTTGACTGCAGCGCCCCCCATAGGCCCAATCAAGAAGGTAAGACTCGTTCCATCATGGTACTTAAAATTTAGGTTTATTTTTTCCATCTTCCAGAGAGGCTTTATAACTTATGTCAAGGCTTTTTTTTTAAACTGTTCTGGTGTAACTGTTTAATTATCTTGTTCAATAGCAGAAATGACATCTGTGTTTAGTTGTTTCTTTGTTTAAATGTTTTTTTTTTTATAGCTTCCATGCAGTAAAATGCACAGCAATATTTATTTATATTATTTGATTTGTCTCATGCATCATTGTGCTTGTTTGCTAGGTTTTGTTCCCTGTTTTTAACTCCAGAACTTGTAGCAACTGTGTAAATATCCAAAGCCTGTCCTATACATCTTCACTGTCTCATCACCTCTGTCTCTTGGTTACTCGCGTTACTACATCCTCCTATCCATCGCAAGGCGCTCCAGTCAGTGGAAGCGGTACCTGCTGATCCAACTCGTTCTGCTTCCACCAATGCTGCCTCGTCACATACGCGTTTACTCCCAACATAAAAAGCTGAGTTGTCGTGTACACTAGGGAGTGTTTTCGTGTGATTAAAGCCTGAGTTACAGTTGGTTGTGAGCTGATGTCACGCACTGAAAATAGCTGATCAGCAAGCTCACATTGCGTGGTACTGTGATGCACATTGTGAGCTTGTAGATATGCTCATTTCAGTGCGCAATACCAGCACGCAACTAAGTATAAATCACTCGTAACATGAAAACACACTGTGATCTATCTGTATGCGCTCTCTGTGAAATTACTCTACACAACTGTCGGTGTAACTTGCCCGCGAGAGGACATTTGGGATTTTTTTTTGTGTGTGCATTACCCAGGATGCAGTGCTCCCTCTCTGCCCCCGACCCTGCATGAGGGGGGATTGACTCTGATTGGACCCCCAGCTTTCTTCTGGCGGAGTGTAGCAAATCAGGAAGTGGCGAGTTGTTGCCATGGTGACTGTAGCTAGTGGCCTCCCTCCCTTCGTTCACCTTGGAGAGAAGACCCTGTCCGTCTTTTACCCGTTTTCACCCTCCTACCTAGCCAATAACACGAGACGATACAAATGCTCACTAACGCACACATACTCACACACAACCCTTTTCTCTGATTTTGTAATTCTCCATCTTATTTGAAGCCTTTTCTTTCCCTCCCAATTTGTTTTTGTAAATACTGTAAAATGCATTTTGATATCATTGACATGTTTTGATATTTCAAATCACAACTAACAAGCTGATCAGAGGTGTGCTGATTTGGGCAATTGTGTATTTTGTTCAAAGAGATGGCATGTCTTTAAATCAGAAATTTATATGAATGACAAACAAACAAACAAAACAAACTGGAGCTGCTGCGTACCAATATGCTACTTCACCTCATCACAGACAACCTGGGGCTTTACTGTACATAACAGCACCTCATCGCGGACAACCTGGGGTTTCATTGTACATCACAGCCAGAGTCCAACAGGACGCGGAAGGACCTCTGTTGGCCAAGAGTGTGAGCAGCTTTAGCTAACTCACTGTCAAGCAGATTCCTCTCAACAATTAGCCACTTGAACCTTATAGCTTCCCTGTTCTGGGCATGTCATAATAGGGGAACGTTTGGCGGAAATAGCAACCTACAAGCTCACAACGCGACATGTTGTGAGCTTATGGATCGGCTATTTTCTGCAAACACATTTGGTGTTGAGGGAAAAGGGGTGGGCAAGGGATAGAACCCTGGGGGACCCCGGTCATCTAAGTGTATAGGGTTCAAATGGTTAAAAAAGAAACGGGGATCTAAAGACCCCGCTCTCCTCTGCTCTTGTATTCTGTTTGTATGACGGGGCCATGTAGTTGGTCACCAGTATTGTTTTCTTATTACCATCTTAGCAGAGACTTTTCCAGAGCGAAGGGGAAGGGGTCTGTTTCCATGTTGGAAGGGTCCCTTAGTCATCACTCACACTGCTGCGAATGCATCTCAGCTTCTCTCTTGGGTTTTCTCAGCCACTGATCACTGAAATGGAAAGCAGGGCACATGTACACAACACACTGTCTCTCCAAACTACACCAAGGACCCCAGAGTACTGACTTTACTATGAAGGATTTTTTTTTATCTATTTAAAAAAGAAAAAAAAAGAGGTGGGGGAGAAATTTAAAGAGGAAAAACAGATTTGTTCTTCTTGAAACAAGGAGCTAGAAAATTTGAAGGGAACATGGGTTTCCTCCCTTGTACTATGAGATACTGTTGTATAAAATACACTACTCCCTCTCTCACTCTCTTTCTGTCCTGTAAGTAAACCCGTCACAACGTTGATCATTTCTGTATTTCTATTGTGCTGATGTATAATACTGTAACATTCATGGGTGCGGGTGAGATAAGGGGTGGTGGGAGGGTGGGGGGTTATGAGCGGATGGGGGAGAAAAGGAGAGATTCTTCTGTTCTGTTCCTCATTTTCCTCTTGATGACAAAGCAGTATTGAATATGAGGCAGTCTGTCCTTGGGGGGAAGGGGTTGGTTGCTTTGTATCTCATGTTAGGGTAGTTTCAGATCCTAAATGTCTTGTGTAGTAAACTAAGAGGTTCTTTCTTCGTACGTTTCTTTATATTGTAAAGTTTCTTTAGACAAAAAATGTTGCTTATTGGAAAAAAGGTGGGAAAACTGCATCGATGATAAATGTAATTTGTTTTTCGTTTTTGTTTATTTTTCATCAAGTTGTCAGTCGTTTTTGCCTGTGTCCCCCTTGTTGTAGATACATATTAAAAACAAATAAAATGACTTCACTCCTTTTGCCATGAACATGTTTCTTTTGTTGGATTTATAGAAATGTTTCTGTATGTACTGTACAGTGTGTTTGCCATTCCATGTAGTTATGTTTTGGCTCTACTGCTCTAACGATTGGTGAAAGGGAAGCTACATATGACATGACCAACTAAATAATAGTATATCTTTAAACTAATTATTGGATTATATATGGAGGAGAAAGAAAACTGATAGTTTGTTTGTTTGTTTGTATTCTCATCTCCAAGAACAATTTGTATGGATGAAGGAAATTTACCTTTTTATTTATGATCAAAACATTTTTTTTTTCAAACTATGAAACATATTTTGCTTATATTAAAGGAGCTACACCATGAATTAAAAAAAATAATTTGATATTTAATATCATATGGTGTATGTCCCTCAAACCTTTTTCAAAAGGTTTGAGCCTAAATCATCACTCAGATATATTCATCCCAAGTCAATTGTCTCTGGCTTATACAGCACTTTCAGCTGCAATACCAAAACGTCCTCTTGTGCAGGGGGGGGCTACTGAGCAATTCTGTCTGTTAATAAAAATAAATATTTTAAAAATTAAAAAAAAAAGGAAAAATTCTGCATAAAAAGAAGCATCTAAGAAAAATACAAAATCGAAAAAAAAACACTTTGAACATTTTTGAACAATTCCACCAAGTGTTTGAGGTGCCTGTTTCACCCACTTCCGGGGGGCGGAGCCAAAATCCGAGCCCGAAGTATTTGTTCGTAGACCCCCACTTAGGGGGGGTAGAAAAAGTTTCGGAGCAATTCGGGCACTTTTCATTTAACATTGGGTTTGCCATCATTAATGTTTATGACATCATAAACATTTCCATTCTGAGATCGCCTGTTCAGACACGCCCATTCTGGAAATCCATGAAATGAGAAGGAATGACTGAATTTAAAAAAAAATAAGAGACACTGGGGGTATAAGAGACACTGGGGACCCCAAAAAATACAAAAAACCAAGAAAAAAGTGATTTTCATGGTGTAGACCCTTTAAACTAGAGGTTCGGGCTACTGCACGGCCCTCACACCCACGTCGCAGCACCGATCCGACCAATATGTCTGAGTCATAGTGTCAGGGGCTTTTCAGACCGTTGTACCTGTCTGTGTCCCTTTTGTTCCCATATATTGAGCGGACTGATTTGTTTGCGCCTGATTCATATTTGGGCATAGCTGCATTGGCAACTCCTTATATGGTTATGGCTGAGTCATGGTGACTTGAGCATGACGTAAGAGGTCCGCCCGCCCGCCGGCCTGTCCTCCCGTAAGCCAATTTCAATATAGGATAACGACAATGTTGTGTATATACTTTCAGGTTTTATTTTTCAGCATTAGGTTCTTATGCTTACAACAGAGGCATGCTGGAAAGCATCAATATTGCCTTGCACAAAAAGAATGACTAGTAGCTAATATTGCAATGAAAAATCCAAAGCGTCTGTTCTGACTCTACTTTATCTATAGTGTGGCCAATACAAGAATAGTACGATGGGCAGGGGGTCCCTAAATACTGTAGCCCCCCCCCAAATACTGCGGTCTTACAGGCCCAAAAGGCTCAGCTCTTGTCCTTTTTCCAAACCTTTGACAAATTTAGGAAAATTGCCCCAAAATAGGGACAACAGGGTTAATAATGTTTTCATCAAATGGTTCAATTATGATATTATCGAACATAAATATCAAACATATAAGTCACAATTTCCCAAAAGCAAATGCATGCATTGTATTCAGTCTGACCAGAAGCAGTGATAAAAACACATCCCCACTGATGATAAAAATGAATGACCATGGGGGTGGGATATTAAAAGCAGAGGCATGGAGCCCCCCTCCTTGCCCCCCAGCAAATCTAACCCTGATTATAGCTGTACTGAATGGCGTAGTAGATGCCTCTGCTCTGGCCCATCTCACAGCAGAGAGAGGCGGGAGGGGAGATGATGGAGGAGGCGAGGTGTAATGGGGGCAGAAGGGCCAGTCTCGGGGGCGTCGTGACTGAAGAGGGTTGTGGAACAGAGCTGGGGGGGTGAGGCTCAAACGCCACACTCCTGCCCTTTGAGGGCGAAAGCTGGGATGGGTCCTTCAGGTGGGAGTCTGTCTGGTCAGCCAGGGGCGGAAGGTGAAGAGAGGGTGGGATGACATTCAGACAGGGGAGGGTGTTCCTATACGAACTTGCCGGAGATGAGAGGGGGAAAGGTGGAAGTTTGTCGACGGAGCTCTTTGGGGTCATTCTGTCAGAGGTTGAATATCCAGACGTCAGGACCCTCTCAGGTGCTCTGTCCTGCCTGATAGAAATGGTCTTCTGTAAGAGACGGGCGCGACAGAGACACTCTGAAAGAGGACCTGTCGTCGTAGTCATCATCATTCTCTCCTCTGTTTCTGATTTCCCTGTCCTGAACCAAACTCTCCCTCCTCTTCCTCTCTGTCCTGGAGCATTAAGGGGTTATCTCCTCTGGCCCTATCTTGCGTGCCGCCTTACCCCTTATCCTTAAACTCTTTTGTCATTTTTTACTATTTTGAAAAACATTTTAAAATAGTTCAAATAGCCAATCTACAAGCTCACAACGTGTCGATGTAGATCGGCTAGTTTAGCTATTTTAAAATGTTTTTAAAAATAATCAAATATGGCTAATAAGATTAGGGATAAGGGGTAAGGCGGCGCGCAAGATTGGCCCTTCATCTTTTTGCCCTTTCTCTTCATTCTCCCCTCCTCCGGCCTCCCTACTTATATCCTCTCCTCCCTCCTTCTGCAGGCCTCCCTGCCTCGTGCCCTCCTCGTAAGCCTTGTTGAGATGGGTCAGGTTATGTATGGCCAGCCATGGTTCAGACCACATTCTCTGTCTGGGTGACCCGGACCACTCCGCTGGTGTCATGTCACAGGGGGGTAAGCTGCTGCTGCTGCTTCCCTGTTGACCTATGGTGCAAGAGTAAATCACAGCAGTAGGCGGAAATCAGCCAAATGTCACTCTGTACTGTGAGGGACAGGCCCGTTATTCATGTGTGCTTGCATTATGACACTATGCTAGTTCCCTTCACTAACGTAATCAAGTTATTGGTAAATGGAAAAATAAGAAGTAATTATCAAACAGATAGTTCCGGTCTTTGATTGTGATTGGTTGAGTGAGCTGCTAAAAAAAAATACTATCAACCATCTCTGATAATGTATAAACACGCACCTTGAAGTCAGTATTACTGCATTAAACTATTTGTTTCAAAATGTTAGATTTTGTTGTGGATTTTGATGTATTGGGTGGGGTAGTATACTATAAAGAGATGGACAGGGTAGAGGAGGAAGATTTAAAAAAGGAAAAAGATGCTGAAATTAATGAGAGAAGTAGGAGAGTTGGAAAACTCAAGAAATGACTGAGGCTATGTGTGCCAAAAAAGATCTGGCTATTGATCACGAAAATGGAGCTAAACCAGACTCTCTGTCAGTTTTATGCCAGATAAATGTTAATAAACAACCCAATTTTTGTATGTGTTGCCTAGCAACCATTCTGCTAAATGTCACTGAAGAAATACATTGTTTGGCGGTAGAATGATTATTTGTTATCAATACATTTAGCATTATTTGTTTATTGCATGAAACCTTTCCAGTTATACGTAGTAACTGTTTTTGAAAAGCTATAAGGCAGATGCTGTGGTTTACAGTGATTTTAGAACAAGAACACAGGGGTTTTAGGCACTCCACTTAGTATTTGGTAATGTTTGATTCATAAGTATGTATCACTAATTACAGGGTGAGCCATGCCTTTCTCTCTCCTCACTCTGATCTACTCTTACTCAAGAATGATTGAATATACTGTAGTGATATCAACCACCAGGTATTTCCCCCCCTCTGGCTTTGTCCAGACTTGCCTTCTTAACACACAGGCGTATAATACCCAATAGCGCATGTTTCTGCATACACAGAGATCCATGGGCACTTTGATGATACTGTTCATTACAGAGAAAAGTTTTAATTTGTTGTTATTTGTTTTAATTTAACACAAATATTAAAAAGATCATTTGTATGGAAATAAATGTGAACATAATTTCATTGGATTTCACCTTTGTTTAGTTTTTTTGAGGGATGGAGGTAGTACAAATGAGTTCATACAAAGAATACTAGTTCCTATCTTACTAGTTCCTCTGAAGTTGAAGATGTTTCCTCTCTCAGGTGAACTGGGTGTGCCTGTCTTGAGGACGATGTCAGAGGGAGACATGCAGGACACAGGTGAGGTGTCGGGGAAAGGATGGACATTCAGGTAGCGCTTGGTCACGGGGCCGTCGTTCACATCCATCTCCGTGGCAATGATGATGATGTCACGACCTTTGGCACGGCAGGCTTTCATTAGTACCTGGAGTGGAATCTTCCAATTAAGTTATTGATTTTAATTTGTAATTATAATATGCTAACTTAATCCTAAAGGAACACATGGACTGTATTCAAGTTTGCTCTGAAAGGAAGCCAAAACCTTTGCGCGCATGCTTACATTTTTATAATATTTGACTTAAAATGCATAGCTGCAATTGTGGCCTTTCAGTCAAATTTTTCATTAAATATATAGTCCCATAGAAATGCATGTATAGGGGCTGCCCGCTGGCCTAGTGGTCCAGGCGCGTACCACATGTAAGCTTCAATGTAGTCAGACTCCCGGTCTGGACGACCTTTGCTGCGTGTCTCTCGCTCCCTGTTTTCTGTCCATCTCCACTGTATATTATCAATAAAGGCAGAAGAGCCCCAAAATAAATCTTTAAAAAAAGAAAAGAAGGATATCTCCATGCATAGCAAGGCTCTGCTTCTGTGTGAACGTAAACACGAAAGAGGAAGCAATCAATCCATGGGGGTTCTCTGTGATGAATTCCACAACCATGTAGGTGATGGTGAATATGGGAATTAGGGCGCATATTACTTATATGCTATTATATGTACAGTACACCCCAGTCTTTCTCACTAGTCTAATTGGGATTGAGTGAGGTGTGGATTTGGGATATCTTAAAGCACTGACCTTAAGCATAGCCTGGTCCTGTGCATTGATGGCATAGACTAGGGCTGAGGCTCCTGAGTAGTCCTCTATGCTGGGATCACCCCCAGCAGCCAGTAGAGTGGACGCTACCTGGGCCCCTGCTCGTTCCATGCAGGCATACATTAGAGGAGTACGACCCATCCCGTCCTGTGCATTAGGGTCTGCCTGCAGGGGTGGATTATTTGACAACATGATGAATCCAAAATGTGATGAAAAGACAACTTACTTTACTTATTTAGTAAAGTTGGCACAGGCCATGTAAATAAAGGACATATGGGTACTTAGCTCAAACTCACATCTGACATTACAAGGAATAATACAGAGTGAAAAGATCGAAACCAAAATCGTCCTTTTTATTATAACAACATCAAAATATAGTTGGAGCTTCTGTAGTCACGTATACATGTGGTATTTTGTTGTATATATTTCAGCTTTATTTTGGGAACAATAGCCAATGCAAACTGACCTGGTTCTGGAGCAGGTAGTTCAGGAGTTTTACTGTCTCTGGCCCAGTGGGTTCTCCTCGTAGCGCCTTGCAGGCAGCTAGTAGAGGGGTCTCTCCTCTCGGATTACGTCCATTTACCTGAGCCCCTCCCTCCAACAGCAGGCGGGCCAGGCGCAGCTTACCCAGGGATGCTGCACTGATCAGGGGGATGCAGTCAGACAGATGGTCCCCCATGGCCTGGGCCTTGGAAACAAGTTTTAGATAAGCAAGACATTTCACATACTGTATGGATAAACATGCAACATTCAAATATAGGTAGGCCTACATGAAATTACGTTTCAGAATTCTCTAGTCTAGCTAGGACATAGGCCTTTTTATGAGTTTATGAGTCAACAATCTGTCATAGATCACTGCAGTTGCTTGTGTCTTTTCTCTTGGATATCATAATCAAGGTAACCTACCTGATATAACATTAATAACATATATAACATATAACTGACATCTGCCATCCAAGCAGAAAAGGGGATTTCCTGGGGCCATGGTATAAATTATAATGAAGACAATAATTTAATAAATTTCAGCCTAAATTGGCCAGATTTACAGTAAGCAAGCACGTAAATTCTGCATAGTAATTGTTGGTGTTAATAAAAGACAGAAAAAGACCAAAAACCATACAAATGCAGCTTATATACTTGTGTTCAGGTTAATTTGATAGCTAGCAATGCTGTGGCATAAACAGTCAGACATAAAACCAAAGACAAAACTTTGTATTGATAATGGCATGGCTTGAACTGAACTTGACTCACCATCTGCGATGGTTAATCATTCACTCCTGTGCAAACAACGTAGCAGCAGTCTTCCCGAATGCATTTGGATGCAGTACAATGGCAAATCAGTATTTCCATTCCATTATTTCATCAGTTGCTTCAAGGGGTTTATGCCAGTTCCTGAATAAAACATCCTTATCTCTTTGCCACCCAACAAAATACAGAACAAAAGGTGACAATACTAATCTTTTTGTTATTGTCCCTCTCTCTATAATGTCTCTGCCCCTGTCTTTCTCTCTCCTCACCAAACCCACTGTGGCTGAGGCGCATGTGGCACGTGTGTATGTGGGCTGCAGCGAGCGTTCAAAGTTACGAATGGTTTTGAGCTGCAAATGTCATCTGTTGCAGTCTGTCCAACAAAGGACCAGAGGCCCTTTGATAGCAGTCGGCTTTGAATGGCCCTCATCTGCTCATGACCACCGTCTGTGTTCAAACACTGATAGGAAAAGACAGAAGAGATAGTGACACACACACACACACACACACACACACACACACACACACACACACACACACACACACACACACACACACACACACACACACACACACACACACACATTACATTACATTACATTACATTACATTACATTACATTACAGTCATTTAGCAGACGCTTTTATCCAAAGCGACTTACAATAAGTGCATTCAACGTAGGTAGGCAAGGAAACTACTAATCACCAGAAGTCTTAAGTGCATTCTCTTCTAAAACAAGCAACTAAGAGTATACCTAGTGTTAAAACTAAATGTATGCTGTTCACACGAGCCTTAAATACAAATACCTCTCTAGGCATTCATACTTTTGATGGTGAACAAATCGAGTTTGTTACATCATACAAATACCTCGGCATTTGGCTAGACGTGAAGCTTTCTTACAAGATTCATATTGAACAGCTAACAAGAAAACTAAGGGGGAAAATTGGTTTTCTATACAGAAATAAGGCTTGCTTCTCCCTCTCTAACAGAAGGATGATTGTTCAAGCTGTAGTTATGTCTGTATTTGACTATGGAGATGTGCTGTACATGCATACCTCATTATCCATACTAAAACCTCTCGATGCAGTGTACCATAGTGCATTACGCTTCATCACCGGTGATGGTTTTTATACTCATCACTGTACTCTATATGAAAAACTAGGTTGGTCTTCTCTCGCCACTCGTAGAGAACAACATTGTGTTTTATTTGTTTATAAGGCCCTGTGTGGCAAGCTACCAAAGTATTTATCTTCTTTTTTAAACACCAATCCTACGGGATATCACACACGCTCACAAGCTTACATTTCTCTTAAAATTCCTCTAATGAATAGTGAACAGGGAAAATCTGCTTTTTCATTCTATGCCCCTGACAAATGGAATAAACTCCAGGTCTCTCTGAAACTGGATAATCTGATCTCCATAGAGTCTTTTAAGGTTCTTCTCGATGAGGTATTACGTAAAGAGTGTACCTGTTTTGCATTCCCACTGTGATCTTATATCATGTTGCAATCTCTGTATTATTATTATTATTATTTTTCTTTAATGTTTTTTTCTATATTTAACTATATCTTACTCCACTGTTTATTGCTTTGTATTGTATATTGTGCTGTACTCAGGGCGTCCTCGCAAAAGAGAGCGTGCTCTCAATGGATTACCCTGAATAAATAAAGGTCAATAAAATAAAAAAAATAAAAAGGTAAAAGTGCAATATATCAGCTACCTACTTTCTTAAACAGATGAGACAAGTAGAAAATCAAATGAGCAAGAGCTAAAACAAATAAGTATAGAATAAACAAGAACCAATAAGACAAGAGCACGTACAACTAATTGACAACAAGTAGGCAAGGCAAAGAGGAAGGGTAGTGTTTCCTGAAGAGCCTGCGGCGAAAGATGGGCACATCAGTGGGGAAATCATTCCACCACTGTGGGGCCAGAACAGGAAAAAGGCTGTGACCGTGTAGATCGGCCAGAAGGACCACTGAGCGACGAGGTAACCAGTCGCCCCGAGGCGGCAGACCGAAGTGGTCGGGCAGGGGTGTAAGCCTTGACCATAGCCTGGAGGTAAGAAGGAGCTGTTCCTTTCACTGCCCTATAGGCTAGCACCAGGGTCTTAAACTGGATGCGAGCCGCTACGGGGAGCCAGTGTAGAGAACGGAGAAGGATAGTTGTGTGGGAGAACTTGGGGCGGTTGAACACCAGACGAGCCGCGGCTTTCTGAACAAGGCTGCAATGTGGTGGATTCGAACCCCTAGACACCATGGTAGTGGGCCCTATTTGGGATGTCTTTCCCATAGATCAAAATGCAGTCACTTTAGTCACTGTTCCTATTTAAACACTAATCAGTTGAGCAGTCTTTCTAACTGAATGTATTGCCATCCATGCCCAAATAATGAACCCTCTTTCATAATCACTTAGATCTTTTTCTCTTGCATCTTGATCCAAAATTGAGGTCAACATGGAGGTTTTTATAGATTCCACAGAGCAGAAATGCTGCCAGGTTCTGTGCCATCCTACTTTCAGTTTCTAGTTTCACTTTCAAGTAATAGCACAAGATTATTGTGTTCAAGAGTAGCCCATCAGAGGGATGAGGTCATGAATAAGCTGTATTATTAATAATAAATGTAACAACCTGTCTTCCCTTCACACACACACACACACACACACACACACACACACACACACACACACACACACACACACACACACACACACACACACACACACACACTTCATTTCCTCACCCTATGCCTTCTAAAACTGTCCCTCAAGAGTACTCAAAATACTGTTTTTATGCCTTTATTGATAGGACAGTAGGCTGACAGGAAATGGGGAGAGAGATGAGGAATGACATAGGCCTACATCAAAGACCGTTGGGATTGAGACTCGAACCCGTCAGGCTACACTTAAGCCTAGGTGCCTGGACCGCTACGCCGGCCTCTAAAAGTGGTTTGTTCTGTGTGTGTGTGTGTGTGTGTGTGTGTGTGTGTGTGTGTGTGTGTGTGTGTGTGTGTGTGTGTGTGTGCGTGTGCGTGCGTGCGTGTGTGTGTGTGTAATAGGGTAGTCATTCATTCATATAGCAATAATTAAAATACATGAATCAGAAGACAGAAAATACTCATAAAACTAAAATACAAAAAATAAAAGTTTTATAAAGCTGTGTGTGCGTGTGTGTGTGTGCGTGCGTGCGTGCGTGCGTGTGTGTGTGTGTGTGTGTGTGTGCGTGTGTGTGTGTGTGTGTGTGTGTGTGAGAGAGAGAGAGAGAGAGAGAGAGAGAGAGAGAGCGAAAGCGAGAGAGAGAGAGAGAGAGAGAGAGAGAGAGAGAGAGAGAGAGAGAGAGAGAGAGAGAGAGAGAGAGAGAGAGGCGTTGCGCAAGAGGCAGAGGAGGGTTTATTTATGTTTGTGGACCAATAGAAACGTCCGTGAGGTCAACCTCCATCATGACGTCATGTGAGCTCCTCCAGAACACCGCGCCAGACAGACACAGAGCAGCAACACTAAACAGGCAACAAGCCTCAACAAATGGGTTTTTTGTTCAATTCGGGGTTTTTTTTCCCAACAGAAACGTAAACATCTGGACATCATTGTGGGCTCATCATGGCGCTGAAGGAGGACCAGCGCTATGGACTATTATCCAGTCGTAGTGGTAATAATAACATCTCTGTTTTCTATGTCAAACTCACTGACAGCGCGGCAACAGCCATGGACACCTTTCAAAACAGCAAGGTAGGCTTAACGTCTGTCTGGAAATGTCTCTGGTGATAATGACCATAATGACTGTTGTTGGACAAATGATTGTCCAGTTGTTTGTGAGCCGAACTTAGACCAACAACAATGTCGTGATCGAAGGCAGATATGCCATTTCTGCTTTGCCTTGAGCCAAAGTTAACCGATCGTTGTCTCTCTCTCTCTCTCTAACGTTATCCAGTTTATGAAATGGACATAGTAGCCTACATGTTGCATAACAGAATGCGGAAATATGTGTCTATGTGTGAGATGAATGATGCAGCCTGTACTGTAGCATAAGGTGTTGGGAAGTAATGCGAATAGCCTACTGCCCATACTAACGCAGGGGTCTTCAACGTTTTTCAGGCCAAGGACCCCCTTAGCTGAGAGACAGATGAAGCAGGCTAGGGACCCCCCACTACATAATGTATACAATTTTGTTGCAGATTACACTTTTTTCATTGATGTAATAGATGGCTTCATTGACTATCATCAGTGTTGTGTGAATTAATTTGTTTTTGTTTTGTTTATTTCAGACCTTTAACCACTTAAACCGGCAATACTTAGTAAACTTAACCTTTGGCTCTGTACTTGGTCTGCTCTTTTTTCCCCTCTACCCACGAAAATAGCCGATCTACAAGCTCGCAGCGCGAGGCGTTGTGAGCTTGTAGATCTGCTATTTTTGACTAATGTTATCACACAAAGATTTGGCAGCCCCCCCTGTAGTAACTCTGAGGACCCCCTAGGGGTCCCGGGCCCCCTGTACTAATGAATTTTCTTTTTATTATATTTGGGAGCCATCAGCTGACTAATAATGAAGGATATATTGATATGGAACAGTTACTCGTACATTATATTTGTAAAAAAAAAAAAGGTGTAAAGGTCCTTGCACACTGGTGCGTCTTTTCGTTGCGTTTTTTTTACAACAATGAAAAAAATTGAAAAAACAATGAAAAAAAATAAAACGCAACGAAAAGACGCACCAGTGTGCAAGGACCTTTAGGTCCAGCTGTATTATGCAGAGCTGTGATTGTCAATAATCAACAAGGGGAAGCCAGTAGAACAGACAAAAAAGCATGACAGATGGAGTAATCACATTAGAGTCATAGTGGTTGGCCTACTTAAAATCACAATTCAGATTTCACACAGAGACTTCGGGAAGCAGTGTAGAGGGGAACAGATTTCTACACTTCCCCTGTTCTGCAATTCCTAAAGAAGACATAAAAGTAATCAATGAAAAATAATAAACTATACGTTTTGGCTGAAGGGTGAATCCTCATCCAGCTATTGTTCATGTACTCAGTCAATTACACACAGTACTAATGCTGAAATGTGTTTACATTTTCAACTCTTAGTCTTAAATCTATTCATAGCTCAGTCGACCTGGCTGACCGTTAAAATTATATCAAGCAGGCAGCTCAGAACTCATAATCAGGTGGTCTCATGAATCATGTCCATGGAAAGGTTTGTTTTTATTCATCAACTTTTGTCTTATAAGTTTCAAGTTACCCACACCACAACCTCTGATTCCCATGGCAGGCAGCAGATTCACACAAGGCTATTGTTCTTCATGTCAGTGTAGTGATGCTGGGCAATTTGTGGAATTCTCCAGTATGACATTACACATTATGTGCTAAATGAAAGATATTGGGAAAAACTTGGTTCCTTTTATATTATCTGTGTTATTGAGAATCAGAAGTCTTATTTCGGGAAACAAATGCATGCATTATACAGCATGCAGCTATGCTCAAC
The DNA here is from genome assembly GCF_963280865.1 of Gymnoscopelus braueri. NCBI lineage: Eukaryota > Metazoa > Chordata > Actinopteri > Myctophiformes > Myctophidae > Gymnoscopelus > Gymnoscopelus braueri. Next base: position 27,576,707 of record NC_137621.1, on the reverse strand, counting down.
TCAACAGGTATGCTGTTGAGTTGTATGATTAAGGACTTTGTGTAAAACATGACAATATTATGATACAGGTATTTGTAACATACTTTATATTTGAACCAAATCTCAAAGTGCTGCATATTAAAAACAAACAAAAATAATGATAATAATAAAACAGTGAAATGAATAAAATTCAGCTCAAAGGTCAGATACACAGCTAAGAAAAAGTTAAACAAAACACACATGGCATCAATGAGTCCATCTAGACAAATGCCTTGTTAAAAAGAAAGGTTTTTACTATTTAACATTTAATATTGACAGACATTGAATGTTTGGTCTACTACGTGATGCTAATTTTAAACCATATTGCTCTAGATCAGGGGTGGGCAACATTGATGATGAAGAGGGCCACTATATGAGGGCCACATTGCATATACTGTCGGGTATTTCAACTTTTTTCGTAAATTAATGCCATACTATGTCACACAAAAGTAGCAAAAATTGCCGATCTACAAGCTCAAAACGTGTCGCGCTGCGACGCGTTTTGAGCTTGTAGATCCGCTATTTTTGCTATTTTTGAATTGGAATCCAGTTTTTTGGGGGCTATTCTTTAATTGGAATCCTGAAAAGTAACATTTTCATTTAATTTCAAATGCATTTAGTTATACTTATGTTAACTTTATGAACTTAAATACAAATACATTGGACATAAAAAAGACAATAGAATTGTAATACTAGTCATTAAGCTACTAATTTAGACTGAAGTAATTTAAGCGGGTCATGTTTGCATGTTGTAACAGCTGAAATTGTAACAGCTGAAATCAATAATATATCAGTTTTCCGATATTAACCTGTGGGCCGCATTAAGTGAAGGGGGCCGCCAGTTGCCCATGTATGCTCTAGATGGGGTGGGGGTGATGTGTTTGCTATTCCCACCCACAACAACCTGGCCTGATTGGGCTTATTACCAGCAGGCCATGGTGCCCTGTATCCTAATAAGGTGAACACACAGAATCCTAATAGAAGCGCGATACGGAACTGAAAGCAGAACAACAGAAACATCCAGATACAACGATTAGCAAGTGTACTGTATGTGCATGTCTGAATACGTGTAGGTATATTTGTGTGTACCGTGGTCTCTGTGTGTGTGGTTGTCAACCTGTGATGCCAGTTTCTCTGATTCTCTATTTCTATTACAGGGACTATGTTCTTATCCCACGATCTGTTTCAGTGGAAAACAAGGGGTAAGTACAAACTGGCCTTTCTATTGGTATGGTTGGTTTCACCTCCATAAAGATGCTAATTAAATCACCCTTCTCTCTCTCTCTGGCCAAAGAGAATCACCATCCCTTGTGCAGAGAATAGAGGTGAACTGAGGACATTTACCTTCGGACTGACCAATGTTGCCCGTGACAATCCGCATGGAAGCTTTAACTGTGTTCAACAGCCCAGCAAAGGGTACACACACACACACACACACACACACACACACACACACACACACACACACACACACACACACACACACACACACACACACACACACACACACACACACACACACACACACACAATCCCAGATTCCTTGTTTTGTCTGACTAGAATTTAAGTTTGAAATACTATATGCTGTATCTTCTTCAATACCCTAGTTTCACATGAAGACCTCACTACTTGCATTTGTACCCAAAAGCTGGGAAAAACCCATGGAAACCCCCCATTGAAGGCTTAGAAAATCTGCAATGTATGGAAAGGGAATTTGATATTTGTCACATTTTGAAAATACTTTTGTACAGTACTTTCAGTGCAGATATACAAACATTCTTTTGGTAATAATTATAGCTGTAGAGCCATTGTCATTTCATGTATTTGCTGCTAAGCAGTGATATGACATACTGTATATACGTATGTACATCGTATCCCTCTGCCAGTTTCATAATTTCATAATTGCTAAATGGAACATTTCATATGAACCTGGAAAAACCTGTCAGATTACTCACTTTCATCACCATCCTTCCTCTTCCCCTCCAGTGGTGCAGAGGAGCCACTGTCATGTGTGGGGGTGATTCAGGAGAAGCTGACTGTCAACGCTACCGATGACTCCTACCATAAGGCTCGTCAGAGCATGGCCCTAGTTGAGGAAGAGACGCGTAGCCGAGGGGCCATTGTGATCAAGCACGGAGGACGTTTCCAGGGTAGGAAGCCAACCGACCAGAACCTGCACTGATCCAGCACAAGCCTGGCCCATGCCCAATGCTTAGTAGCATTTTCAAATTTAGGAATATAGACCATGTGTAACTGACACATATGAAAGTAAACGAAATTGAAGTGGTCCCTGTTTTGTTTTTAATTGGTTCATACTCATGGAATCCACAACACCAGATATTGTCGATTACTAAAGAGTACTGAAGTAGGGTATCACAAGCTTCTCTGGTTTTGGCAATGTACTGAAAAAGTTCCTGGCCGTGTCCCCCAAAACACTTCCTCAGAAATCTCTGAGGATGTTCAAGGGTCATAATATGCGTTGCACAGCTGGAGGACAGCGTTGGTTGCAAATACAAAAAAAACACATAAATTATGCACAGAATTATTTTGCATAACCACAGTTATACTCTCAGTTGCCATGAATGATTTCAGTCATATGGATTTGGTAGAGTCCTTCCTGTCATTCTCTTGGCCAGTAACTTTAACACTGCTGTTCTGCACCATGTGGCTGGTAAAGTCAAGCCCTACACTACTATATTTCGATACGAGTATTTGAATTGGTCAGACTAGCAATGTCCATAATTGTCTTTCATAAAAGCAGAGATTAAACTCTCAATCTGTGATTTCCTCAACTGGTTGGATGTTTATAGAATAGCAGGAACACAGGTTTAGTACAGTTCAGCTCCTTTCACACTATTCCACAAATCGCAGGTTGGGACTTAGCCTAACAAATGTTTCAGTTGTGAGATTTATTTTGCAACGCACAGTCATAGGCAAACCAGTTTTTAGCGTACACCCACATTGCATACTAAACTGGAAATGCCTCGATTGAATTGGCAGTGATGTCATCAGTAGGTTAAGGCAGCATTACACAGACTGTCACCAAATACACATACGTTGACAAAACTAGTGATTCAGCTTGTTTCTGTCACCACTGTCTTTCTGTTCTTGACCACAAAACAAAACCACTTCCTTCTAAACGCATACACACACTAGTCTCTCAGACTTGATAGTTTTTAGATGACATCTGCAAAGAAAAACTCCCCCACCTACTACAGACTTTTTCTAAAGTGCGGTTATTTCCAAAATGTACGGTAATAGTAAAATCTGATCAGTGATGGTTCTCTGCATTTATGCAGCCCGGATGTGGTTGAGATTGGGAGGAGGAGAAACGATGCGTCTTTACCCACAAGTTTAGGGAGAAATATGATGACTAGTTATCTTCCTTTTCCTGTGCTGTCTCATTTTAGCATGCTGTACTGTACATGCCATGCATTTTCAAGAAGCAGTATGATAACAGCTATTGTAATATCATATGTGATCTTGAAATCATAATATATTATGTTTTAAATTTCCACCAATTAACTGAAATTTAAACTGTAGAACATAGTGATTTTTTTATAACTTAGGTTACCTGTAGAATTCTAGTTGTAGCTCATAGTATTCCAGATGTTTAGATTGTTACAAAAAAGTGCTATAAGATGTTTTGTTGCATTGTTGTTGATCTCAGTGTTACAAGACTCTCAGACTAGTAATTGAGATCACGATATCTAGCAAAACAAACAAGATGAGCATTTTAATAATAACCCTGCAGTCATTGAATTAATTAATAGAAATATATATTATTTTATTTCCCATTGAGATTCAGAATCTCTTTTTCAAGGGAGTCCTGGCCAAGACAGCAGCATATAGAGTTTCACACAAAACATAAAACTTAAAAAATGTATATAAAAATAAACTTAAAAACAACTTAAAACAAGAATAGAATTACAGTACAAATTATTTAGCGTTGTTCAGTAACGGGAGATTGTGCATTGAGTGTTCAAGTTGTCCATAATCCTGTTTTTATTATCTTTCATACTGATAGTAAGAGTCTAATTTAAGATGACTCTGTAACTTAACACCAAGATGAGGATGCAGATATACAAGCTCATAGCGCGGCACTGAGAACATTTGTAACTGTCAAATGTTTCAACAATTTGTTCTGAAAAACTATTGTTGCTATTATCAGTGGTGTTCAAACTTTTTCTTGTCAAGGATCCCCAAAATTATGTTTTTGGCCGTCGATCCCCATCAAAATATGTTGTTCCAGGGACACCCCAGAAGCAAAGATTTGAGTTAATAATGTTTCAAAAAAATATGTGTATTCAAAGATTTGCACAAATGTTCACGATTTTTACAAAATAGCTGATCTACAAGCTCGTAGTGCTGCGCTAGGAGCTTGTATATCTGCTATTTTTGAATAGTCAAAGTATAAAAAATAATGGTCATAGCTCAAATCTAAAATGACACAGATGCGTTCCCGGATTGAATGGGTTAAAAGCACTTTCACCAAGACTGTACGGGTTTGAGTAATAACATACATAAATTGTCCATCATGTGATCAAAGTTTGAAGACAGTAATAGTCAGTAGAGAACATATCATCTCTGTCAGGTTGGAACCTCATATGTCCAAAAGTCTTACTTTTCAGGATTCAAATTCTAAAATAGTAGCAGATCTACAAGCTCAAAACGCGTCGCGATTTAAAATATGGAGATATGAGGTATACAAGATATATAAGAAGGCAGTTTATGCAAAGAAGAAATAACAATTGTATGGCCTCCAGGTTGTTTTGCCATGTTGGCTTTACTGGTGATTTTTCTGTATTTTGCCCCTTTTTAGATTTGTAACATTTTCTTCTCTCTCACAGGCAAGAAGGTAACGGTTCGAGCGCCTTCCCCTGCACTCGCCAAACTCGCCAAGGCCCGCCACTCGTCTCGATCCCCCCTCGGCAAACTCGGCAAGGGTCCAAGTGTGTCCACGCTAACGAAGAGCACCAGTGCCTCTGAGAGGAAAATCGCCTGTGTCATGGAGAATAGGCCGCTAAGGGAGAGACTCATCCACCTGCTGGCTCTCAGGCCGTACAGAAGACCTGAACTGGTCCTGAGGCTGCAGAGGGATGGACTGACACCTGGAGACAAAGAGATGGTGGACACACTGCTGCTTGAGGTAATGGCCTTTTTCTCTTCACCTTCAACTATACCCCGTAAAAAACACTGAAGTGGCAATGCTTTGATCTTGAAAGTGCTTTTCATAAACAAAGTAAGGTTGAAGAAAAGTCATGGAAGTAATTGCCAGAGGATCATAGATTGTGGTTCCTTGATGTCAATATGAACTCTAAGGAGAGCATTGCATGTCAGATTTCATAGTGAACGGTTTCATTTACTTTTGTGTGTTTGTGCATGTGTGCAGGTGGCACAACACAGTAGAAGAGACAGTGCATATGTTCTAAAAGAGAGTCTGTACAAGGAGCTGCAGAAGGACTGGCCAGGCTACACTACAGGGGACCAGCAACTCCTCAAGAGGATCCTTGTCAGGCAAGACACGCATACACATATTCCAGAACAAACCAATGCAGTGTTTCCAAAGTGAATATTATTTTGGCACAGGTAGCATTACTAATCTGTTCTCAGTTGAAATCTAGTCGTAAGTGCGTAATAATTACGATAATATGATAATTGGGCCAAATTACAATGTTTTGTTAACATTACATTTTCTCAGCAGAACTGATGGTTTTCCCCACTGTGTTTTCCCGTAACTGCTGAATTAATCTAGAGGAAATGCTTAAAAACATTTGTTTTGTTCTGATGGTGTTGGTTTACGTGGAGCCAGCTGCTTCAATGCCAGCAACTACCTTTTCGAATGTTCAAAGCAAAGCAAAATGTTAGCATTGATGCCACTAGTTGAGGTAGTAATTCTCTCCATGTCCGTCTGTGCAGGAGACTGTTTAAGCCACCCAGCAACCTCCTTTCTGTCCCAGAGACCCAGGTCTCTCCTCTGCGAGACACACCCAACTCCTCTCCGGCACACTCTCTGAAACATTCCCTCGCAGAAGACTACACTGACCCTCTGGCTATTAAGAAGCCCCGGGTATCTCACCTGACAAGCAAGGCAAACGATGACGGTTCAGAACCACTGCCCATCAAACAGCGTGAGGCTGCCAAGGTAGGGATGGATGCAACCGAAGTGGACAACATTCAGAGGAACTCACTGGATCCTCGGAGGCTGCTGGACTCCCTGACAGCGGTCTGCGAGCAGGAAGTAGATGTGGTTGAGAGGCTGGAACCAGCTTACAGAGAAGACTCCAAAAATGTAGAAGCCGTCTCTCAGCCGAACTCTGACCTTACTGCTACTCCTCTAAAAGTCCCCCATCTGGACAGGCGCACAAGAAGAAAGTCTAAGAACAAACACAGGGACCAGGTAAGAAGAGAAAGACCTATGTATTTCCTGGTTCCTTGTTTTTGACTGCATACAGTGTCCAAGGTGGCAGGTACTCAGAGAATGTGCTGGTAATGAGAATGTATTTTTGTTTTAAGGAGAAGGTGAAGGATAGAGACAGGAAAGGAAGGAAAAGAGACCGCAATTCAGAAGAATTGAAAGGCCAAGTTTCTGGGGACTGCAAAGGTGAGTTGTGCTGCTGCTCACTCAATGGCAGCTGCAATCCAGAACGTATTTTAATTAATAAAACATTATCTAACCAATCTGTATGGTAGAGGATGTTAATACAACTAGTCTACATCTTCATGTGGTTGTAGGTGGTCTCCGTACCATTCCATTTAGAAATTTAAACCGGTTGACAAAGCTCAGCGCAATATCTCCCCTGACCAAGCAGGCATGCCTTATTGGCACAGTAGTAGAAATTTGGATTCTCATCATGCAGGAGACCTGGGTTCGATTCCTAATAGGACATGAAAGCTATTGATTGCAGCTTTAAGTTTCACGGACCATTATAATATATGTATCAAGTCATGCAATCTGATTTATTTTGTTGATAGGGGTTATTTATTATTATAATAACCATATACCATGGTTATTCTGGCTCATACTGTGGCATATACCATAGTCTTTCAATAAACAAAGCTTTTCTCCAAGTTTACCACATGGAGGTTGTCCTCCAGCCAACTGGTTGCTGTAAATGGATGGCTTACGCTCCTTCCAGTTCAAATCAGACTTTTTTTACTGCGAGACAGTCCAAGGGTAGAAAACAACAGGGTAGAAAAATGAAAGATCTCAAGAGAGTATTGAGATGACCCCGGCCCATAGTGTTTTTATCGCTGGGCATTCCTATAACAAAGGTAATGATGATGAACGTTTTGATGATATGTGTCTGGGAAAACGTGTAGTTTAAAATCTTCAAACAGTGTCAAGTAAATTCCCTGAAACTTCTGACAGATTCAGAAACGGCAGTGGATGAATTGCTTGCTCAGGGTGGGACTGTCGGGTCTCTTCTCTACATGTAAAGTGTCTTGAGACAACTTGTTGTGATTTGACACTTTAATACAATTGAATTGAATTGAATTGATGACATGCACAGCTGCACAAAGATGAGACTGACCAACTTGAAGAAAAAAAATCTAAATATATAAACATTACTTAGCAACCACCTTGTTTGTTCAGGCAGTCAGGGTCTACTTTCTTGTTGAAGACATTTCTTGTAATACAATTATTTTAATTTACGTGTTGCCAAGTTTGCTAACTGTTTTTTATAAAAGCTATAAATCACACCATGCTGTGATGTATTGTGATTATGTCACATCTAAGGGGGGGAAAACGCCCCCTAGCTGTGATATAATCACACTATACCATGGCCTGTAGTGAGTTATTGCTTAAGCAACATTTCCTTGTCTTGTCAGAGCCCAGTGGAATGTTCTATGACTCCAGTGTTCTAAAAGCATCTGATGACATGACAGACTACTTACTGTAAGTATGCCTCCTCCATTTATCTTTTAAATTAGTTGTCATGGAACTCTGACGACAACATCAGGTCAATGCCAGGCTAAAGCACGTTGTGTCATAGAAGGCCACACATAGCAGTACTACCTGCACATTGCTTTTTGGTGATATAGAATGTGTGGTTGGCGAATAGTTCTGTTAAAACATTGTCAGATAATTTTGTGTTTACTTTTTCTTATTTAGTCTTCCATATTTGTATGAACTATTATTTGTAATTTAGTTTGTGTAGCAAGTGCTTAAATGAGGGAAACAAAATGGTTGTAATATATGGACAGAAAAATATGGCATCACGGCACATCTCATTGTTTGGGGAACTTTTATTTTTGTTCTAGGATGGAGGTGGGGGTCAGGTTTTCCTTTTGGACCACAAACTCAACTAATTTGAGAACACAGTTGTTAGCCCTTTTTGATGCTTTTGATGTTTGTCATGACCGACTTGTTAACCTCAACAATATCTGTTCTCAGCACAAAATCGCTTTTATCTTTCAGGAAGTACACAGTGATCTGCAGTCATGACCAGAGACAGAGCTACAAACAGGACTTTATTGAGGAGTACAACGAGTACAGAAGTTTACACGCTTGCATCGACAGTGTGACACGGCAGTTCATGACGCTGGACGTGCAACTCAAAAAGCTTCGTCACGGTTCACATAAATACAAGGTAGAGTAGACAACCATACAGACGAAACGGAATGTACTGTACATAACAGCAGTCTTTAAAATGGTGACACGATGGCTTGTATTAACTTTCATGTTTGATATCTTCACAGACAGTTCATAATCAGATTCTTCAAGAATATCGCAAAATTAAAAAGGTAATACTGAAATGTTCTGCATTATTTTTCATGACAACACTTGATTGAATTCTTTTTGACAAATCACAAATCACAATTGATGACAAAATCACACAATAGTCAAAAGGATAAACACAAGAAAGCTTGACAGCATATTTCCGTTGTGGTCCTCTGATTGTGTAAGGAGAAAGACGAGGGTGGGTATCTGGGGAAAACTACAATGAATGAAAACGATGTACTGTTGCATATTGCCACTGTACATGTGACAAAAACAACTTCCTTATCGTCTTGTTGCCTATTCACTGTGTAATTTCTTTCCTTTTCTTGTCTCTACTTTTTTTTACCTTTACAGTCGAACCCAAACTACAATGAGGACAAGGTACGCTGTGAATATCTGCACAACAAACTGGCTCACATCAAAAAAATCATATCAGAATATGACAAAAGCAGCTCCGAAAAGAGGGCCCATGACGGGTCTGGCGCGCAGAGTGTTCCACCAACTCATTCTGGCGCAGCACAATGAAACGCTGCTGCTTACGGCTGCTGAATGGAGCCAAATTCAGATGGATTGCTGTTGGCACACATGGTCACACATGGTTGCACATAGTTTCACGATACATGCTGGAAGATTAAAGGAGGTTATGAGTGAAATCTGTCAAGCACATGAAGTGGTATTGTACATACCGGTACTGTAATGCCGTGACCTTCTCTCATGGACAAGCCTTTGGCCAATGATTGAGACCAACATACGTAGACGTGCTGCTGTCACTGCCAAGGATATAAAAAGTGATTTTATATGGTTGCACATGAGGTGTCAGGGAGCAGAATAAAATCACAAGCAGGGAACACACTCGCTTCCCAGCTCATAGGCTCACATCCAAAATGTTATTTTTAAATGTGAACATAATCAAAGCCTCTATTTTAGGCTTTGGTTTGCCTGCCACAATGTTATCCAAATCAACTTTTATGTGATTTGGCTATTTATACTGTCAGCAGGTTGTAAAATGTTTTTTCTTTAATATTTTTATTTTCAATTGGGATTTACAAAAACATCATGCCATACAGCTTCCTAGTCCTGTCCCAAGGACCAGGTCGGTGAACCAGTCTACCAGGTATTGCCACGGATGGTGTTTAAAAAAAAAGTCCATTTATTTTGAACAAATGTTAGCATTGTTCTGCTCTTAATCATAAATGTGTTTTATATTGTAATAACAAAAGACTGTTATATTGAAACATATCTGAACTCAAAGATGCCATCAGGGAATTTTCAGTATTATAAGCTGCACACAGCTGATCTGTTTTTATGTTTTAAGTTTTCTGTGAAGAATTTCTTTGGCTCCAGAACTCGCTGTCTGTTAAGTGAAAAAAGTGAGGGAAAACATTTTGCAAATGCATTTGAAAAGTATTGCATGCTGTCTACTCTGCTGAATTTATGATCAGTTCATCAGACATTTTGTCTGTTTAATGTATTAAAATTATTTATAGTACTATGTTTGTTTTAATTAATGTATACACATATGTGGTTTGTTTCCCCCCCCTCAGTTAACTTAATTATCTGGCAGAGTGGCAGTGTAGACCCATCAGGGCTGCCTGGGTAGTAGTAACGACATTACAAGCCAGAAAGCAAGTCCTTTTCCTCTGCTATCTCTATCCACCATGCAGGAGTGCAGCTCCTCTTGCCACAAAGGTCAAGCCTTCTTCCCCTTAAGGCACTGCTCTGCTTGGGTCCCCCACAGTACAGTCGGGTAGGTGGCAAGCTGAAAGTGTCGGACACAGTGGCCAACACACTTCAGACGACCCCCCCTTGACCTTGTCCATCGCTCTCAGCATGCTGTTGTAGAGGTACATATTCTGCACACGGTCTTGCCACGTGTAGATCAAGGCCCATTCACAGTATGCGGGTATAGCAGCCGTCTAGTGACTTCTCGCCCTCGGTTCTATTGAGGAGAGAAACATTGACCTTTGACTCTGGGGCGGCCATAGCTGAGTGGTTAGTGAGCCCGTCTAGGGAGCCAGAGGCCCTGGTTGCCCCAGGTTCGATTCCAGGCCAGGCCAGTATATGTGTCGATGAAATGAAATTTGTCCCTGAGCAAGACTTTTAACCCCTAATTGCTCACAGGTTCTCATTGGAAACAAGACCGCAAGGACTTTCATGAACGACCTGTTAAAAGGAATTATCCTTATCCTTATCCTCTTGTGCCGAGGGTCGAGGGATGATGTTCACGCTGTGGAGCGCTGAGCACACCAGTCCCTGTCTGGTCCATGGTCCTTCTCACTGGAGTTGACATAAGCTAGCAGTGTGCCCTGTGCCGTCTCTAACGTGGATGGTAGTGTGGGTATATGGAAGCAGCACCTTGGTTTCCTCACACTGAGATGCAGTCCCATTTGCAGACAGACACTCTGTGGTGGAAGAAGTATATTTTACTTAAGTAGAAGTAGCAATACCACAATATAAAAATTAGTAAAAGGGTTAGTGCCTGTGTTCAAAATGTTACTTGAGTAAAAGTACAAAAGTATTGGCATTGCGACGTGTTGTGAGCTTGTAGATCGGTTATTTTCAAATAGCTTATGTATAAAATAGGGCTAAAGTTGTTAATGTATGTTTTATAATATGATAATTTATATCTGCAAAGTAACTAGTAACTAAAGTTTTCAAATAATTGCAGTGGAGTAAAAGTACAATATTTGTATCTGAGATGTAGTGGAGTAGAAGTAAAAGTACTGAAAACTGGATATACTCCAGTAAAGTAAAAATATCTCAATTGTACTTAAGTACAGTACTTGAGAGTACATGTACTTAGTTACTTTCCACCACTGGGTACTACGGGCCTGCTCCACCAAGTATTTGAGACCAGTGCTATGATATCACTGGCAAAGTAATCTGGCAGTGGGTTGATTTCAATACTGTTGGTGGTGGGGAAAATCAATAAACATAGTTAAAGACAAGTACTAAGTAGTGTTAAAGTAGTGTGTTAAACTTGAAGCTCCATTCAAGAGCATATTTTAATGAATAAAACGTTATCAACCACAGAGAATGCTATTACAATATAACTAGCTCTAGCAAATCTACAGTGGTTGGAGGAGGTCTCCACACTCTTGTGAAATTAGAGACCATGGTGTCGACACCTACTGGTCGACAAGTAGTAGTTCCTGAAGCTCATACAGCAAGTGCCATTATCTCTCTTTGGCAAGAGTTTTAATAGGAAGGATTTGGACTCAAATGGAAAATATTCCACTAACAATATTCTTGTTAGTTTTGCTTTTATCTGAAAATTCAAGCTTTTTTTCTCCCAACCATACAATTTTTAGTACATTTTCTTTGATTTTTTTTTAAAATGAGAGACAGATTTGAAGATTAACCATCTACAATATACATGGAAAAATACTAGACCAGGCATAGATACATGTTTGTGATAGAATAAACTGTGGATACTGAGATAAGCAATTGTATATTATTAATAATAACAATAATCATAATCATCATTATAATAATAGTATAATAATCATCAACATACATACAGTCATACAGTCATACATACATAGTAGCGTTGGATCAAGACTATCGTAGATGTATTTTATTGATTTTGACATTTTTATTATATAAAAATGTCAAAATCTATAAAGAATACATCTATGATTTTCTTGAATTGATCTAGCCGTAGATTACGACTCTCGTAGATGTATCTTATCAATTCTGACACTTTGAAAATGTCAGAATCGATAAAATACATCTACGAGAGTCATAATCTACAGCTAGAATTGATCCAAGATTAGATCACCAGATATACCCCCCCCCCCCCCAACTGTTTACTGTAGGCCTACATATTTTTCTTTTTGATTACTACTCGTTTATATGATTTTTTTGCATAGTAGTGTATATGTGTCTGTCATTAAATGTTTCGATGAATAGGGCTGGCAAAGTTCGCTTGGGTGGGTGATTTGGGGGAGGGGGTGGCCAACATTCACCGTGTTGGTTAGGTCACTACCAGTCTACAGACCCATCCAACAGGGTACACAGCGGTACATCCAAAGAATTACATCAACAATGTTAAAAGCCAACTGCAAAAACAAACTTTTTAAATATATAAAATGTATAATCATTTGAAAATAACAGATCTACAAGCTCACACAATGCTTGTAGATCGGCTATTTTCAAATGGCCGAAATGTATGGGCTGAAGTGGTTACTGTATGTTTTGTAATAATAATCAAAATCTACTAAGTAACCACTGCTTATTTGAATACACATGGACCCCAATGGAAACAACCCATAGTACTTTCTTGGGTTTTAATCCTTTTAGCAGACCTTTCTGTGTTTCTTTTTGTTTCTGTGTTAATAAAGTATTCATTCAATCAATCAATCAATCAATCAGATACATACATACATACATGGTCTAGGTTAGCGTTGCCAGATTATGCGAGATAAATACGCAACCAAAAGTCTGACACATGCCTTCTCTATTTGAACGACTCTATCAAACAAGATGTTGACAAATATTGGCAAATATTGCGCCATTGTCATGCTGGACCTCCAGAAGGCCTTTGACACTGTTAATTACCCAATTATGATCGATAAGCTTAAAGCAATAGGTTTTGATGACACGTCGGTGAGCTGGATGAGATCCTACCTGGAAGGGAGGGAGCAAGTGGTGGAAGTAAACGGCACCCAGTCCCCTCCCCTCCCAGTGACTTGTGGTGTTCCGCAAGGAAGTATACTAGGACCTTTACTGTTCCTGATATATGTGAACGATATGTCTTCAGCTTGCGACTGCAAACTGTTCCTGTTCGCAGATGACTCGGCTCTGCTGGTCTCGGACAGGGACAGGCTGCAGGTTGAGAAAACTCTCAGCTCTGAACTCAACAAGATCTGTATCTGGCTCTCCGACAACAAACTATCATTACACCTGGTAAAACTGAATCCATCCTCTTTGGGTCCAGTTCTAACCTTAACAAGGCTGAGAGTTTCACGATCAAATTGGGTGATGATGTTATCACAAGAAAGGAGGAAATTACCTACCTGGGTTCCATCTTGGAGGCAAACCTCACCGGTAACAAAAACACAGAAAGAGTGATCAAAAAGGTCAACCAAAGAATACGCTTTTTGTATAGGATTGGACATCTAGTCAGTAAGACGGCCCTCATACAAGCTTATTACGATTATGCATGCTCTTCATGGTATCACAACACCTCCAAGGCCTTAAAAACAAGGCTCCAAACATCCCAAAACAAACTAGTAAGGCTACTTCTTGGCCTCAATCACAAAACCCATCTAACCCCTGCTCATTTTGCGAGGATTGGATGGCTTAGGGTTGAGGACAGAGTACAGCAACTTGCTATGGGCCTGGTCTTCAAGATACACCACAACATTGGAATCTCCCTGTATTTGTCAAAATACTTCCAAAACGTTAATGAAGTCCACGATCATAACACCACGACAACACGAATCATGTTCAACCCAGATTTGGCTCAACAAAGGGAATGAACTCGTTCTCATGCTATTCATCAAAAATGTGGAATGCCCTACCAAAAGGAGTAAAGGAGTGTAAAACTCTACTCACTTTCAAAACTGCCCTAAAGATACACCTTCAGGAGGCTGCAATTCGAAAATGGCCCCTGTCTAAGTCTTAACCTACCCCCCCCCCCTCCCCGTTTTTTTCTTCTCTTGTACATATTTGCCAGACCCAGGGGGTCGGGCCTACATGAGGCTTTGTCGGTCCCCCTCTCCAAACGTTTTCGTCCATACATGGGCATAAAAGAGGTCTGTCTTCTGTTCGGTCCCCCTCTCCAAACGTTTTCGTCCATACATGGGCATAAAAGAGGTCTGTCTTCTGTTCGGTCCCCCTCTCCAAACGTTTTCGTCCATACATGGGCATAAAAGAGGTCTGTCTTCTGTCCTCTTTTTGATTGGCCAAGCTTAGCGTGACGTAGTGCTCTGATCTTTCAACCACTAAGGGTCTGGCAGTACCAGGTCTCCTGGTTCCCTTGTTTTCACTCTTCATACCAGTAACCTGTAAGTTGATTGTATGACGTTCTGTATAGTAGTGTGTATATCTGTCTGTCTCTTATATGTCATCATGATTTGTGTGCATGGGGATCTCATCTTAACAAGCTCAGTGCTTAATGAGTCTTCCAGTTTAGTAGACCTTGTATTGTGAATTTGTACTTCCATGTAATGTATGTATCAATCAATCAAAACCAGGTGTATGAAAACAAGCCCAAAAGAAGCAACTATATAGGCCACATGAGCACTTTAACCCCACATTGGCTATTTGAAAATAGCCGATCTACAAGCTCACAACGGGCAACCACCAATATTTACAAGCAACTTTACAGAAAAAGAAGCCCAACGTCGCTTATAATAAGCAGACCTGGCAACACTGGTCTAGGTTTCATTCTGACCCTCGTCGGCTGCTGTACTGGTCGTTCTCGCTTAAGGTGCCAGATTGTAAACATGACTACTTTGTTGGGTGGTTGTCCTTGAACTTTGTGACACTTTGCAGGTGCGACATTATATGAATGAATGACAGTCGGACTGAATGACGTGGCTAATTTGGTAACGTGCCAATGAACGTGGTTGCTGGAAAGTAACATTAGCTGAGGTATGGTAACTCACTTAATTCATGCTAAAAGTTAGGCTAACCTACAGTAGCTAACTAAAATGACTGCTCAGATGCAATGCATGCCACTTAAATAACGTTATACTATGATGTAATATGTAATAGTGATGTATAGCTGAAAAATACATGTCTTTTGTTACCATACTGTAACACACTGAAAGATGTTCAGAACGTCAATAGATAGATAGATACTTTATTGATCCCCGAAGGGAAATTGAGATATCCCATTGCTCATACAGGCATTCATTAAAGGGCAAGACCACTTTGGTAGAGGTTTGGGTTGTGTAGTTACCTTGCCATGATGTAACTCCAAAGGTTTGATTTTACTATTTGAAGATCCGGATCGGGATCCGCGAATCCAGTCCAGGTTTTCTTCTTAATAAAATAGCAAAATCAACAGGAAGTTTTTTATTTAAAAAATGGTTTGGTGATGTTCTATATTGTCTGAATGAACTTTGTTTGTGTTCATTTATGTGTTAAAAGAGTGACTTTGAGAGCTGTTTTACCGTACAATGTAAGTCAATGAGGAGCATATTTTGAATTATCAATTTCTAATCAATGGAGCAATTATTTTTGATTTCTTGTCCACCTTTGGAGTTACATCATGGCAAGGTAAATACACAACCCAAACCTCTACCAAAGTGGTCTTGCCCTTTTAAGTTTAGTTTAAAAACACATCACAAAAAGAGGGGGGCACAGGTTAAAATTGGAAGACTGATATAAAAAAATATATTATGAATAAGCATTAAAAGGTGTCACTGGGAATAATAGTAATCATCCTTTGTGATTGCACATAGACCCATAAATAAGTAAAACTAAAACGATTAGTCCAGTTCAACGTAAACATATCTTTTCCAGGCAAATAAGGACATGGATGAAATGTAATTTGCAATTGAGGAATTAAAGTACTTTTGTGTGTTTTGTGTGAAGAGGACAACCACATATAACTCAATCTATTTCCATAGTTCTCTTCATTACCAGACATCTCCGTGCATGGCTGGGAATCTCCACAGAAGGCTGGGTCTGAGGACGGCTCTAAGGTTCCTGAGTTGTCACAACGGCCTCTCAGCTCCAGCCACTGTCAGACCTCTGGCTCAAGGCCTCCTCCACAGCCTGCCTCTTGCACCCACCTTAGGGCAGCATGGAGTCGAGTATCGGATGTTCCATGCTGGGACGGACAAGCCTTTGCCGTCCCCTGCCGCAGCCCCTGAAAGGCTACCTTTCTCCAGAGTAACCGAAGAGGATTTGACCTTCTTCAGGAAACTACTACCAGGCAGAGCTATTACTGACCCAGACCTGCTTGAGGGGAATAATGTGGACTGGCTTAAGTCAGTGAGAGGTGAGGTATTCGAGCTCACCGCTGCCACATCTGAAGCTTTATGCTGGCGTTGTTGACTGATATGTTGACGCTCATCTCTCACAGTTGTGTCAATGTGTCATCTACAGGTTTCAGTGAAGTTCTGTTGAGACCTCAGACTACAGAGGAAGTGTCTCAAATTCTCAGGTAAGTCAATAGATAGATAAAGTGATAGATTAGGTAATTAATTAACCCATTAAAACCTATCATTTGTATACGTTTTCTTCCTCTATTCCAGGTACTGTAACAGTCGTAACCTGGCGGTAAACCCCCAGGGGGGCAACACAGGGCTGGTGGGGGGCAGTGTGCCAGTCTATGATGAGATTATTGTCTCCACCGCTCTTATGAACAATGTCCTTTCCTTTGATAGTGTTTCTGGTATGTCACTTTGTAGTCCTCACATATCATTATTATTCATAATCACTTTTGTTGATGTTATTATAACTTAAAACTTTAAAGACAAACTATTTAGCTTGCTCACTGTGCAGATACACGTGGTGGATCTGTTGATGCAATTCATGTACAAATGTTACTGATCGCAGAAAATTACCTGTTAAAAAAAGAACATTTCACTGCAGAGTTGGTCCTAATGATATGCAAAATGTTTAGTTTTAGTTTTTTTGTTGTTTCTTTTAGTTTTTTAGGTTTTAGTGTAACTCAGTGCATTTCTCTCTGTGGCTGCCTGTCAGGTATTCTGACATGTCAGGCAGGTTGTGTCCTAGAGACCCTTTCTCTTTATCTGGAGGACAGAGACTACATCATGCCACTGGACCTGGGTGCTAAAGGCAGCTGCCAAATCGGGGGCAATGTGTCAACTAACGCAGGTGGGCTCCGCCTGCTCCGGTACGGCTCTTTAAGAGGAACTGTGCTGGGTCTGGAAGTGGTGAGTGAACCAAATACAAGATGGAGAGAGACAGAGGATGAGAGATTATGCCATTCAGGGTGTAGACAGAAAGACATACTGTAAGGAACATTTAACCACTATACAGTATATTGATGAATAGAAAAAATAGCTGATCTACAAGCGCACAATGATGTGTTGTGAGCTTGTAGATCTGCTATTTTTGAAAATGTTTTAAAAGGGACACCAGGGTTAATTTTTTGTGTGTGCATACGTGATTGTCTGTGTGCCTTTTGTCCAGGTTTTGGCAGATGGGCAGGTGCTGGACTGTTTGGCCACTCTGAGGAAAGATAATACAGGATATGACCTCAAACAGCTCTTCATAGGGTCAGAGGGCACGCTGGGGCTCATTACGGCTGTGTCCATTCTGTGTCCACGGAAACCCAAATCTGTGAACGTGGCCTTCCTGGGTGGGTTTTCATCACTGTGTCTCTCAGATCGGTCTGCAAAATGTGAAGCAGTTATTAGCTGGCCTTGAAAACCGAGACAAACTAAATTGGTCTACAGGTCACTCCCAAAATAGACACCTTGCGTAACTGGGTTACAAAATATATTGAATATATTGGGTCCTAGCAAGTGATCTCTCAAGAAAAAAAGTCAGGAAGGAATCAAAACAATCCCATTAGAAGTTAGCATAATTTTTATGATCAATTAAATTGATTTGTGCGATTAACTGTTAAAGACCTATTTACAGTCCATTTTATGCTACAGTCCGTATTATCTGTAGTTATCACAAGTACTCAAGTCTAGAAATAATAATCAGAGTTATCAGACACACCAAAAAGTCCCCATATGTTTAATAATGGACTGTTCTTCCCATGTGCTCAAAGCACATGGGAAGTGACTGAAAGGGTTTCTCAAGAAGCCCTTGAACATAGGATGGAAGCCAGTTGATTATGTTAGCTAAACAATGATTATGTTATTTGATAGCTTACTTTCATATCACACCATATGCACCGTAACTTTCACCAGAAAAATATTAAATGTAATATCAATAAATCAATGTGAAAAAATGTTGAATCTATTTTTTTAAATTATAATTGATTAAATTAATTAGTTCAATTAACTGTTGCAGGTCTAGATGATTTTCTTTTTCCTCAGGGAAGGCTTTTCCACAATTTTGTGTGAACAACAGTAATGTAATGATGATGTGATGTGAATGTTTATTTTAAGGTGGAAGCTGAATGACTCATAAATTGCAATGTATTTGACTTTTGTAAGATAACATTGTTGGTATGTTGTTGTGCCTGTGACAGTCGCATTCATTTTCAGGTACCTCCACACAGAAATGTTGCATTGGAAGGATGGATCCAACCATTTGCTTACATTCGTACACAACTACACCCTCTGAGTTAAATTAACACTACACTTTTATTGTATAGCTCATCGGACAGCAGGCAGCTGTCATCCATTAGGGACTAAGCCCACGTTATATAACGTTTTCAGTCACCTGATGTCAGTCTCAGATCTCAACTGCACCTGAAGATGGTGTCCTTGTTAATCACTTTTTAAAATGTAACAATCCATGATCAAGTATTCATTCATCTCTATTTTGTTATCAGGCTGCGAGACCTTTGAGCAACTGCTACAGACGTTCCAGCTCTGCAAAGGCATGCTGGGAGAAATCCTCTCAGCCTTCGAATTCCTAGACAGCGAATGTATGAGACTACTGAATACACACTTGAAACTACCCAATCCCATATCAGGTAATACATGAAATACACAATTTATAATTCATGCTTTTATTTAACTTATTTGATGAAATGTGATCATATCACACCCATCTTAGCTGCTGTCCACTGGCAAGAGATAATATCAAGTTCAAAGTTCAGTCAGGGCAAACGCATAGTAACAGGCCAAAAATAATAATTAATTAGCCCATGTAATAAACTAGAGGTTCGGGGCGATACGCGGCCTTCACACCTACCGCCCCTTTTGTGCCCTGGTGCCCATATATGGAGCTGACTGATTTGTTTGCGCCTGATGCCATGATGTCACATTGAGGTTAGACAGCGCACTCCATATTTGGGCGTAGCTGCATTGGGAACTCCATATATGGTAATGGCTGAGTAATAGTGACATGAGCGTGTGGACGTGGCCAGCTGGCCGGTCCTCCCATTAGCCAATTTTAATATAGGATACTACAGTGTAGTATGCTAACCCTCCACCAGCAGAGGATGTCCCCAACATCGACACCAGTCTCCCAACCCATGAAGAGGTAAAGCGTGCTATCCAAGCCATGAAGGGTGGGAAAGCTGCCGGCCTAGATTCCATCCATGCCGAGATGCTGAAAGCTGACCTTACCACTTCAACAAAGGTGCTCACGGAACTCTTCAGAAACATCTGGGAAGAGGAAATAATACCTGAAGACTGGGACAAGGGCCTGATTGTTAAACTGCCCAAAAAAGGCAACCTCAAACTGTGACAACTGGCGGGGGATCACACTGCTGTCAATACCATCGAAAGTCTTTTGTAGGATTCTACTCGGCAGAATTGAAGCCGCCGCCGACCAAAATCTGAGCCAGGAACAGGCAGGATTCAGGAGAGGGAGGGGCTGCACAGACCAGATCTTTGCTCTGAAGAACATCCTCGAGCAGTGTGTAGAATGGAACGCCCCACTGCACATCAATTTCATAGACTTTCGGAAAGCCTTTGACAGCCTGCATCGTGACACCCTATGGAAGATCGCAAGAGCATATGGAATTCCTCCAAAAATGGTCTCGCTGATAGGGCTGTTCTACCGTCACTTTGAATGTAGTGTCATTGTCAATGGAAAACCATCTGAGCGCTTCAACGTAGAGTCTGGTGTGCGGCAAGGGTGCACCATGTCTCCCATTCTCTTCCTGATGGCCATTGACTGGGTGATGAGGAAGACCACGGCCGATAAACCAAGGGGCATCCAGTGGACTTTGTTCTCCCAACTCGAAGACCTAGACTTTGCAGATGACCTTGCTGTTCTCTCCTCCAAATATATCCACCTGCAGGAGAAAACTGACAGACTAAACCAGTATGCAAAACAAACAGGGTTGAACATCAATGGTTCCAAAACACAAGTGATGTGCATTAATGCCACTCCAGATGCACCAATCATTGTGAATGGGGAAACCCTCGACTTTGTCGAAGATTTCACCTACCTGGGAAGTCTTGTCAGCAAGGACAACGCAACAAAAAAGGACATCAGAGCAAGGCTAGGGAAGGCTCACAGTGTTTTTGCAAGGCTCCATCCTATATGGAAGTTGAAGCAGTACAGCCTAAAAACAAAGGTCCGACTGTACAACAGTAAGGTAAAATCAGTGCTGATGTATGGCTCGGAATGCTGGCGTGTGACAACACTTGACATGAATAAGATCAATGCCTTCCACAATGGATGCCTCCGTAAAATCTGCCGCATCTTCTGGCCTGAGAAGATTTCAAATAAAGAGCTGCACAGAATGACCAGGTGCTCCAGTGTCGTGTCAGAACTCAAACGCCGCCGTCTACGATGGCTGGGACATGTGCTCCGAATGGCCAGGATCGAATCCCAAAGGTTGCACTGAGATGGACCCCAGTAGGGAAAAGGAGTCAAGGTCGACCCAAAACCACCTGGCGACGAACCGTGACAGCTGAGCTTCAGGAGATGAACCTTACGTGGGGCGAGGCACAACATGCTGCACAAGACAGGTCCCGATGGAGGCAGATCGTCGAAGCCTTATGTCCCACTTGGGACGAAGAGGAGTAAGTACAGTGTAGTCAACAAATAATATACAAGGTCTCAAAACTAATCTTGAATTATTGCAAACTTAAGAAATATAGTAATATAGTAAGTAGCCTAACAAAAGTTAATGCCTCTGAACATTGGCTTGCAGCTTCATTGTTGTACATATTGTAAATGCAATAATGATACTAGGCCTGCCATTTAGGATGTAAAATAAAGTATCCTTTTCTTGTTTTTAACCTTTATTTATCCAGGGGAGGTTCGCTGAGCATGAAATACTCTTTTTCAGCAATGTCCTCCTTCACAATCGCACAGACACACACTTTAAATCCTGGGAACTGCAGAGTACAACCACAGTCTTTTACTGTACTGTTTGCCACTGAGCAGCTCCACTGGAGCATTGCTGAAGAGCGCTGAACAAGGACTCACCCTAAACACTTATGTAAGGTATAGGGAGGTAAGCTGTTGTTATAGTGGAAAGGGCAGGAAAGTGATCCTTCCTTGTTGGTTTTCAAAGTGTGAATGCACAGCCTGGTAGGGTAACGTTTGAAAAGTATGTGCGTGCTGGAAGGGTGAAGAAACGGGGCTCAACGTGAGACTGAGAGAGTAGTCATCAAAATCGGAGGACTTTTGAAGCCTGATTTATACATCAGCATACAACTGTGTATCACACCGAAAATAGCCGCCCTACAAGCTCACAATGCATCGTGGATGCATCGTTGTGAGCTGCATAGGGGACGTAGAACGTGGTGCATTCTAAGCCTTTTTCTTTTCACTCTATGGTCAGTTTAAGGAATTTGTCATGCTCTGCAGTAATTGACTCGTATATAATGCGTCATTGCGTCAATCCAATGATTGTGCAATTTGTGCCTAGAAAGTATTATTGGAATTCCCTGATATTTACATTTGATATTGGCTGATCTCGATCACTGGCCGATCAATTTGGAGCATCCCTAACACAAAGCATGCATCTCTAAAACATGCTTTATACTCGCATCCTCTTCTGTCCATCTTGCAGATTGTCCATTCTATATTGTAATAGAAACCGCTGGATCCAACGCCTCGCACGATGAGGAAAAGCTCCACAGTTTCCTGGAGGAGGCAATGACATCATCACTAGTTACCGACGGTACTGTGGCAACAGAAGACACCAAAATCAAGGTAACGTGTGTGTACTTTTATGTGCCGTCTTCCTTTCATAGTGAAATGGGACTGCTACACAACACTGATAATCAAAAATGACAAATTTCTTAAAAAATCAGACTAAAGCTGTCTTTCCCCTTTTTATTCTCTGTATTTTATTTATTCTCCCTTTTTATTCCACATGTCAATTTTATCTGTCAGTTGAACTTTTCTTTATTTTAGTTGGGATTATTTTGTCTTTGCCTGACCTTTCATCTTTGCACTTTCACTTAACATAAATCACATTGCATTTTAATGCACAAGTGCATTTATGAATACATTTGATGGGTTGATCATGTTCATGTTGATGCAGGGTCTGTGGTCGATGAGAGAGCGGGTCACAGAGGCTCTGACTCACGATGGCTTCACCTACAAGTATGACATCTCCCTTCCCGTGGAGAGGATCTACCACCTGGTAACTGACATGAGGAAACACCTAGGGGGCCGTGCCAAGAGTGTGGTGGGATACGGTCATGTAGGTAAGACTGCAGTACAGGGAGGGGACCTTAAAGTGGATCTTTGAACTATTTATTAATCCACTAAGACCGGGAACGCATCTGTGTCATTTTAAGATTTCTTTGGCTATTCAAAAGAGTGCCGCGCTATGAGCTCGTATATCTGCTATATTTTTTTAAGAAAATCGTGAAAAGGTGTGCAAATCTTTAAATATATATATATATATATATATATACATACACACACACATTTGTAACTCAAATCTTTGCGTCCGCAGACAAATGCATATCATTTTTGGGGTCCTTGACATGAAAAAAGTTTGAGAACCACTGATATTATAGCAACATAAGTTTAAAAAAAGGATTAGGATTTAGAAGACGGTTGAATCCCCAGAATCAAAGATTTGAGTTACAAATGTTACGTACTGTATATTCAAAAATGTGCACACAATTTCACGATTTTTGAATAGCCAAAGAAAATTACACCGATGCGTTCCCGGTCTTAATGGGTTAAATAGCACAGTGGAGAGAGACAGGAAGGAGGAACTAGAGATTGAGATGACATGCGGCACCGGTCATGATTTTGATTCAAACCCATGATTTCCTGGTCTATGACTGTGCAGTATGCTGCTTAGTGTAGCTGGTGTAATCACTAGGAAACCACGTTTTTTTTAAAACTTTTGTATTCACTTTTGTTCATCTCATTCTGTAGGAGATGGCAACCTCCACCTGAATATTACCTCCCCTGCCAAAGACCTTTCCCTCCTGGAGGCTATCGAGCCCTTTGTCTATGAGTGGACGGCGGGTTGCCAGGGCAGTATCAGCGCTGAGCATGGATTGGGCCTAAAGAAGAGGAACTTTATCTACTACAGTAAACCCAGACAGGCTGTGGCTGTGATGGGAAACATCAAGGCCATGTTGGACCCCAAGGGCATTCTCAACCCTTATAAGACCCTGCCAGACGACCTGAAATTAACCTGATATATTTTTACATACCTATCTATTAATTACAAATATACATCACAGTATTGTAGATAATAATAGTAAGAAAATCTGGAAACATTTAAAATATTGGTATGTCTCTTTGGCTAATTAGATTAGAATCAGAAATTAGAGGGATAATGATAAACATGATTTTTTTTTTTGCTTCATAATTACTTAATCATGAGTGGCCGTAGATGAGTGGTTAGAGCAGAATCAGAAAGTCACCGATTCGCCTCCCAGCCCGCCAATGTCTTATGTGTCGAAGTGTCCCTGATCAAGACACTTAACCCCCCCGACAGCTCCCTCCTGAGCGCTCATCATGACCATCTGAGCAGCCATCAGCTGGTGAAGCAGAAACTGAATGTCCCCTACAGGATCACCAAAAACTCTGCTCCTAATCTCATTACCCTTCCTATTGCCACTTCAGCACAGCCGTGTGTAACAAATGACATAACGGAGGTCAGGTTGTCTATGGTCTATTCTGTCTATCTTCATGTTCCAGTACGTCTGAGCTTGTGTCCTGTTATATATGGTGGCCTGAATGTGCAAACCTTCTACCTCACAAAACAATTAGAGTCAGATTTAACTCTGATTTTGAAATGTACTGATATCTCTGTGTAACACAACATAAAATAGGCTAATCAGTGGTGTATCTGTATTCAGTTGCTTTTGGAAGATATACTTTGTATTTGTGTATTGAATCATTTAGTATTTTGTTATATATTTTGTAGTATAATCATCATAAATGTGAGAAATGTTTAAAAAAAAAGAATGAAGTCTATGACAAAATGTATAAAGTGTGAAGAGTGTACTTTCACTTAAAACATATATTATTTACAACTATTCTGTATTTTTATTTGGCCATATTGATATGCTGCAGCACACCTGGTCTTCAACCTCTCCACATTTTCACGTCTCATTTTCACGCCCGCTGCACCCATTACAAAACACTGGTGTTGACGTACAATGCAAATTGCATGGCACCCCCATAGACAGTCAGCCATATATTTATAATTTGTTTCAACTGAAACGGGCATCGCAACTGATGAATGATAAATTAATTGAAAAAGAAAAACACACAAAGATCCTCTTGGTTATTTTCGCTCTTCTGCTCTCTGACCCTGGCTCTTGCTGTCCATGGTGCTGAAAAAGAAATGGAATGGAACGCATTGCGTAGGCCTACATGATTGAACTATTCATAGCAGAGGGACGAGACTGCATTTGAAAGCTTAAAGGAGTACATCACCCAAAGAAATATTTTCTGTCAATTACACACCTACCCCATGAAGCCTTGAATTCATGGAGATGTTTTTGTTTGTGTCGCATCCCTAAGCCAATAATTTGATGACCGGCAGAGTCTAGGAGACTCAATTGATTCTCCAACTGACCGACGACCCGGTCATCAAATGATTGTCAACAAAAACATTGTCTTATTGTCTTGACAAAAACAAAAATCTCCATGAATTCAAGGCTTTATGGGGTGTGTAATTGATAGTCATGTTATCGTATAGCCTACGAAATGAGTGTTTGCTGCTGGCCATTGATATTGATGCTGAATTGATGCCACGTGTCGGTGTCCCCTGCACAGCCTTTTGTGTTTGTCCGGCCCTGCACTTTGCCTTGGCTAGCCACTTTGACTGTTGACATTCCTGTTGGTCCTCTTGCACCCTGTGCTCCATCATGGCTTGTCTGGTAGACTGTTGCTGAAGGGCTGCAGCTTCAGCTCATGTGAGTCTTGTTTTCATTTGTACATTTTTCTGCACTTTTCATGAATTGATTTGTAGCGAGGCATTGTGTTGTAGGAATAATGTGCTTGCACTTAACACCGTAATTAATATGCTTAACATGCAGCATTTATAACTTAAAGGTAGGTTAAGTGGTTTTCTTTGGTTGAAATAAGTGTTAAATAGCTCTATATTCTGATGGTACTCATAGCTATAGAGTGTTTATTAAACAGACATTTTCAGGTCAGGATACCAATTTGATCCAATCAGGATAGAGAACTCGGATACAGGTACTGATTAAACGAGTTGAAAGTGATGACACAAAGAAATCAGCAGACAAAATTGGAACTTGAACACAAAAAAAAGGAAGCTTGTGCCGGTGTGGATTGGTCTGAACACAGGGTCTAACAGTGTGGCCTCCCTGTAGACTTCTGGTGTCGTGTTGATGACGTCAATCTTCAAATATAGAGACACACATCAAACTGTGTCATAAATGGTTATCGCGTTCAATTTCCAACCTTACATGATTGGCTGAGAGGGGTAGTCCATGTCACGCCTTGTTTGCATAAGCTATATAGTTATCACGCTAATTATCATCTTACTTTATTGTTTCTTTGATGTCAAACATGGATACCCAAAGTCTGCTGCAACTTCCTAAGCAACCTATGATCTACATATGCGGAGAATGCCACACAGAAAACGAAATCAAGGTCCGTGAGCCCATCCGATGCAGACAATGTGGCTACATAATAATGTACAAGAAAAGAACAAAGAGATTGGTGGTTTTTGATGCTCGGTGAAGAGAGAGGGAGTGCTGTTGATCATGTTGGTTTTTGTTGTGCACTACTTTTGTAGTTTCTGACAATGTAAATAAACAAAGTCCATTAAAAACATTTGTTCCGACCTTGTGATGCCTCCTCCATGGACAGACTGGGTACTTATACTGTAACTGGCCAGACTATTCTCATCTTCTATCTAGATGATAAATTCCTACAATTTCTACTTGTCCTTTGTATATCTCGAGAACCGTTCAACCAGTCGACTTCATGGACTTTGGCGTGTACACGTGTTGCTGTCTGAGGATACTGAGGCCTCGACACTGCATTCAAATTGTCGATTGTGAAGTTGGTCGCATCAGCAGTTATTCAGAACAGTGGAGGATACAGGATGTGTCTAATGACTGGGCCTGGAAGAATCTGGGCGGGCTTGATTTTTTTTTATGCCTAGATATAATGACCAGTGGATGATGTCAATATGCCAAATTTTCTTCAATGGCTGTTTTCAACGAGGGACATCTGGAAATAAGAGATCAAATGCATGTCTGGTACTGTGTCTGGAATCACAAGTGGCCGCGATCAGATGTGGCAGCCGTGCAATCAGTTGCCGGACGCAACTCGGCACCCAGTGGTGATATCCATAGATTACATGGATCTCATATGGCGGAGAAAGCGGTCAATCCGGATGGGCCTTAGATCTAGGTCCAACCAGGCCAACCTGTAGAATCCACCCCTGGTCCAGAACCGGCGTGTGGCAATGTTGCAGAAGATGGGATGTTGGCTTATCCTCATCCAAATATGCCCAAACATGGAGATAGCTGACATCATATTGATGACATCACCAAAGGAGTCATCCGTCCTAAGTATGCCACACGGCTCTGATAGTGGGTACTGCACTATAAATATGCACAAATATGGAAATCACTGACATCAAAGAACTGTCATAATAGAAACAAAAAATGGGATTTGTCTTCAAAATTGTAAATTTGCCCGAAATGCCCCCTATACCCGCAAATCTGACTAAATACCTCCAAAAGGTTAGCGACACCCAAAACTAGAGGGAGCGTTAACAACGATCTGGTACCACCCATAAAATAAACATGGGCAAATCCTTCTACAGCACTGCCACCCAGGTTTGGAATAGCCTAACCCCATCGCTCAAAAAGTGCACTTCGCTGGGCTCATTTAAAACAGCCCTGAAAATTCACCTTTCAGGAGACCAAAAAAGGAGGTAGTACTATTTTCCTGTTGTACATATAGCATTATTATTTTTTGTTTTTGTTTGTACAGTTATTTTTCTGTATTTTAGTTAGTTAGTTTTGATATTTGAACTGTTGGTGCCACTATATATGACTATGAATTGAATACCAAGGACCTCAATGGAAACAAGACCGCAAGGACTTTTTTGAACAGACCTTTTAGACAAAGTATTTTAAATGTAACTGTGCTGTTTTAAATTTTTTGCCTAATAAAATATTCAATCAATCAATTAAGCGTTAATTAATTACGTGTATGAATTTGTCCCCTCAAGTTAAGTGTTACCACTTTGCACTCAAGTACCGGCATCAAGTCCCAAGTCGTAGCACTTGCCCTAACCTTGACGACCTTGCAGGATTATGCAACGGCTAACAGGGGTTGATGCTAACGGTTGCCCGACTTCCCGTGGCAAGTAAATAAAACGTTCGGGCAAGTGGAGTTTGCTTTCAGGTTGCCCGACGGGCAGGTGCATTCGGTCTACATTAACCCATTAAGACCTGAGGCGATTCTTTAAAAAAATCTAAATCCTAACAGTTTTTTGGAAAAAATACTTTTCAAAAATAGCAGATCTACAAGCTCATAGCGCGGCACTCGGCCAAAGAAATCTAAAGTGACACAGATGCGTTCCAGGTCCTAAAGGGGTAAATATTATTGGCTATTCATGAAGGACTACAGTGTGTATGCTACCTCTTTACAACTAGCATGCATTCATTTTGTTTTTCTAACAGCAAAAAGACGGGTGTTGAATTGATTCTCTCAGAGTCAATTTCAACTATTTTTCAGGGTTTATATAGGTCCACACTTTCTAGAGTTAAATTAACACTTTGGAAATAGTTAACATTTAACACTACACCAAGAGTTCCTTCTTTAACTCCTTACCAGAGTTAAAGTAATTAGACAAATAACACTGCTCAGAGTTAAATGTTTACTCTTTACCAGAGTTAGATAAATAACACTGCTCTGAGTTAAATGTTTACTCTTTACCAGAGTTAAATAAATAACACTGCTCTGAGTTAAATGTTGACTCTTCACCAGAGTTCAATAAATAACACTATGCTCTGAGTTAAATGTTTTACTCTTTATACCAGAGTTAAAGTAACACTAAAGGGATTAGACAAATAAGACTTTATAACAGTTTAAAACATTTATTTTGGCAATAATATCCCAGTCCAGTCCGTCACAGTCCAATCCGTCATTCATTCCAACATTATGAATGAAGGTATAACATACAAACTTTCATCTGAAACACTGTATGAGCTCTGAATATCAAATGGTGTATAAAATTTAAGTTCAGACAGTTTAATTATACACCTTGCCTCACTTTGTGATACTCTGAATGCATGATGATGCTCATCAAACTCCTCTGTAAATAGCTTGCTTGAAAAAAACAAAATGTGGTCCTCAACTAAAAGTATGTCACTTATTTGACAAAAGACTGGCATGTCTTCTTCTATTGCACTGCAAACAACAAGTCCAGCTTTATACTCAACACCATCTACTTTAACCCATGTGGTTGAGAAAACCTCTTTTGACAAGATCATTTCAAGATTAGAATTGTTAACCACATTCTCACAACTGAGGGAAAAAGGTTTGGTTGGCCCATACTCATTGTGTTTGAGAATGGAGGTTTCCCAGTGATGAGCAATGGCCATCTGATGCTTTTTAGCCAGTGATTTTGTTATGTTTTTGAAAATTTTAAAATAATCTTTAAACATCTTGTGTTTAGCTTCAAACCTCATACACCACATACAGTATGTAGTAATGGGCCAATTTTCCTTATAGCAGATGGATAATGGATCATAAAGTGATGCTTCGGTATTACATTTCTGTGTGGATACAAGTGCTTAAATAGTGTGTGGTGCTCCAAAATCAAATGCTTTAAATATGTTGTCATGCCTAGAGTGAGAGAAGGTGAAAACACTATGTTCATTATTTGAAGTAACAACAGTAACAAATTCCAGTTTTGGTTCCCTGCAGGAATAATGTCACCAAACAACAGTGGGATGTTTTTCACAAGACACAATGTCTGAATAGAATTCAAACCAATGCCATTGCCAGCACTCTCCAAAATAATCTTTGTGGGACGGTTCTTTCGTTCTAAAAATCCATAATCAAATGCATACATCCGTGAAAGTAAGTCCTGTTCTGAAATACAGTGCTTTGTGAGATATCCAAAAAGCAACTTAATTTCGTACTGAGTCACGCCCTCAAGAAGATCATGCATTATATCAAATGAATAGTTATTAGAAACATGAAAGTACTTCAATGAATTAAAGGGATACTTCACTTTCGGGCCGGGGACACATTTAAAAAAAATATTACAAATAAATGAAAAAAGTTATGGAAAATTCATGGCCCCCTCACGACACGCAGTGTCCTACTAATGTGTGAGGGGGCCATGAATTTTCCATAACTTTTTTCATTTATTTTTAATATTTTTTTTAAATGTGTCCCCGGCCCGAAAGTGAAGTATCCCTTTAAGGGTAGATTTTTTTTTCAAACCATATACTGACTTCAATTTTGGATTTTCCTGGAGAGACTGGTAATGCATTTCAAACATATCTTTTCCACGAAGGATCACTTTAGGATTATCCTCACTGTAGACTGTTTGAGCATCACTCTTCTCCATTATACAAAAACGACAGTAATAATGGCTACTGAATGACTCATTAAAACCAAGAATTGTGTGCATCCCTAGATTATCTCCTGTGATCTGTGAGATTGTACCATATATCTGCTCATCAGAAAATGGTAGACTGAGCCCATCACTTTCCAGTTTTTTCACATCATTTAGCAATGGTTCCAATATAACATCAAAGCCATAGTGGAGATCTTGATTGTGAAAAAGTGATACCAAATGAATGTTCATTAAAACCGAATTATATTTTGGGGGCAAATTTCTTAAAATGAAATACAGACAGCCTAATTTGTGAACTCCACGTTTGGACCCAAGGGGATTTGCCGTTTCAAAATAATCATAGTATAGTTGAATTTGTAGTGCGTGTTTTTTAGCTGTAAATAAAGGGTGAGTTTTAAAATAACTTCCATCACAAAAGTCGGCATAAATGTCTGGCTCAGATCTACACTCTTTCTTAAGTAATTCACAAATGTCTGGATTTCTGCACATAAATGTCAATGTTTCTAAAATCGGCACATATATAAAAGTATCCTTAACAGGTACTTGATCATAAGTGCCAGATTTTTGATTATGCCTGCTGTCAAATCTCACTCCCAATGTAATCTCTACTGGCTCTACAACTGCCCATTTTTGGGTGAAGTATTTATTTCGTTTCCAGTCTGTTTTCAGATCTGTGAATGGGTTTTCTAAGCTGTCTAAAGATTCATTTATCACAGATATGTTGGGGTCAGGTAAAGCAGAAATAATAGTCTGCTTTGCTTGTGAGCGAAGCTCACTTGTTAGTTCCTCCAAATCTCCTACAATTGAGGTTACCAAACTGTTGGAAATACAACTACCCTGTAATTTGGCCACAATGGATGCACACATTTCTTTCCTACCTTAGTAGGTCCTGAATCATTGTTCTCAAAAGAAGCACTGGAAGAGCTACATTGATGTGGGGAATTAAACTCATCCCCCAAAGCATATGCCTGAGATGAAGATGCAACTGGCTCACTGGAACCCTTAGAGGAACTTGCAACTGGCTCACTGGAACCCTCAACATTATGAACGCTGTTAAGGTGTTTCCGAAAACCTGAATATGTTAGGAAGTGACGCCTACAGCCTGGCTGAGAACAAAGCAATGTGAACTTGGGTCCAGGATGGTAACTATGTTCAACTCTTATATGTGAAATCAACTCTTGACTGCTGGGATAGCCTTTCTGACACATGAAACAACTCAGCATTGCTTTAGCCACTTACTCAAAGAATGCCAATATGGTCTGGTTCAGCAGCCTGGATCTCAGTTCCCTAACTCTGGGTGTCTCCTTCATTTTCCCCACATCAATGTTATACACTGTTGTCTGCAGGAATGTGTAGAAGCTTACAAGTGCAGCATCGTAAGACACATTAAACACAAAATGTGCTTTGAAAAGTTCATCAAATGCCCCGAGCAAGTGGTTTGCCTGGCATGGGATGAGATGCTGATCCATGACGATGTAGAAGCTGTCGATCTTGCTCTTCTGACGCCCAACAGCAAGGAGGTACGGCTGCGGATTCTTCTGGTTGCGTAGATGCTCTTCCAAACTGCATCATGACTAGGGTTGAGATAAGAAAACTGAACATTAGACAAGAATAATGTGCAGCTGTGAAGATCTTGCCACGCTCTCTACAGTACATCACACTCTGCAAATCGACATGCTACCAACTGTGCCCAGAGAGCTAGATCCCTTGGTGGAGCGTAGTAATGGGTGTTTCTTTCTGAGGAGTGAGATCATGTTCTATTCAGTTACACAGCCACAGAGAAAACTACATAATAGAAGTGATCATTCAAACATTGCCTCACTGGCTAGTGCAAGATGGGATACCAAGACTGAATTTCATCTCTGGACTGGATGGAGTGCTACAGTGATGGTCAGGTCTACATCTATACCATTACAGGAAAACTGAACTTCTTGTGAAAATTGAGTTGCCCAATACCTCACTGACGATAGAGCATAACAGGGCTGTTATAAAACAAGAATAAAACACAATGAGTAGGAATTACTGTTACATTAAAGGGCAAGACCACTTTGGTAGAGGTTTGGGTTGTGTAGTTACCTTGCCATGATGTAACTCTAAAGGTGGACAAGAAATCAAAAATTATTGTTCCATTGTTTAGAAATTGATAATTCAAAATATGCTCCTCATTGACTTACATTATACGGTCAAACAGCTCTCAAAGTCAAAAACGAACACAAACAAAGTTGATTCAGACAATATAGAACATCACCAAACCCAGTACTGTTTTCTTTTAAATAAAAATGTTAACTTCCTGTTGATTTCGCTATTTTTATTAAGAAGAAAACCCGGACTGGATCCACGGATCCGGATCCGGATCTTCAAATAGTAAAATCAACAGGAAGTTGTCATTTTTATTTAAAAAACAAACAGTACTGGGTTTGGTGATGTTCTATATTGTCAGAATCAGCTTTGTTTGTGTTCGTTTATGTGCTAAAAGAGTGACTTTGAGTGCTGTTTCATTGTACAATGTAAGTCAATGAGGAGCGTATTTTGAATTATCAATTTCTAAACAATGGAGCAATTATTTTTGATTTCTAGTCCACCTTTGGAGTTACATCATGGCAAGGTAACTACACAACCCAAACCTCTACCAAAGTGGTCTTGCCCTTTAAGGAACATCACATCCCTGAATAATTTTTTTTTTAACTCCTTAATATTATTACCTTATGAAAGACTACAAGTCTCTCAACTGCATCACAGGCACTGACTTTTGGAGACTTCGGTCCCCCAGGTGGTGGTGGAAGGAGATGCAACAGCAACAACAGGGAGGCCATTTCTGGGTCGTAGGCTGAGGACAGAGTCACAACAACAGAGAAAACAGGGAGGTAATGCTTTTGGTTCCGTCCGTTCATCCGTCGCATCGCAAGATTACGTGAAAAATACCAAACCTATTTTCATGATGGAGGGGTATCGCATGGGCCACATAAGAGCCCATGACATTTTGGAGCGGATCCGACAGGTCCACACGTGGCCAAATTAATCATATAGTGATGAAAATTAATGATGCAACTGTACCTGCAATTATTGTAAATAAGTTAAAACAAATACAACTCACTTGTTGCATCATCAGGATCACTTCCTGGGGGACTTTCTGCTGACTGCACCAAGCGAAGCAACAGTGGTGTTGAAGTGAGCTGCGAGGCCTCTTTTATGATATTTGCCTTGAAGATCAGATCCCATTTCTGAAGCAGCTGGGAGGAGGTGTCATCATTAAATAGGAGAGTGAAGTCTTGCTCCACCTTTAAAGGAAGACAATATTACTGTACATTACTACAACAGGAAATAATGTACTTTCAAATTTCACGCCATTCTAAACATCTCATTCCAACTTACCAGTCCTTTTGTATCCATGAATCTTGGGAAGGCGGCAAGGACATCAACCTCTTTGCCGGGGTCATTAACAAGCTTCTGGCGGTGCTGAAAGGTCTGTCTCATCTTCTGGAAGATCTGGGAGTTGTCAGTAGTATGGTTGAGCAAAGACATGGCCTCTTTGCAAGCATCCCCATCAAGCTGCTCTTCCATAATAACAACCCTCTGAGAAGTTGGGCCTCCAGGAGAATGACCAGTAGAGCTGCTTGGTGGCAGTGCAGATCCTTGACTTCGTTTGGACTTCCTTTTGACTGTTTTCAGACGCCAAGCGATGTATCCTGTGTTGCTGGGAGCATCATAGAAGTGTTCCTGAAAATAAACAAATACATATGTTGTCATACTTAGCTCATAGGAAATCTCATAATTCAACTGTCAATGTCATGCACACAGCTTTATGTCACATCATGCAAGAAGGACATGATAGTGTCATGCAAACAATAATAATGACTATTACATAGCCTTTCTTGGAATATGGATCCTTGAGGGAAGGGAACAGCATCACTATCCCAAGAGCATACTCTTCTCTGGTTGCTTTAGTGGGGAGGTACCTGAGAGGATATATTAGATTAGTTAATCTAAATGTATGCAATGAACATGCAGTTACTTGACACAAATAAAATAACATGAAACACATACCCATGATTATCCACCATGTGAGATACCAGGATGTTAACCATTTCTCGTCTTGTGCCATCTGTTAGGGTTCCTGCTGTTTGGTACTGCTGTAGTACGTCTTCACCACCAGACTTGCCTCGCAACACAGCTTCAATCAACTAATAAAAAGAAAACACATGAGAAAGCAACACATGGTGATAAATCACCTTTCCAGAGACTGAGGGTCAAAACATTTGAAGCAACACATGAGAATAAAACTGATACCTGTTTAGCAGACACTGCACCAGTTGTTTCCTCAATTCTTGGTCTCTTGCTAGGGACCACATCTAGTATTATAGTTGATGCATTTGAGCTGAAGCTTGAGTCAGACAACTCAGAAGCGGAGGTGGAGCAATCAGAGAATTCTAAAGGAAAAGAAAAAAAGTAGGCTAAATAATTGTAGGGTGTGTAGAGTGCTTGCTTAAATGCCTGTCTTTAGACCTCACCATCATTTGAGAAAACTGTCAGCACCACATTGCCCTGTCCAACGAGGTCACTGAATATCTCAGTATCAACATATGTCCCTGTTGCATCCTTGTATGCAACTTCTGCATCAGGTGGCAGGCAAAATCTCTCCATGACTGGAAAAGATAGTACAGTGAGAATAAACTGAATGTGCTTTTCAACGCAGCACTGTTTGTCTCACAGCAAATTACTTCACATTAAATGCATTCATCCACCACTGTATAATAATTAAATAAACCTAGAACATGTTCCTTTACAAAACCCATCCCCACTAGGAGTTCAAATTTGATGTGCCATGATATATGCTTAAAGGAGGAGTTCACCCAAAAAATGATTTATTTTCTATCAATTGCACACCCCATGAAGCCTTGAATACATGGATTTATTTAGTTTTTTGTCGCATTCCTAAGCCAATAATTTGATGCCCGGGTGTAATTCCGGTAGGAGACACAAAGAATCTACTTTGTGTCTCCTACCGGATACATTGGCCGGTAGGAGACAGGAATCAAATTATTAGCTTAGGAATGCCACAAAAACACAAATAAATCCATGGATTCAAGGCTTCATGGGGTGTGCAATTGATAGAAAATAAGTACTTTTTTGGGTGAACTACTCCTTTAATGTTACCTTTTTCATGGAACTGCATAAAGTCAAACCGTCCATCAACTTCATCCAACTTCACATACTTCTGCAGTTGTTTGTACTTCACCTGGACCAGCATTTTCACTCAGAACTGCAAAAAGATAACAAAATAAATTAACCCAAACTAGAAAAAGTGCTCCTCGGAGCACAGGTCTCCGCCAGGTCAGGTACTGTAGGTTATTGTGGCCTCCTGGTGGCACTATAATAGGCCAATGTGAAAAGGGTGGCATTTCTTCTTAGGCCTTTCAATCGGACACTGCATTCATGATTTGAGGCATTTTGTTCCAAAAATTTGTTTTGCTAAATTAGACCTGCTGGTGGCGCTATAACAGGCCAATGTGAATGTGAAAAGGGGGGCATTTCTTCCTCGGCCTAGTGGGAATCTGCATGCAAAATTTCACGGAAATTGCACACTGCGTTCATGTTTTGAGGCATTTTGTTCAAAACTGACCAATCCTGCAAACTTTGGAAGCCACTGTAAGCCAAATAGGATGGAATATAAAATATTCTGACAGATCCATCAGGATCACATGACTATGGAGATACAGTGTGCCAATTTGCGTGTTTTTTGGACAGAATCTGAAGGAATAATCTCCCAAAAAATATTTTACAGAAGTCGGCCTCCTGGTGGCGCTGTAAAAAGCAGATGTGAAAAATGCAGTGCAGATGTTTTTCCTTGGCCTCTAGGGAGTGTGCATGCAAAGTTTCACGCAGATCAGTGCAGTTATAGTTAAAAATGCAAATTGGCCTGTTATAGCGCCACCATGAGGCTGATTTGAAATGTTCAAGTGGCATTTCTTCCTCGGCCTAGTGGGAATGTGCATGTGCAATTTTATGGAAATGGCAAGCTGCGTTCATGATTTGAGGCAGTTTGTTCAAAACGGACCAATCCTGCAAACTTTGGAAGCCAACCTTAGCCAATGAGGATGTAATATGGAAAATCGGACAGATCCGGGTTGATCACTTGACTGTAGAGATACTGTGTACCGATTTGCATGACGTTTGGTTAAAAGCTGTAGGTGTAATGGGAAAAAAATGGGTTTTGCACAAATCGGCCTCCTGGTGGCGCTATGACAGGCCCATGTGAAAAATGTGGGGAAGAGGTTCTGAATTGGCATCCAGGGAGTGGGTGTGCACAGTTTCGCAGCGACCGGGCCAACGGTGCCGGAGATTAGCTGGTAACACACGGACAGGACACACGGACACACGGACACACGGACGGGCGGACGGACAGGGGGAAAAACATACTCTCTCGCCATGCCTTTCAGCCTGGCGGAGACTATAATGATGTCAATTGTCAAATCTTTGGTCAAAACAAATCCAATCATTCCAATTAATCTAATTTTATCATTTAGAGTTTTCCCCCATGAATGACAGAAGACAATTTTGCCAATGTTTGACCATTTTAATGTATAGTCTGTCACTTTAGAAATGTGCAGATACCCTGTATAGCCGGGGTGTCGAACTCATTTTGGGGTGTGGGCCACATTGGTCAAAAGGTGACTTGATGTGGGCCGCAACCAGTTGCGGATGCGCATGCACGCTCACACGCATTCAGTTATACAGCATAGTTTTTCAGTCTGTTGTCTCAGTCACTGCTACTACAGTATATCACTTTGAAAAAAAATTTATTATGAAGAAGAATAGCTACTTTAATTATTGACATTAAAAACAACACGTTTTCACTAAAGTGACAGAATTCTTCAAACAAAATAATTGCTGGCTGGAATGACCAGCAAAGCCAAGCTGGGAAGCTGGGCTTTGCTGGTCAGTCCAAAATAACACTTTAAAGCACTAGAAGACTACATCTATACATTAAACATGTGATGGTGTAGTGGACTAATGCTCAAACTCTCAGCACTGTGTTTCCATGTTCAAGTCCCAGACCTACTGTAGTTGAATGTGAAATTATAAACTTCAAAAGTACTGAGAAATGGTGTAGTAATACTCAGTCTTTCAGCAGAGAGTTTCAATTGTCAAGTTTTTCCAGCTAAACTACAAAAAAATTACTAAAAAGCACTAAAAGACAAATTTGGGGTAGAATAGTAAAGTTACATGATGAAGCTCTATATGCTGACGTATTTCAACTTTACTAACTGAAGGCTGACATATAAACACTTCAAGAGTACAAAGAGACATATGATGGGAGTGGCTGAGAGATGGTGTCTCAGTGCAGAGATTCCATGTTCAAATCCCAGTCATTCTATGGTTCATTGCTTTTCAACTTTACTAACTGAAGGCTGACATATAAACACTTCAAGAGTACAAAGAGACATAAGATGGGAGTGGCTGAGAGATGGTGTAGCGGTCTAAAGATCAGACTCTCAGCATTGAGATGCCATGTTCAAGACCCAGTCGTTCTATGGTTCATTGCTTTTCAATTTTACTAACTGAATGCTGACATACAAACACTTAAAGAGTACGGAGAGACATATGATGGGGGTGGTTGAGAGATGGTGTAGTGGTCTAAAGATCAGACTCTCAGCAAGGAGATGCCATGTTCAAATCCCAGTCATTCTATGGTTTGTTGCTTTTCAACTTTACTAACTGAAGGCTGACATATAAACACTTCCACAGTACGAAGAGACATATAATGGGGGTGGTTGAGATATGGTGTAGCGGTCTAAAGATCAGACTCTCAGCAAGGAGATGCCATGTTCAAATCCCAGTCATTCTATGCTATGGTTCATTGCTTTTCAACTTTACTAACTGAAGGCTGACATGTAAACACTTCAAGACTACAAAGAGACATACAATGGGAGTGGCTGAGAAATGGTGTGCCATGTTCAAATCCCAGGCATTCTATGGTTCATTGCTTTTCAACTTTACTAACTGAAGGCTGACATATAAACACTTCAAGAGTACGAAGAGACATAGGATGGGAGTGGCTGAGAGATGGTGTAGCGGTCTAAAGATCAGACACTCAGCATGGTGATGCCATGTTCAAATCCCAGTCATTCTATGCTATGGCTCATTGCTTTTCAACTTTACTAACTGAAGGCTGACATATAAACACTTCAAGAGTACGAAGAGACATATTATGGGAGTGGCTGAGAGACTTTTCAAGGCCAAAATACATAAAAGCAAGTCAAAAGCACGAAGACACATGTGAAGGGAGTGCTGAGAGATGGTGCAGTGGTCTAAAGGTCGGACTCTCAGCACAGAGATTCCATGTTCAAACACCAGCCCTTCTATGGTTCATTGCTTTTCAACTTTACAAAATGAAGGCTGACATATAAAAGAACACTTCAACAGTACTAAGAGACATCTGCTGTTAGTCAGTGAGAGATGGTGTAGTGGGATAGTGATCAGACTCTCAGCACAGAGGTTCCATGTTCAAATCCCAGTCGTCCCATACTTCAAAGTACTTTGAAATTTTCAAGGCCAAAAAGAAAGTCAAATGCACAAAGAGACATGTGAAGGGAGTGGCTGAGAGATGGGGTAGTGGTCTAAAGGTCGGACTGTCAGCACAGAAGTTCCATGTTCAAAACCCAGTTTTCCCATACTTCAAAGTTGTAGTACTTTGACATTTTCAAGGCC
Source organism: Gymnoscopelus braueri (assembly GCF_963280865.1). NCBI lineage: Eukaryota > Metazoa > Chordata > Actinopteri > Myctophiformes > Myctophidae > Gymnoscopelus > Gymnoscopelus braueri. The sequence goes on along the minus strand of NC_137621.1, from coordinate 27,537,669 downwards.
AAAATACAAAAAAGCTAGTCAAAAGCAAGAAGAGACATGTGAAGGGAGTGGCTGAGAGATGGGGTAGTGGTCTAAAGGTCGGACTGTCAGCACAGTAGTTCCATGTTCAAAACCCAGTTTTCCCATACTTCAAAGTTGTAGTACTTTGACATTTTCAAGGCCAAAATACAAAAAAGCTAGTCAAAAGCAAGAAGAGACATGGGAAGAGAGTGGCTGAGAGATGGGGTAGTGGTCTAAAGGTCGGATTCTCAGCACAGAGGTTCCATGTTCAAATCCCAGTCGTCCCATCTTTGAAATTTTCAAGGCCAAAATACAAAAAAGCAAGTCAAAAGCACGAAGAGACCTATGAAGGGAGTGGCTGAGAGATGGGATAGTGGTCTAAAGGTCAGATTCTCAGCACAGAGGTTCCATGTTCAAATCTCAGTTGTCCCATACTACAAAGTTTAGTACTTTGACATTTTCAAGGCCAAAATACAAAAAAGCAAGTCAAAAGCGCAAAGAGACACCTGCTGAGGGCCCAAAGGTGCGTTGGCGCAGTGGTGTGGTGTGCTTGATCGATTGCCTCTGCTACAGACAGTTGGCAGGTTCAAGTCCCATGCCATCAACGTACTGGAGGACCATCGGGGGGACTGCGTTCTCCCCTGTTTCCTGATAGTTAAAGGTGGGGGGTTATGTCTGAAAGAACTCTGCCCAGCTAAGATTTTACAGAAAGAAATTAGAAATTCTAGGCCCTGTGAACCCATTCGGCTGACCACACTCCCAAACCCTTCCGTAGAAGCTCAGCAGGGAGTTTTTGGGGGATCACATGGTTTTGCTGCCTTGGTGCCTCTAAAGGACTCATATGGTATCGCTGGTTTGTGAACAGGGCCATCTGGTGGATAAACACTAAAGGCACTGGAAACATCGGAAACGTCAAGGACACCGAAAACACATCAAAGGCACTGGGAGTCTTTCAGGCACGTGGGGTACCTCTATGGCACTGAATGAGTTGGAGTGTCCTTCTGTAAAACCTTAGCTGGGCAGAGTTCTTTCAGACATAACCCCCCACCTTTAACTATCAGGAAACAGGGGAGGGACGCAGTCCCCCCGATGGTCCTCCAGTACGTTGATGGCATGGGACTTGAACCTGCCAACTGTCTGTAGCAGAGGCAACCGATCAAGCACACCACACCACTGCGCCAACGCACCTTTGGGCCCTCAGCAGGTGTCTCTTCGTGCTTTTGACTTGCTTTTTTGTATTTTGGCCTTGAAAATTTCAAAGTACTATAACTTTGAAGTATGGGATGACTGGGATTTGAACATGGAACCTCTGTGCTGAGAATCCGACCTTTAGACCACTACCCCATCTCTCAGCCACTCCCTTCATAGGTCTCTTCGTGCTTTTGACTTGCTTTTTTGTATTTTGGCCTTGAAAATTTCAAAGTACTACAACTTTGAAGTATGGGACGACGACTGGGATTTGAGCATGGAACCTCTGTGCTGAGAATCCGACCTTTAGACCACTACCCAATCTCTCAGCCACTCCCTTCATAGGTCTCTTTGTGCTTTTGACTTGCTTTTTTGTATTTTGGCCTTGAAAATTTCAAAGTACTACAACTTTGAAGTATGGGACGACTGGGATTTGAACATGGAACCTCTGTGCTGAGAATCCGACCTTTAGACCACTACCCCATCTCTCAGCCATTACTTTCACAGGTCTCTTTGTGCTTTTAACTTGCTTTTTTGTATTTTGGCTTTGAAAATTTCAAAGTACTACAACTTTGAAGTATGGGACGACTGGGATTTGAGCATGGAACCTCTGTGCTGAGAATCCGACCTTTAGACCACTACCCCATCTCTCAGCCATTCCCTTCACAGGTCTCTTTGTGCTTTTGACTTGCTTTTTTGTATTTTGGCCTTGAAAATTTCAAAGTTCTACAACTTTGAAGTATGGGACGACTGGGATTTGAACATGGAACTTCTGTGCTGAGAATCCGACCTTTAGACCACTACCCCATCTCTCAGCCATTCCCTTCAGAGGTCTCTTTGTGGTTTTGACTTGCTTTTTTGTATTTTGGCCTTGAAAATTTCAAAGTACTACAACTTTGAAGTATAGGACGACTGGGATTTGTACATTGAACTTCTGTGCTGAGAATCCAACCTTTAGACCACTACCCCATCTCTCAGCCACTCCCTTCACATGTCTCTTTGTGCTTTTGACTTGCTTTTTTTGTATTTTGGCCTTGAAAATGTCAAAGTACTACAACTTTGAAGTATTGGACAACTGGGATTTGAACATGGAACCTCTGAGCTGACCTTTAGACCACCACTACCCCATCTCTCAGCCACTCCCATTTTACATCTCTTTGTAGTCTTGAAGTGTTGATATGGCAGCCTTCAATTAGTAAAGTTGAAAAGCAATGAATCATAGAATGACTCGGATTTGAACATGTTATCTCCATGCTGAGAGTCTGATCTTTAGACCGCTACACCATCTCTCAGCCACACCCATCGTATGTCTCTTTGTAGTCTTGAAGTTTTTATATGTCAGCCTTCACTTAGTAAAGTTGAAAAGCAATGAACCATACAATGACTGGGATTTGAACATGGCATCTCCATGCTGAGAGTTTGATGTTCAAACCGCTACACCATCTCTCAGCCACTCCCATCGTATGTCTCTTTGTACTCTGGAAGTGTTTGCCTTCAGTTAATAAAGTTGAAAAGCAATGAACCATAGAACGACTGGGATTTGAACATGGAATCTCTGCACTGAGAGTCTGATGCTTAGACCACCACACCATCACTCAGCCTCATTTAGCTGATGTGTCATATAATTTAGACCCTCCAGAAAAATGCGATTTTGCAATCGCATAATTTACAGCATAATCAGCAAAATGGCTCATGATTATGCGGGGGTAACGTTTTTTCAAAAAGGCCGCATCGCATCACATAAAATGCGCATTGCATCACATAAAATGCGCATCGCATAATATGCGCATCGCATAATATGCGCTTCGCATCGCATATTTCGCAACTTTTCACATATTTCGGAGTTTTCGCAACTTTTCGCATATTTCAATATTTCGCATATTGCCGCATATTCCAAAACTTTCCGCATATTTTGCAAATTTTTCCCGCAATTTCACCGCATAAAAATGCAAAAACAACAATGTGAAAAGGGGGGCATTTCTTCCTCGGCCTAGTGGGAATGTGCATGCAAAATTTAACGGAAATTGCACACTGCGTTCATGTTTTGAGGCATTTTGTTCAAAACTGACCAATCCTGCAAACTTTGGAAGCCACTGTAAGCCAAATAGGATGGAATATGAAATATCGGACAGATCCATCAGAATCACATAACTATGGAGATACTGTTTATCAATTTGCGTGTTTTTTGGACAGAATCTGAAGGAATAATCTCCAAAAATGTATTTTACATAAATCGGCCTCCTGGTGCCGCTGTAAAAAGCAGATGTGAAAAATGCAGTGCAGATGTTTTTCCTTGGCCTCTAGGGAGTGTGCGTGCAAAGTTTCACGCAGATCGGTGCAGTTATAGTTAAAAATGTAAATCGGCCTGTTATAGCGCCACCATGAGGCTGATTTGAAAATGTTCAAGTGACATTTCTTCCTCGGCCTAGTAGGAATGTGCGTGTGCAATTTTATGGAAATGGAAAGCGGTGTTCATGATTTGAGGCAGTTTGTTCAAAACGGACCAATCCTGCAAACTTTGGAAGCCAACCTTAGCCAATGAGGATGTAATATGGGAAATTGGACAGATCCGGGTTGATCACATGACTATAGAGATACTGTGTACCGATTTGCATGACGTTTTGTGAAAAGCTGTAGGTGTAATGGGAAAAAAATGGGTTTTGCACAAATCGGCCTCCTGGTGGCGCTATGACAGGCCCATGTGAAAATGTGGGGCAGAGGTTCTGAATTGGCATCCAGGGAGTGGGTGTACACAGTTTCGCAGCGACCGGGCCAACGGTGCCGGAGATTAGCTGGTAACACACGGACAGGACACACAGACGGACGGACAGGGGGAAAAACATACTCTCTCGCCATGCCTTTCGGCCTGGCGGAGACAATAACTACAAATGAAGCTTAGTTACTACATGCAGTAGTTATAGTAGGCTACAAACAAAACAAAGCTTTGTTTTCATCCTTGGGAATTACAAAATTGTCATAAAGTTGGAGACTTTTTTTACCACGGTTATTTTGTTAGAAAACAATGCTAGACAAGCTCCCTTATCTTAAAGTAGCAACAACATCCTACTGTACCTTCATTGACACCACACTAACAGGATCGGTCATAATCTAATTTTAATGTTCTGTGATTCTTCTACACATAGAAGTAATGCAGCCATCCTCTTTAAATCATGCCTCCATCAGAGCTTTTGCAACAGGTGGTGGTTGCTGATTAATTAATGGCAAGTAGGCTACACACAGAGCACAATGAATTAGAATGCTATGGAGGTGAATAAGAATAATGTTCACTGTTTGTAGCCTTTACAGAATAAACTTGTGAGCATTTGGCTTAGTCTATTTTCAGTGCAAATGGCCATGCAAGACCACAGACTGCATGGTTTATGTAACCTGTTCACCATTACTAGTCTTGACAAACATTTTGTAAAGCATAATAGGCCTACATCTCCGTGGATGTTAATTTGTAGCTACATACTGCAGTTTGCAGCACATATTTACAATTATTTCAATAAGTATGCACTTACCATGAAATGATGTTGTTAGAAGAACACACATTGAAGAACATCCACCATCCACCGTCAGTTGTGCTCATCAATTCAAAATGAATTGCAGGTGCGGGCGGGAGGAGCTTAATTACATCTCTGCAGAGTTGGGTTAACACTGATGTGAACACCATTTAAATCAGAAAGTGTTAAAATTACACTTTGGGAGTGAAAATCAACTCTAGGCGGAGTTGGGTAACACTGATTTTAATCAACTATTTAAAACAACTCCAAACACTTAACCATTACATCAGAAAGTGTTAAAATTACACTTCTGGGAGTGGAATTAACTCCGGGCTGAGTTGGGTAACACTGAAGTGATCAACTCTTTCAAATAACTCCAACATTGAACCCAAATTAAATATGAAGGTGTTAAAATGACACTTTGGGAGTTGAAATCAACTCTGCAATGTTTAACCCTGAAATTTCAACTCTTGAATTTTTGCACTCAGCAGTTGTCGATTGATTGATTTTCAGGCAAGTGGGCATGACTTTTGGGCAAGTAGAACATGACCTGTTCTTGGTTTTAAGTATGTATTAGTTATTATTGGTTTACTTATGTATTACTTTATAATTTACTATTTCTATGTATTATGATGTATTATCTTGTGTCCTTGCTTACTGTAAATCGCTCTGGATTAAGAGAGTCTGCTAAATGCCTAAACTGTAAGTCGACAGGCAAGTCCCAAATTAGAACATGGGATTGTTTTGACTTGAGACGTGACTTGTCACTTGGGAGTCTCAAGTCACCGTTGGACCGCTAAGCGTTAAACTTTGCACGCACTCTCTCTGGATGCTAAGGAAAATCGGGATACCAATTTTGTTCAATCAAGAGAGAGAGAACTCGTACAGGTTACAGAATAAACAAATTAAATCAGAAGTGATGACAGAAAGAAGTGAGCAGATAAAAGTGGAACTGGAACTTTTTCAGGTTACAGGATAAACAAGTTAAATCAGAAGTGATGAACGGAAAGAAGTGAGCAGATAAAAGTGGAAGTTTTTTTCAACTGCATTTATTTATTAGAAGTTACAAGTTAACAGTTAGCAGTCAATCTAATCATCCTCTTCTCCTTCTGAACCCCTGTACTTTGTTTTAAACTTTTTATTAGAAGCTTTATTTTTAAACGTTTTATTTATCAGAAGTTACAAGTTAGCAGTTAGCAGTCAATCTAATCATCCTCCTTCTCCTTCTGAACCCCTGTACTTTGTTTTAAACTTTTTATTAGAAGCTTTTTTTTAAACTTTTGATTTATTAGAAGTTAGCACTCAATCTAAAACTACTTGTTAGCCTCCTCCTCCTTCCTCTCTGCTTCAGCCTCCTCCTCACCCCCTCTGCTTCTGACTAATCTTCCTCCTCCCCCTCTTCCTTCTACTCCTTCTTCTCATTCTCCTCCTCCTCCTCCTCATCCTCATCATCCTCCTCCTCATCATCCACCTCCTCATCATCCACCTCCTCCTCCACAACCTCTTCGCACAGCCTACTTCTATCCATCCTTTCACCGATCACTGTGATCACTTCTCCATTTTCCATCCAGTGTAACTTGAAGTCAACATTGGATCTAATAAATGAAGAAACAGTGTCGAATTTGACCCATTCCTCTTGGTTCTCGTCGGTGTTTTCCTCCGCATACGTGTCCATACTCGGCACCCATGTGTCGTTATCCGGTGAAGTTGGGGCCCAGATTGAACCCCCAATCCACCCTTGCCAGCTTATGTGTGACCTTGGGTGAGAGAGAAGAAAGTGTGATGTTAGTATATTTTATATATCGTTGCTGTTGGGGAGAAACCTCTTATCGCCATATTCTAACTTTGTGTTTTTTTCATAAATTAGTGCCCTACTTGATCTACTACAGCATCACACAAAAGTATCAAAAGTAACAGATCCGCAAGCTTGTAGATCAGCTACTATTTAAAGACAGACAGACAGATAGTTCTATTTATTTTTTGAAAAAACATACAGAACCCAAGATATCATGATTTGAAGATTTGCTGCTCCATTCACTTCTTGTTAAAAAGGCTGTATCTCGGCTCCTGTGTACTTTTTTTTTTACTATGTAAACTGCTCACAAAATGTAAGGAAACTTGAATGTAGGCCATTATATCTCCCCTTTACTAATACCAATCAGTAAAGTGTTATATATCATTTTTATCGGTGATTAGTCACCTTTACAACGAGGTACAGCTTGTAAGCATCGGGCATTCATGGAATGTGCAACACAGGCAAACGTGTGGGTAGCGCCGAGCAAAAATGTGCCAAAATCACCCAATATGCTTTTGCTGGTAATCGCTCTTGTTTTGAGTGATCTGCCAGCACACACCTGCTGAGAGGTGGGTTCTGCAACTTTGCGTTCTGCATCATGGGTTCTACAACTTTGTTGAGTTTGTGTATGCTCCAAGCAGCAACACTGCCCCCATAGAAAGATGCCACGTTTGTCCCTTCAGGATAAGGCCTGTGCAATAGGGCAAGTGAAGCTGGTGTTCCGTTACGCAGATTACACATTATTTGATGTCAGCCCTGGTACCATTTGCAGGCAGGTGTGTGCCAGTCAAAGGTGTGTGACCTGCACCTGAGCATGGGCCCTGCAACTTTGACATCCGTCTTTGGTACAAAAACACAAATAAATCCATGGATTCAAGGCTTCATGGGGTGTGCAATTGATAGAAAATAAGTAATTTTTTGGGTGAACTACTCCTTTAATGTTACCTTTTTCATGGAACTGCATAAAGTCAAACCGTCCATCAACTTCATCCAACTTCACATACTTCTGCAGTTGTTTGTACTTCACCTGGACCAGCATTTTCACTCAGAACTGCAAAAAGATAACAAAATAAATTAACCCAAATAACTACAAATGAAGCTTAGTTACTATATGCAGTAGTTATAGTAGGCTACAAACAAAACAAAGCTTTGTTTTCATCCTTGGGAATTACAAAATTGTCAAAGTTGGAGACTTTTTTTACCACGGTTATTTTGTTAGAAAACAATGCTAGACAAGCTCCCTTATCTTAAAGTAGCAACAACATCCTACTGTACCTTCATTGACACCACACTAACAGGATCGGTCATAATCTAATTTTAATGTTCTGTGATTCTTCTACACATAGAAGTAATGCAGCCATCCTCTTTAAATCATGCCTCCATCAGAGCTTTTGCAACAGGTGGTGGTTGCTGATTAATTAATGGCAAGTAGGCTACACACAGAGCACAATGAATTAGAATGCTATGGAGGTGAATAAGAATAATGTTCACTGTTTGTAGCCTTTACAGAATAAACTTGTGAGCATTTGGCTTAGTCTATTTTCAGTGCAAATGGCCATGCAAGACCACAGACTGCATGGTTTATGTAACCTGTTCACCATTACTAGTCTTGACAAACATTTTGTAAAGCATAATAGGCCTACATCTCCGTGGATGTTAATTTGTAGCTACATACTGCAGTTTGCAGCACATATTTACAATTATTTCAATAAGTATGCACTTACCATGAAATGATGTTGTTAGAAGAACACACATTGAAGAACATCCACCATCCACCGTCAGTTGTGCTCATCAATTCAAAATGAATTGCAGGTGCGGGCGGGAGGAGCTTAATTACATCTCTGCAGAGTTGGGTTAACACTGATGTGAACACCATTTAAATCAGAAAGTGTTAAAATTACACTTTGGGAGTGAAAATCAACTCTAGGCGGAGTTGGGTAACACTGATTTTAATCAACTATTTAAAACAACTCCAAACACTTAACCATTACATCAGAAAGTGTTAAAATTACACTTCTGGGAGTGGAATTAACTCCGGGCTGAGTTGGGTAACACTGAAGTGATCAACTCTTTCAAATAACTCCAACATTGAACCCAAATTAAATATGAAGGTGTTAAAATGACACTTTGGGAGTTGAAATCAACTCTGCAATGTTTAACCCTGAAATTTCAACTCTTGAATTTTTGCACTCAGCAGTTGTCGATTGATTGATTTTCAGGCAAGTGGGCATGACTTTTGGGCAAGTAGAACATGACCTGTTCTTGGTTTTAAGTATGTATTAGTTATTATTGGTTTACTTATGTATTACTTTATAATTTACTATTTCTATGTATTATGATGTATTATCTTGTGTCCTTGCTTACTGTAAATCGCTCTGGATTAAGAGAGTCTGCTAAATGCCTAAACTGTAAGTCGACAGGCAAGTCCCAAATTAGAACATGGGATTGTTTTGACTTGAGACGTGACTTGTCACTTGGGAGTCTCAAGTCACCGTTGGACCGCTAAGCGTTAAACTTTGCACGCACTCTCTCTGGATGCTAAGGAAAATCGGGATACCAATTTTGTTCAATCAAGAGAGAGAGAACTCGTACAGGTTACAGAATAAACAAATTAAATCAGAAGTGATGACAGAAAGAAGTGAGCAGATAAAAGTGGAACTGGAACTTTTTCAGGTTACAGGATAAACAAGTTAAATCAGAAGTGATGAACGGAAAGAAGTGAGCAGATAAAAGTGGAAGTTTTTTTCAACTGCATTTATTTATTAGAAGTTACAAGTTAACAGTTAGCAGTCAATCTAATCATCCTCTTCTCCTTCTGAACCCCTGTACTTTGTTTTAAACTTTTTATTAGAAGCTTTATTTTTAAACGTTTTATTTATCAGAAGTTACAAGTTAGCAGTTAGCAGTCAATCTAATCATCCTCCTTCTCCTTCTGAACCCCTGTACTTTGTTTTAAACTTTTTATTAGAAGCTTTTTTTTAAACTTTTGATTTATTAGAAGTTAGCACTCAATCTAAAACTACTTGTTAGCCTCCTCCTCCTTCCTCTCTGCTTCAGCCTCCTCCTCACCCCCTCTGCTTCTGACTAATCTTCCTCCTCCCCCTCTTCCTTCTACTCCTTCTTCTCATTCTCCTCCTCCTCCTCCTCATCCTCATCATCCTCCTCCTCATCATCCACCTCCTCATCATCCACCTCCTCCTCCACAACCTCTTCGCACAGCCTACTTCTATCCATCCTTTCACCGATCACTGTGATCACTTCTCCATTTTCCATCCAGTGTAACTTGAAGTCAACATTGGATCTAATAAATGAAGAAACAGTGTCGAATTTGACCCATTCCTCTTGGTTCTCGTCGGTGTTTTCCTCCGCATACGTGTCCATACTCGGCACCCATGTGTCGTTATCCGGTGAAGTTGGGGCCCAGATTGAACCCCCAATCCACCCTTGCCAGCTTATGTGTGACCTTGGGTGAGAGAGAAGAAAGTGTGATGTTAGTATATTTTATATATCGTTGCTGTTGGGGAGAAACCTCTTATCGCCATATTCTAACTTTGTGTTTTTTTCATAAATTAGTGCCCTACTTGATCTACTACAGCATCACACAAAAGTATCAAAAGTAACAGATCCGCAAGCTTGTAGATCAGCTACTATTTAAAGACAGACAGACAGATAGTTCTATTTATTTTTTGAAAAAACATACAGAACCCAAGATATCATGATTTGAAGATTTGCTGCTCCATTCACTTCTTGTTAAAAAGGCTGTATCTCGGCTCCTGTGTACTTTTTTTTTTACTATGTAAACTGCTCACAAAATGTAAGGAAACTTGAATGTAGGCCATTATATCTCCCCTTTACTAATACCAATCAGTAAAGTGTTATATATCATTTTTATCGGTGATTAGTCACCTTTACAACGAGGTACAGCTTGTAAGCATCGGGCATTCATGGAATGTGCAACACAGGCAAACGTGTGGGTAGCGCCGAGCAAAAATGTGCCAAAATCACCCAATATGCTTTTGCTGGTAATCGCTCTTGTTTTGAGCGATCTGCCAGCACACACCTGCTGAGAGGTGGGTTCTGCAACTTTGCGTTCTGCAACATGGGTTCTGCAACTTTGTTGAGTTTGTGTATGCTCCAAGCAGCAACACTGCCCCCATAGAAAGATGCCACGTTTGTCCCTTCAGGATAAGGCCTGTGCAATAGGGCAAGTGAAGCTGGTGTTCCGTTACGCAGATTACACATTATTTGATGTCAGCCCTGGTACCATTTGCAGGCAGGTGTGTGCCAGTCAAAGGTGTGTGACCTGCACCTGAGCATGGGCCCTGCAACTTTGACATCCGTCTTTGGTACAAAAACACAAATAAATCCATGGATTCAAGGCTTCATGGGGTGTGCAATTGATAGAAAATAAGTAATTTTTTGGGTGAACTACTCCTTTAATGTTACCTTTTTCATGGAACTGCATAAAGTCAAACCGTCCATCAACTTCATCCAACTTCACATACTTCTGCAGTTGTTTGTACTTCACCTGGACCAGCATTTTCACTCAGAACTGCAAAAAGATAACAAAATAAATTAACCCAAATAACTACAAATGAAGCTTAGTTACTATATGCAGTAGTTATAGTAGGCTACAAACAAAACAAAGCTTTGTTTTCATCCTTGGGAATTACAAAATTGTCATAAAGTTGGAGACTTTTTTTACCACGGTTATTTTGTTAGAAAACAATGCTAGACAAGCTCCCTTATCTTAAAGTAGCAACAACATCCTACTGTACCTTCATTGACACCACACTAACAGGATCGGTCATAATCTAATTTTAATGTTCTGTGATTCTTCTACACATAGAAGTAATGCAGCCATCCTCTTTAAATCATGCCTCCATCAGAGCTTTTGCAACAGGTGGTGGTTGCTGATTAATTAATGGCAAGTAGGCTACACACAGAGCACAATGAATTAGAATGCTATGGAGGTGAATAAGAATAATGTTCACTGTTTGTAGCCTTTACAGAATAAACTTGTGAGCATTTGGCTTAGTCTATTTTCAGTGCAAATGGCCATGCAAGACCACAGACTGCATGGTTTATGTAACCTGTTCACCATTACTAGTCTTGACAAACATTTTGTAAAGCATAATAGGCCTACATCTCCGTGGATGTTAATTTGTAGCTACATACTGCAGTTTGCAGCACATATTTACAATTATTTCAATAAGTATGCACTTACCATGAAATGATGTTGTTAGAAGAACACACATTGAAGAACATCCACCATCCACCGTCAGTTGTGCTCATCAATTCAAAATGAATTGCAGGTGCGGGCGGGAGGAGCTTAATTACATCTCTGCAGAGTTGGGTTAACACTGATGTGAACACCATTTAAATCAGAAAGTGTTAAAATTACACTTTGGGAGTGAAAATCAACTCTAGGCGGAGTTGGGTAACACTGATTTTAATCAACTATTTAAAACAACTCCAAACACTTAACCATTACATCAGAAAGTGTTAAAATTACACTTCTGGGAGTGGAATTAACTCCGGGCTGAGTTGGGTAACACTGAAGTGATCAACTCTTTCAAATAACTCCAACATTGAACCCAAATTAAATATGAAGGTGTTAAAATGACACTTTGGGAGTTGAAATCAACTCTGCAATGTTTAACCCTGAAATTTCAACTCTTGAATTTTTGCACTCAGCAGTTGTCGATTGATTGATTTTCAGGCAAGTGGGCATGACTTTTGGGCAAGTAGAACATGACCTGTTCTTGGTTTTAAGTATGTATTAGTTATTGTTAGATTATTGGTTTACTTATGTATTACTTTATTATTTACTATTTCTATGTATTATGATGTATTATCTTGTGTCCTTGCTTACTGTAAATCGCTCTGGATTAAGAGAGTCTGCTAAATGCCTAAACTGTAAGTCGACAGGCAAGTCCCAAATTAGAACATGGGATTGTTTTGACTTGAGACGTGACTTGTCACTTGGGACTTGGGAGTCTCAAGTCACCGTTGGACCGCTAAGCGTTAAACTTTGCACGCACTCTCTCTGGATGCTAAGGAAAATCGGGATACCAATTTTGTTCAATCAAGAGAGAGAGAACTCGTACAGGTTACAGAATAAACAAATTAAATCAGAAGTGATGACAGAAAGAAGTGAGCAGATAAAAGTGGAACTGGAACTTTTTCAGGTTACAGGATAAACAAGTTAAATCAGAAGTGATGAACGGAAAGAAGTGAGCAGATAAAAGTGGAAGTTTTTTTCAACTGCATTTATTTATTAGAAGTTACAAGTTAACAGTTAGCAGTCAATCTAATCATCCTCTTCTCCTTCTGAACCCCTGTACTTTGTTTTAAACTTTTTATTAGAAGCTTTATTTTTTAAACGTTTTATTTATCAGAAGTTACAAGTTAGCAGTTAGAAGTCAATCTAATCATCCTCCTTCTCCTTCTGAACCCCTGTACTTTGTTTTAAACTTTTTATTAGAAGCTTTTTTTTAAACTTTTGATTTATTAGAAGTTAGCAGTTAGCACTCAATCTAAAACTACTTGTTAGCCTCCTCCTCCTTCCTCTCTGCTTCAGCCTCCTCCTCCCCCCCTCTGCTTCTGACTAATCTTCCTCCTCCCCCTCTTCCTTCTACTCCTTCTTCTCATTCTCCTCCTCCTCCTCCTCCTCCTCATCATCCACCTCCTCCTCCACAACCTCTTCGCACAGCCTACTTCTATCCATCCTTTCACCGATCACTGTGATCACTTCTCAATTTTCCATCCAGTGTAACTTGAAGTCAACATTGGATCTAATAAATGAAGAAACAGTGTCGAATTTGACCCATTCCTCTTGGTTCTCGTCGGTGTTTTCCTCCGCATACGTGTCCATACCCATGTGTCGTTATCCGGTGAAGTTGGGGCCCAGATTGAACCCCCAATCCACCCTTGCCAGCTTATGTGTGACCTTGGGTGAGAGAGAAGAAAGTGTGATGTTAGTATATTTTATATATCGTTGCTGTTGGGCAGAAACCTCTTATCGCCATATTCTAACTTTGTGTTTTTTTCATAAATTAGTGCCCTACTTGATCTACTACAGCATCACACAAAAGTATCAAAAGTAACAGATCCGCAAGCTTGTAGATCAGCTACTATTTAAAGACAGACAGACAGATAGTTCTATTTATTTTTTGAAAAAACATACAGAACCCAAGATATCATGATTTGAAGATTTGCTGCTCCATTCACTTCTTGTTAAAAAGGCTGTATCTCGGCTCCTGTGTACTTTTTTTTTTACTATGTAAACTGCTCACAAAATGTAAGGAAACTTGAATGTAGGCCATTATATCTCCCCTTTACTAATACCAATCAGTAAAGTGTTATATATCATTTTTATCGGTGATTAGTCACCTTTACAACGAGGTACAGCTTGTAAGCATCGGGCATTCATGGAATGTGCAACACAGGCAAACGTGTGGGTAGCGCCGAGCAAAAATGTGCCAAAATCACCCAATATGCTTTTGCTGGTAATCGCTCTTGTTTTGAGCGATCTGCCAGCACACACCTGCTGAGAGGTGGGTTCTGCAACTTTGCGTTCTGCAACATGGGTTCTGCAACTTTGTTGAGTTTGTGTATGCTCCAAGCAGCAACACTGCCCCCATAGAAAGATGCCACGTTTGTCCCTTCAGGATAAGGCCTGTGCAATAGGGCAAGTGAAGCTGGTGTTCCGTTACGCAGATTACACATTATTTGATGTCAGCCCTGGTACCATTTGCAGGCAGGTGTGTGCCAGTCAAAGGTGTGTGACCTGCACCTGAGCATGGGCCCTGCAACTTTGACATCCGTCTTTGGTACAAAAACACAAATAAATCCATGGATTCAAGGCTTCATGGGGTGTGCAATTGATAGAAAATAAGTAATTTTTTGGGTGAACTACTCCTTTAATGTTACCTTTTTCATGGAACTGCATAAAGTCAAACCGTCCATCAACTTCATCCAACTTCACATACTTCTGCAGTTGTTTGTACTTCACCTGGACCAGCATTTTCACTAAGAACTGCAAAAAGATAACAAAATTAATTAACCCAAATAACTACAAATGAAGCTTAGTTACTATATGCAGTAGTTATAGTAGGCTACAAACAAAACAAAGCTTTGTTTTCATCCTTGGGAATTACAAAATTGTCATAAAGGTGGAGACTTTTTTTACCACGGTTATTTTGTTAGAAAACAATGCTAGACAAGCTCCCTTATCTTAAAGTAGCAACAACATCCTACTGTACCTTCATTGACACCACACTAACAGGATCGGTCATAATCTAATTTTAATGTTCTGTGATTCTTCTACACATAGAAGTAATGCAGCCATCCTCTTTAAATCATGCCTCCATCAGAGCTTTTGCAACAGGTGGTGGTTGCTGATTAATTAATGGCAAGTAGGCTACACACAGAGCACAATGAATTAGAATGCTATGGAGGTGAATAAGAATAATGTTCACTGTTTGTAGCCTTTACAGAATAAACTTGTGAGCATTTGGCTTAGTCTATTTTCAGTGCAAATGGCCATGCAAGACCACAGACTGCATGGTTTATGTAACCTGTTCACCATTACTAGTCTTGACAAACATTTTGTAAAGCATAATAGGCCTACATCTCCGTGGATGTTAATTTGTAGCTACATACTGCAGTTTGCAGCACATATTTACAATTATTTCAATAAGTATGCACTTACAGTCATTTTGGTCTCTTATCTGAATTATCATAATGTGTCTAGGGTCCTTAACCTGGTTAAAATGTCCTATTAATGGTCCCATATGGGCCTGTACCTCAGTCATGGTAAAAGTACTCTGTACTCTTAGTCTCTCTGTCTACAAGCCAAGGTCGAACTCAAGCAGGCCTTTTCTGTGGCAATCTTGTTTTGGGAACACGGTATCTGGGTGTTCTCTTCTCTTCTACAGCTGTCTCCCTTAGTGTCACCAAATCTTCCCTGACCAGTGACAGGTCAGAGATGTCAAACGTGTTTGACCCAGACATGGGGACGCTGTTGTCCAGAGATAAACTGTCACACAATCATCATCTACCATCATCTACCATCATCATCAGACGACGTAACCATCGCTCTCATCCAATCCGAGAAGTCCACCTTCACACGGAACCTCATCGATGTCACATCCTATGATGTCATATGTTTATGTTACTGGACAATGTTAAAAGCTCGTGCTTGCTCTGTTACACGGCGGAGAGACGCGACCGATGATGCGGACACCTGTGATATACTGTAACCTTCTAATGTCTCTCTGATCTGAATACAATCAATTGTTTCATTATACCCAATGGCTGCCTGTCTGAGTTTGGTTTTTTCCTTATTGTCTCCGTGCTACAAGTATCTGTACTTTGTGTGGGTCATGAGGTGAAATTAAATTCCAACAATTGGTCTTTCGAGCCAGGATATGTTTGAAATATGGTGTACGGGGGGGAACTGAGCTATTATCAGACTCTCTTTCCCCGGCAGACCATATTTTAATACGTATCAAACGAACCAGCCTTGGGTGTAACGACTTATCACTTCTATTCAGATGAAGGTTAACTTTGAACAGTATCACAATTTATTTTGTTTTGGACCTGGACGCGATCGCTGGACCTTTGGACTGGACCCTCGACATGTCTCAAATTCCACATGGTCCAGCCATCGGGGTCGGGATCCCTGAACCAACATCAGATTTGATGAGTATATCTTTTTATTTTTATTGTACCATGGTCCAGTGATTGGGACCTCCTTATTTTTCTCTCCCTGTGAACCTTGATCTGATGAGTATAATATACCTTTTTCTTTATTGTATGTATTGTCTTTACCGAACCATGTGTCTCATAATTATCTGCCTGTTTGTAAATTACTGTTTAACACAACTCCGCTAGGGAGTGAGTCAAGTAAAAATGTTTTATCACCTTATATTCCTGGGAGGACATTCCTGAATGTCTCATAAATTCTCTTATCTACCTTGGTCATTATATAGTTTGTCTTTGTCTCTGTATATGTTTATGAGACCACCGGAGACACCCCGACGTTTTTTACACTGATGTTTGACTATCAGCTGTTCCTTACAGTTATTTGTCTTTATTTATATATATATGCATGTCAAGGTCTAGAATAACCCACAATTCAACTTGGGTGTTCGAGCAATGCATGGCTATATATATAAATATATGGATTTATTTTTTTGTACCTCGAAATACCACTTTTTCACGCTTTGGTTTTCGGTGCGGTGAATTTATCTAATATTAGTTTTACACTAGGTACGGGGGGTTTGTCTGTGTGCCTGCATGAATATATATTACCTTTGTTCTAGTTCCTTACAATTGTCATAATGTACTAATTTTCCTTCTATACTGATATTTGACCTAAGATTAACCCCTGGTATAGCCCTCCTTTTACACTGCCTATTGGCTATATGTGGGTTAATGTTACAAATCGGGTCTCATATCAACCCATAAGAGAGTATTTCAGTGTTGCTCTCCCCCTGGCTACATTTACCTGCTAGCTACAGGTAATACCATGTATACAGATCTGTGTTTTCAATGTCAGTATCACCCTTACCATCCCTCTTAATACGAAACATTACCAGCCAGCTGCATACCGAACATTACTAACATGTTCGACCCAGACGACAATTGCTAGGTTGTCACCCTTGATTCAGAAACTTTAGTACATTGTGTCAGTACATTTTTTTGTTTTGTCTTATATGTTTGTTTTATTTTGACCACTGTAGTTAAATCATCCATCCATTTAATATATTAAGCTTTAACAATAACTTTTAAATCCCTCTTCCCTCTTCCCTACAGCCTCTCACTTCTCCCGTGTCTTATCTGTTTACATTCTCTTGTTCAGAGCTGCTCTAATAACAAGGCTATGCCCACAGAAGAATACAGTCACACTATAACTATGAAGGCTTGTTTTAAAAGTTTAAAATATATATATTTTTATCTGTTCTAAATTCATTGAACCATCAGTATAATTATATTTGCCTTAAAAATAAGTTTTAGTTTATTTAAAATATTTTGAATATAATTAAAATAATAAGTAAACCAATCAGGTTAAAATCTTTTTCATTCCAAAATTAGTTTGTTGCTGGAAGATATCTATGTTCGGTATGTTTGTATGTCTGTGTGTATTAATGAACGATTTCTCTCTCTATCTCTCTCTCTCTCTATGGGTCAGCAAGCTGTCGTACGGTGTGTGTGTCCGGGCGAGCGAGGGAGCTAAGGAATGAAAGTTTATCTGTTTATCTTTTTCTCCCTGCTATCTATGTATGAGTGATATGCATGCGTGAATGAATGCGTGTGTCTGTCTCCCTAGTTCTAACCATTTTAGTCAAAATTTTTGTCATTCTCCAGTCAGTTAGAACAAAGTCACTCTGGTCTCTTAAAACTCCATTTCCCATAATTCCTTCTGGTCTCTTAAAACTCCATTTCCCATAATTCCTTCTGGTCTGAGACTCCATTTCCCATAATTCCTTCAGCAGGAAGTGTTAGTGGTATGTTAGACACGTTTCTATGGCAACCTAATCCTGTAGCTCAGTCTCTATTGAAGTCCATTTAAAACATAGATCAGTTAAATTAACACACAATAAGATTCAATTTGTTCTATATCAATATTGGTGAACATTAACTATAATATTAAGTTTATTATCAAATCATTTTGATTTATTTTAAAAAGTTTTGAAAATATTTTATCATTTTAACTTAAGATTTTTTAAGAGCTTGTAGATTTGCTAATTTTCAAAAGCTATTTTTCTGTACTTATCTAATTTCAATATACTCTTCAGAACAAAGATGTTTATTCCTTATTTTTCATTGTTATATTTTAATTTTAAAAGTTTTAATTTTAATTTTTTCATAATTTTTTCTCATCCCCTTTCTCATCAACAAATCATCTGACACACACTATATTATAGATATATGGGTGTCAAATAGAGGGGAGTTTGATGAATATCTGATTTAAATATTTGATTTAAATGTTTAATTACTGTGTTTTGTGTTTCATTTTCATTTTGTGTTTCATTTTAGAACGAGAATGTAAACCACCCCATAAATCCAATTCCTGGACAACTATAAGATTTCAACTTATGTCTTGGATAGACAGATGTTTGATGCCACATGCCTACATGCAATCAGGAAGTATTTCTTGAGTTTTAAGATGATATCACGTAAGTTTTTTCCCAAAATAAAGTGTAAAGTGATGTACAAATTTACATAGTACAGAAGTGTCCCGTTCCATTTTAAATACTTGTATCTTGGTAAAGCACAAGGACTGCAGCTCCACAAGGAGGAAGGTAACTTTTCTATTTCTGAACGTGTACAGAAACAATCAATGACCCGAGACGTAGGTCTCTTGTCAGATTTCAATATGAAAACTTACAGACTGGTGAGTTGTCCCTCCCTACAATCTCTCTGCTGCCATGCCATTAAACTGTGCTAAAATTGTCTGTCTTAGTTAAACCAAACATGTTGAAAAGATTTGCTTGGGACGGTGACATTAGCTGAGATTTTTTTGAATTATAATAAAGTTATTTGCAAAGTTGCAAAGGGAAAACTTGGAACACGTGTGGAGTGTCTTGGGAATTCATGAACTATAAACCCTGTTTTGCTTCCTATTTGAATTAATAAATTATACAGTCCTTTTGAAGAAGTATAAATGTGTATGTTATCCAACTAACCATTTATTTTTGGCCTTAAGTCCTTTAAATCTTTGCCTGTCTGTGATTTGATTTTGAATTATGTCACAAGGTAAGACCTGATCAGCTTGACCTTTGACCCTATCCAAATCATGATAAGATGTAGGATTGATAGAGTCATTTTGGTCTCTTATCTGAATTATCATAATGTGTCTAGGGTCCTTAACCTGGTTAAAATGTCCTATTAATGGTCCCATATGGGCCTGTACCTCAGTCATGGTAAAAGTACTCTGTACTCTTAGTCTCTCTGTCTACAAGCCAAGGTCGAACTCAAGCAGGCCTTTTCTGTGGCAATCTTGTTTTGGGAACACGGTATCTGGGTGTTCTCTTCTCTTCTACAGCTGTCTCCCTTAGTGTCACCAAATCTTCCCTGACCAGTGACAGGTCAGAGATGTCAAACGTGTTTGACCCAGACATGGGGACGCTGTTGTCCAGAGATAAACTGTCACACAATCATCATCTACCATCATCTACCATCATCATCAGACGACGTAACCATCGCTCTCATCCAATCCGAGAAGTCCACCTTCACACGGAACCTCATCGATGTCACATCCTATGATGTCATATGTTTATGTTACTGGACAATGTTAAAAGCTCGTGCTTGCTCTGTTACACGGCGGAGAGACGCGACCGATGATGCGGACACCTGTGATATACTGTAACCTTCTAATGTCTCTCTGATCTGAATACAATCAATTGTTTCATTATACCCAATGGCTGCCTGTCTGAGTTTGGTTTTTTCCTTATTGTCTCCGTGCTACAAGTATCTGTACTTTGTGTGGGTCATGAGGTGAAATTAAATTCCAACACCATGAAATGATGTTGTTAGAATAACACACATTGAAGAACATCCACCATCCACCGTCAGTTGTGCTCATCAATTCAAAATGAATTGCAGGTGCGGGCGGGAGGAGCTTAATTACATCTCTGCAGAGTTGGGTTAACACTGATGTGAATACCATTTAAATCAGAAAGTGTTAAAATTACACTTTGGGAGTGAAAATCAACTCTAGGCGGAGTTGGGTAACACTGATTTTAATCAACTATTTAAAACAACTCCAAACACTTAACCATTACATCAGAAAGTGTTAAAATTACACTTCTGGGAGTGGAATTAACTCCAGGCTGAGTTGGGTAACACTGAAGTAATCAACTCTTTCAAATAACTCCAACATTGAACCCAAATTAAATATGAAGGTGTTAAAATGACACTTTGGGAGTTGAAATCAACTCTGCAATGTTTAACCCTGAAATTTCAACTCTTGAATTTTTGCACTCAGCAGTTGTCGATTGATTGATTTTCAGGCAAGTGGGCATGACTTTTGGGCAAGTAGAACATGACCTGTTCTTGGTTTTAAGTATGTATTAGTTATTATTAGATTATTGGTTTACTTATGTATTACTTTATTATTTACTATTTCTATGTATTATGATGTATTATCTTGTGTCCTTGCTTACTGTAAATCGCTCTGGATTAAGAGAGTCTGCTAAATGCCTAAACTGTAAGTCGACAGGCAAGTCCCAAATTAGAACATGGGATTGTTTTGACTTGAGACGTGACTTGTCACTTGGGAGTCTCAAGTCACCGTTGGACCGCTAAGCGTTAAACTTTGCACGCACTCTCTCTGGATGCTAAGGAAAATCGGGATACCAATTTTGTTCAATCAAGAGAGAGAGAACTCGTACAGGTTACAGAATAAACAAATTAAATCAGAAGTGATGACAGAAAGAAGTGAGCAGATAAAAGTGGAACTGGAACTTTTTCAGGTTACAGGATAAACAAGTTAAATCAGAAGTGATGAACGGAAAGAAGTGAGCAGATAAAAGTGGAAGTTTTTTTCAACTGCATTTATTTATTAGAAGTTACAAGTTAACAGTTAGCAGTCAATCTAATCATCCTCTTCTCCTTCTGAACCCCTGTACTTTGTTTTAAACTTTTTATTAGAAGCTTTATTTTTAAACGTTTTATTTATCAGAAGTTACAAGTTAGCAGTTAGCAGTCAATCTAATCATCCTCCTTCTCCTTCTGAACCCCTGTACTTTGTTTTAAACTTTTTATTAGAAGCTTTTTTTTAAACTTTTGATTTATTAGAAGTTAGCACTCAATCTAAAACTACTTGTTAGCCTCCTCCTCCTTCCTCTCTGCTTCAGCCTCCTCCTCACCCCCTCTGCTTCTGACTAATCTTCCTCCTCCCCCTCTTCCTTCTACTCCTTCTTCTCATTCTCCTCCTCCTCCTCCTCATCCTCATCATCCTCCTCCTCATCATCCACCTCCTCATCATCCACCTCCTCCTCCACAACCTCTTCGCACAGCCTACTTCTATCCATCCTTTCACCGATCACTGTGATCACTTCTCCATTTTCCATCCAGTGTAACTTGAAGTCAACATTGGATCTAATAAATGAAGAAACAGTGTCGAATTTGACCCATTCCTCTTGGTTCTCGTCGGTGTTTTCCTCCGCATACGTGTCCATACTCGGCACCCATGTGTCGTTATCCGGTGAAGTTGGGGCCCAGATTGAACCCCCAATCCACCCTTGCCAGCTTATGTGTGACCTTGGGTGAGAGAGAAGAAAGTGTGATGTTAGTATATTTTATATATCGTTGCTGTTGGGGAGAAACCTCTTATCGCCATATTCTAACTTTGTGTTTTTTTCATAAATTAGTGCCCTACTTGATCTACTACAGCATCACACAAAAGTATCAAAAGTAACAGATCCGCAAGCTTGTAGATCAGCTACTATTTAAAGACAGACAGACAGATAGTTCTATTTATTTTTTGAAAAAACATACAGAACCCAAGATATCATGATTTGAAGATTTGCTGCTCCATTCACTTCTTGTTAAAAAGGCTGTATCTCGGCTCCTGTGTACTTTTTTTTTTACTATGTAAACTGCTCACAAAATGTAAGGAAACTTGAATGTAGGCCATTATATCTCCCCTTTACTAATACCAATCAGTAAAGTGTTATATATCATTTTTATCGGTGATTAGTCACCTTTACAACGAGGTACAGCTTGTAAGCATCGGGCATTCATGGAATGTGCAACACAGGCAAACGTGTGGGTAGCGCCGAGCAAAAATGTGCCAAAATCACCCAATATGCTTTTGCTGGTAATCGCTCTTGTTTTGAGTGATCTGCCAGCACACACCTGCTGAGAGGTGGGTTCTGCAACTTTGCGTTCTGCATCATGGGTTCTACAACTTTGTTGAGTTTGTGTATGCTCCAAGCAGCAACACTGCCCCCATAGAAAGATGCCACGTTTGTCCCTTCAGGATAAGGCCTGTGCAATAGGGCAAGTGAAGCTGGTGTTCCGTTACGCAGATTACACATTATTTGATGTCAGCCCTGGTACCATTTGCAGGCAGGTGTGTGCCAGTCAAAGGTGTGTGACCTGCACCTGAGCATGGGCCCTGCAACTTTGACATCCGTCTTTGGTACAAAAACACAAATAAATCCATGGATTCAAGGCTTCATGGGGTGTGCAATTGATAGAAAATAAGTAATTTTTTGGGTGAACTACTCCTTTAATGTTACCTTTTTCATGGAACTGCATAAAGTCAAACCGTCCATCAACTTCATCCAACTTCACATACTTCTGCAGTTGTTTGTACTTCACCTGGACCAGCATTTTCACTCAGAACTGCAAAAAGATAACAAAATAAATTAACCCAAATAACTACAAATGAAGCTTAGTTACTATATGCAGTAGTTATAGTAGGCTACAAACAAAACAAAGCTTTGTTTTCATCCTTGGGAATTACAAAATTGTCATAAAGTTGGAGACTTTTTTTACAACGGTTATTTTGTTAGAAAACAATGCTAGACAAGCTCCCTTATCTTAAAGTAGCAACAACATCCTACTGTACCTTCATTGACACCACACTAACAGGATCGGTCATAATCTAATTTTAATGTTCTGTGATTCTTCTACACATAGAAGTAATGCAGCCATCCTCTTTAAATCATGCCTCCATCAGAGCTTTTGCAACAGGTGGTGGTTGCTGATTAATTAATGGCAAGTAGGCTACACACAGAGCACAATGAATTAGAATGCTATGGAGGTGAATAAGAATAATGTTCACTGTTTGTAGCCTTTACAGAATAAACTTGTGAGCATTTGGCTTAGTCTATTTTCAGTGCAAATGGCCATGCAAGACCACAGACTGCATGGTTTATGTAACCTGTTCACCATTACTAGTCTTGACAAACATTTTGTAAAGCATAATAGGCCTACATCTCCGTGGATGTTAATTTGTAGCTACATACTGCAGTTTGCAGCACATATTTACAAGTATTTCAATAAGTATGCACTTACCATGAAATGATGTTGTTAGAAGAACACACATTGAAGAACATCCACCATCCACCGTCAGTTGTGCTCATCAATTCAAAATGAATTGCAGGTGCGGGCGGGAGGAGCTTAATTACATCTCTGCAGAGTTGGGTTAACACTGATGTGAATACCATTTAAATCAGAAAGTGTTAAAATTACACTTTGGGAGTGAAAATCAACTCTAGGCGGAGTTGGGTAACACTGATTTTAATCAACTATTTAAAACAACTCCAAACACTTAACCATTACATCAGAAAGTGTTAAAATTACACTTCTGGGAGTGGAATTAACTCCAGGCTGAGTTGGGTAACACTGAAGTAATCAACTCTTTCAAATAACTCCAACATTGAACCCAAATTAAATATGAAGGTGTTAAAATGACACTTTGGGAGTTGAAATCAACTCTGCAATGTTTAACCCTGAAATTTCAACTCTTGAATTTTTGCACTCAGCAGTTGTCGATTGATTGATTTTCAGGCAAGTGGGCATGACTTTTGGGCAAGTAGAACATGACCTGTTCTTGGTTTTAAGTATGTATTAGTTATTATTAGATTATTGGTTTACTTATGTATTACTTTATTATTTACTATTTCTATGTATTATGATGTATTATCTTGTGTCCTTGCTTACTGTAAATCGCTCTGGATTAAGAGAGTCTGCTAAATGCCTAAACTGTAAGTCGACAGGCAAGTCCCAAATTAGAACATGGGATTGTTTTGACTTGAGACGTGACTTGTCACTTGGGACTTGGGAGTCTCAAGTCACCGTTGGACCGCTAAGCGTTAAACTTTGCACGCACTCTCTCTGGATGCTAAGGAAAATCGGGATACCAATTTTGTTCAATCAAGAGAGAGAGAACTCGTACAGGTTACAGAATAAACAAATTAAATCAGAAGTGATGACAGAAAGAAGTGAGCAGATAAAAGTGGAACTGGAACTTTTTCAGGTTACAGGATAAACAAGTTAAATCAGAAGTGATGAACGGAAAGAAGTGAGCAGATAAAAGTGGAAGTTTTTTTCAACTGCATTTATTTATTAGAAGTTACAAGTTAACAGTTAGCAGTCAATCTAATCATCCTCTTCTCCTTCTGAACCCCTGTACTTTGTTTTAAACTTTTTATTAGAAGCTTTATTTTTAAACGTTTTATTTATCAGAAGTTACAAGTTAGCAGTTAGCAGTCAATCTAATCATCCTCCTTCTCCTTCTGAACCCCTGTACTTTGTTTTAAACTTTTTATTAGAAGCTTTTTTTTAAACTTTTGATTTATTAGAAGTTAGCACTCAATCTAAAACTACTTGTTAGCCTCCTCCTCCTTCCTCTCTGCTTCAGCCTCCTCCTCCCCCCCTCTGCTTCTGACTAATCTTCCTCCTCCCCCTCTTCCTTCTACTCCTTCTTCTCATTCTCCTCCTCCTCCTCCTCATCCTCATCATCCTCCTCCTCATCATCCACCTCCTCATCATCCACCTCCTCCTCCACAACCTCTTCGCACAGCCTACTTCTATCCATCCTTTCACCGATCACTGTGATCACTTCTCCATTTTCCATCCAGTGTAACTTGAAGTCAACATTGGATCTAATAAATGAAGAAACAGTGTCGAATTTGACCCATTCCTCTTGGTTCTCGTCGGTGTTTTCCTCCGCATACGTGTCCATACTCGGCACCCATGTGTCGTTATCCGGTGAAGTTGGGGCCCAGATTGAACCCCCAATCCACCCTTGCCAGCTTATGTGTGACCTTGGGTGAGAGAGAAGAAAGTGTGATGTTAGTATATTTTATATATCGTTGCTGTTGGGCAGAAACCTCTTATCGCCATATTCTAACTTTGTGTTTTTTTCATAAATTAGTGCCCTACTTGATCTACTACAGCATCACACAAAAGTATCAAAAGTAACAGATCCGCAAGCTTGTAGATCAGCTACTATTTAAAGACAGACAGACAGATAGTTCTATTTATTTTTTGAAAAAACATACAGAACCCAAGATATCATGATTTGAAGATTTGCTGCTCCATTCACTTCTTGTTAAAAAGGCTGTATCTCGGCTCCTGTGTACTTTTTTTTTTACTATGTAAACTGCTCACAAAATGTAAGGAAACTTGAATGTAGGCCATTATATCTCCCCTTTACTAATACCAATCAGTAAAGTGTTATATATCATTTTTATCGGTGATTAGTCACCTTTACAACGAGGTACAGCTTGTAAGCATCGGGCATTCATGGAATGTGCAACACAGGCAAACGTGTGGGTAGTGCCGAGCAAAAATTTGCCAAAATCACCCAATATGCTTTTGCTGGTAATCGCTCTTGTTTTGAGCGATCTGCCAGCACACACCTGCTGAGAGGTGGGTTCTGCAACTTTGCGTTCTGCAACATGGGTTCTGCAACTTTGTTGAGTTTGTGTATGCTCCAAGCAGCAACACTGCCCCCATAGAAAGATGCCACGTTTGTCCCTTCAGGATAAGGCCTGTGCAATAGGGCAAGTGAAGCTGGTGTTCCGTTACGCAGATTACACATTATTTGATGTCAGCCCTGGTACCATTTGCAGGCAGGTGTGTGCCAGTCAAAGGTGTGTGACCTGCACCTGAGCATGGGCCCTGCAACTTTGACATCCGTCTTTGGTACAAAAACACAAATAAATCCATTGATTCAAGGCTTCATGGGGTGTGCAATTGATAGAAAATAAGTAATTTTTTGGGTGAACTACTCCTTTAATGTTACCTTTTTCATGGAACTGCATAAAGTCAAACCGTCCATCAACTTCATCCAACTTCACATACTTCTGCAGTTGTTTGTACTTCACCTGGACCAGCATTTTCACTCAGAACTGCAAAAAGATAACAAAATAAATTAACCCAAATAACTACAAATGAAGCTTAGTTACTATATGCAGTAGTTATAGTAGGCTACAAACAAAACAAAGCTTTGTTTTCATCCTTGGGAATTACAAAATTGTCATAAAGTTGGAGACTTTTTTTACCACGGTTATTTTGTTAGAAAACAATGCTAGACAAGCTCCCTTATCTTAAAGTAGCAACAACATCCTACTGTACCTTCATTGACACCACACTAACAGGATCGGTCATAATCTAATTTTAATGTTCTGTGATTCTTCTACACATAGAAGTAATGCAGCCATCCTCTTTAAATCATGCCTCCATCAGAGCTTTTGCAACAGGTGGTGGTTGCTGATTAATTAATGGCAAGTAGGCTACACACAGAGCACAATGAATTAGAATGCTATGGAGGTGAATAAGAATAATGTTCACCGTTTGTAGCCTTTGCAGAATAAACTTGTGAGCATTTGGCTTAGTCTATGTTCAGTGCAAATGGCCATGCAAGACCACAGACTGCATGGTTTATGTAACCTGTTCACCATTACTAGTCTTGACAAACATTTTGTAAAGCATAATAGGCCTACATCTCCGTGGATGTTAATTTGTAGCTACATACTGCAGTTTGCAGCACATATTTACAATTATTTCAATAAGTATGCACTTACCATGAAATGATGTTGTTAGAAGAACACACATTGAAGAACATCCACCATCCACCGTCAGTTGTGCTCATCAATTCAAAATGAATTGCAGGTGCGGGCGGGAGGAGCTTAATTACATCTCTGCAGAGTTGGGTTAACACTGATGTGAACACCATTTAAATCAGAAAGTGTTAAAATTACACTTTGGGAGTGAAAATCAACTCTAGGCGGAGTTGGGTAACACTGATTTTAATCAACTATTTAAAACAACTCCAAACACTTAACCATTACATCAGAAAGTGTTAAAATTACACTTCTGGGAGTGGAATTAACTCCGGGCTGAGTTGGGTAACACTGAAGTGATCAACTCTTTCAAATAACTCCAACATTGAACCCAAATTAAATATGAAGGTGTTAAAATGACACTTTGGGAGTTGAAATCAACTCTGCAATGTTTAACCCTGAAATTTCAACTCTTGAATTTTTGCACTCAGCAGTTGTCGATTGATTGATTTTCAGGCAAGTGGGCATGACTTTTGGGCAAGTAGAACATGACCTGTTCTTGGTTTTAAGTATGTATTAGTTACTATTGGTTTACTTATGTATTACTTTATAATTTACTATTTCTATGTATTATGATGTATTATCTTGTGTCCTTGCTTACTGTAAATCGCTCTGGATTAAGAGAGTCTGCTAAATGCCTAAACTGTAAGTCGACAGGCAATCCCAAATTAGAACATGGGATTGTTTTGACTTGAGACGTGACTTGTCACTTGGGACTTGGGAGTCTCAAGTCACCGTTGGACCGCTAAGCGTTAAACTTTGCACGCACTCTCTCTGGATGCTAAGGAAAATCGGGATACCAATTTTGTTCAATCAAGAGAGAGAGAACTCGTACAGGTTACAGAATAAACAAATTAAATCAGAAGTGATGACAGAAAGAAGTGAGCAGATAAAAGTGGAACTGGAACTTTTTCAGGTTACAGGATAAACAAGTTAAATCAGAAGTGATGAACGGAAAGAAGTGAGCAGATAAGTGGAAGTTTTTTTCAACTGCATTTATTTATTAGAAGTTACAAGTTAACAGTTAGCAGTCAATCTAATCATCCTCTTCTCCTTCTGAACCCCTGTACTTTGTTTTAAACTTTTTATTAGAAGCTTTATTTTTTAAACGTTTTATTTATCAGAAGTTACAAGTTAGCAGTTAGAAGTCAATCTAATCATCCTCCTTCTCCTTCTGAACCCCTGTACTTTGTTTTAAACTTTTTATTAGAAGCTTTTTTTTAAACTTTTGATTTATTAGAAGTTAGCAGTTAGCACTCAATCTAAAACTACTTGTTAGCCTCCTCCTCCTTCCTCTCTGCTTCAGCCTCCTCCTCCCCCCTCTGCTTCTGACTAATCTTCCTCCTCCCCCTCTTCCTTCTACTCCTTCTTCTCATTCTCCTCCTCCTCCTCCTCCTCCTCCTCATCATCCTCCTCCTCCTCCTCATCATCCACCTCCTCCTCCACAACCTCTTCGCACAGCCTACTTCTATCCATCCTTTCACCGATCACTGTGATCACTTCTCCATTTTCCATCCAGTGTAACTTGAAGTCAACATTGGATCTAATAAATGAAGAAACAGTGTCGAATTTGACCCATTCCTCTTGGTTCTCGTCGGTGTTTTCCTCCGCATACGTGTCCATACTCGGCACCCATGTGTCGTTATATCCGGTGAAGTTGGGGCCCAGATTGAACCCCCAATCCACCCTTGCCAGCTTATGTGTGACCTTGGGTGAGAGAGAAGAAAGTGTGATGTTAGTATATTTTATATATCGTTGCTGTTGGGCAGAAACCTCTTATCGCCATATTCTAACTTTTTGTGTTTTTTTCATAAATTAGTGCCCTACTTGATCTACTACTACAGCATCACACAAAAGTATCAAAAGTAACAGATCCGCAAGCTTGTAGATCAGCTACTATTTAAAGACAGACAGACAGATAGTTCTATTTATTTTTTGAAAAAACATACAGAACCCAAGATATCATGATTTGAAGATTTGCTGCTCCATTCACTTCTTGTTAAAAAGGCTGTATCTCGGCTCCTGTGTACTTTTTTTTTTACTATGTAAACTGCTCACAAAATGTAAGGAAACTTGAATGTAGGCCATTATATCTCCCCTTTACTAATACCAATCAGTAAAGTGTTATATATCATTTTTATCGGTGATTAGTCACCTTTACAACGAGGTACAGCTTGTAAGCATCGGGCATTCATGGAATGTGCAACACAGGCAAACGTGTGGGTAGCGCCGAGCAAAAATGTGCCAAAATCACCCAATATGCTTTTGCTGGTAATCGCTCTTGTTTTGAGCGATCTGCCAGCACACACCTGCTGAGAGGTGGGTTCTGCAACTTTGCGTTCTGCAACATGGGTTCTGCAACTTTGTTGAGTTTGTGTATGCTCCAAGCAGCAACACTGCCCCCATAGAAAGATGCCACGTTTGTCCCTTCAGGATAAGGCCTGTGCAATAGGGCAAGTGAAGCTGGTGTTCCGTTACGCAGATTACACATTATTTGATGTCAGCCCTGGTACCATTTGCAGGCAGGTGTGTGCCAGTCAAAGGTGTGTGACCTGCACCTGAGCATGGGCCCTGCAACTTTGACATCCGTCTTTGGTACCGTTGTGCAAATCTTGCCTGTAAATCTATGGTTCCTCAGTGAAGCAAGGGGTCTTGGTTTGTTGTCTTCCTTGTTGACTTCACCAGTCTCACAGAACTTAGTCCTAAGTTTGGAAATTGTACCAGGGCTAACACCAAATAATGCTGTCACTCTGCATAACGGAACACCAGCTTCACTTGCCCTGTTGCACGGGCCTTATCCTGACAAAAGTGGCATCTTTCCATGGGGGCAGTGTTGCTGCTTGGAGCATACACAAACTCAACAAAGTTGCAGAACCCATGTTCAGGTGCCAGTCACTCACCTGTGAGGCAGTCACACACCTGAAGCCCATTGAATGTCATGAATGTCACGACATTGAATGTCAGCAGAAAAGTCTAACAGGCCATTTTGGCACATTTTTGCTCGGCGCTACCCACACGTTTGCCTGTGTTGCTCATTCCATGAATGCCCGATGCTTACAAGCTGTACCTCGTTGTAAAGGTGACACAGATAAAAATGATATATAACACTTTACTGATTGGTATTAGTAAATGGGAGAAATAATGCCCAAATTCAAGTTTCCTTACATTTTGTGAGCAGTTTATTTTTGGCCCAGACATGTTATTTTCAAAGGCAGACAATTAATGTCAACTAGGTCGCAATGACCTCGTTGAAACCACACAGTGCAACCCTCGGTGATTAGCAACCACCAGGGGATCGATCATACTGGAGATAAATATTCTGTGACTACTTGAAATCTAAGATAAATTGAAAAATCTCTGGCACTGGGACAACAGAGCCAGAAATAAGTCTGGCACTGAATGGGTTAACATGAGCCGTTAGCATGCGGCTAACGCTAACAGACTTTTACCGTTGGCATGTAGCTAACGTTGTGAATGTTAATATTGATGCTTGGCTAGTCCATTGTATATGGTCAGGGGTGCACATAACTGGTGCGCAGGTGCGTATGCGCACCCAAAATAAATAATGCGCGGCACATCAGACGACACGAGGCGCTTTTGCGTACCAACAGCTGGGACAGGAATTTCCAAGCTTATATTTTTTAGCAAAAATAAAAAATAAAAGCCTGGAGATCGAGGCTAGGAATTTACTTCCTGAAGCCACACTCACGCTAAAGCACGCGTCAGCCCCATGTACAGCCATGAGCCGCGCGCAGATCTGCTGCGTCGGCCGTCGGGGGATCGCCAGGCTGCAGCCGTCCATGGTGGTAACGAGGAGCTACGCTACGGTGCTAATCCGAGGCCTGGCTGTGGAGCAGTATTGGACTGCTATCACCGCACGGCGCCCACCGCACGGAGGTATGTTGTAGCGCTACATGTAATAGAATGGCCATTTAGATTGTGCGCGCACATAACTTGGGGGCGAGCGAGCGTAAATCCATGGTTGCTGAAGTGGAATGACAATTGACTTTTATTGATAACGTGTTGACTTTCTTTGCACTGACTTTGTTGCGCGAGCTGCAAACTGTCGTTTGATTCACTGACTATTTATTATGGCGAGTCCGAACCGCAGAGCGGCGTCAGACGTTGTCATGGAGACGGGCGTGCGCTCCGCTGCTAGCGGTGACGTCACGGTAGGGGTTGAAAAGTTGCTTGTTTCTATACCTGGCAACACCAAGTTGCCAGGTTCTGGGAGAGAAACAAGCAACTAGCGTTAGCTCGTTCGGCATTAGCGGTAGCCTCTCATGAACTTTCACTGCATGTTTGACTATCATGAGACTCCACAATGAGTAGTAGTAGAGAAAAAAATAACTTTGCATCGGTTATAATAGACGAATATCCCTATGCCACGCGCTCCCATTATGACAACGGAGGGGGTTGAAAAAATGACGACAGGGGAATCTATCGAAAAAAACAATGCCACTTTTTACGTCGGTAGATGAGTAACGACACATCAAAGATAACACTTAAAATGTCCGGATTTCTCCTTTAAAGGAACCATCTAATGACCAACCAACTTCACTGCAAACATGTGGACATACAGGGGCCGGTAAGGACCGGTGTGTGTTATCCATTCTCCCTGTACGTGTGAAAGCAGCAAAAGGAAACCACATCATACACACTTATGCCTTCTTAGATCCTGGTAGCTCAGCAACATTCTGTTCGGAACATCTAATGCAGAAGCTGAATATCACAGGCAGAAGAACCAACTTCCTGTTGAGCACCATTGGGCAAGAGGCAGTTGTTCCAGCCTACTCCTTAACTGGGTTGGAAGTAGCTGATTTGGACAGCAATGACTTCCATGTTCTGCCAGAAGTTCTCACACAGAAGAAAATGCCAGTCACGGCTGAGAACATGGTGACACCTGAAGAGCTGGCTGAATGGCCATACTAACGTACACATCCCACGCTTAAAGGCAAATGTCGACTTGTTGATTGGAACCAACGCTCCCAAGATATTGGAACCTTGGGAGGTCATCAACAGTAACGGGAATGGCCCGTATGCTATAAGGACAGTGTTGGGATGGGTTGTTAATGGTCCACTGAATGGAAACAGTGGTGTTGTGGATGAAGAGTTTCCCTCTGCTATGGTGAACAGGATCTCTGTGTGCAGACTGGAAGAAATGCTGGCCAATCAGTACAATCACGACTTCAACGAAGGAGCTGTGAAGGAGAGCGAAATGTCCAGAGAAGACCTAAGGTTTCTGGAAATTGTGGAAGGTTCAGCAGTGCTTCAGGAGGGGAGGTACTGTTTGAAATTGCCCTTTAAGAACAAGGAGGCCTGTCTGCCCAACAATGTGGGAGTGGCAAGGCAAAGGATCCAGGGTTTGAGGAAAAGGTTCCTCAATAACAAAGGCTTGCACCAGGAGTATGCAGCGTACATGAACAAGCTTATTGAGAAGAACTATGCAGAGCAAGTACCACAGCAACAACTGCATGGTGAGAAAGGGAAAGTGTGGTACATCCCGCACCACGGTGTCCACCATCCGAGGAAAGGAAACCTCTGTGTGGTGTTTGACTGTGCGGCCACATTCCAAGGAGCATCTCTGAACACTGAACTTCTGCAGGGTCCTAACCTTACCAGCTTGTTGCTTGGAGTTCTAACTCGCTTCAGAGAGGAACCGGTGGCATTCATGGGTGACATTCAAGCCATGTTCCACCAGGTGAAGGTTGCTGAGGAAGACAGGGATTTTCTGCGCTTTCTCTGGTGGCCAGATGGAGCTGTCACTAGGGACCTTGTGGACTACAGGATGACTGTACACCTGTTCGGTGCTGCAGCATCTCCTAGTTGCGCAAGCTACGCCCTGAGGAAAACTGCTGATGATAACCAGTCTGAGTTCTCAGCTGAAGTCACTGAATCTGTCAGGCATAATTTCTACGTGGATGACTGTTTGAAGACCACAGCCACTGAAGGAGAAGCTGTCCAGATGATAACAGATCTTATTGCTCTGTGTCGCAAGGGGGGCTTCATTCTGGAGAAGTGGATCAGCAATAGTCGTGGTGTCTTACAATCCATCGTAGCAGAGCAAAGAGCCAAGGATCTAAAGGAGTTGGATCTGGACAGAGACAAACTTCCAATGGAAAGGGCTCTGGGCCTACTATGGTGTGTGGAGACAGACTCTTTCAGATTCAAGTTGGAGTTGAAACAGCAGGCTCTTACCAGACGTGGTATGCTGTCCATTGCCAGCTCAGTATACGATCCCCTAGGTTTCCTGGCACCAGTCACTTTGCGTGCGAAAATAATGCAGCAGGAACTCTGCAGAAGAGGATGTGGTTGGGATGATGACTTACCTCAGGACATCCTACACCAATGGAAAAGGTGGTTGGAGGAGTTGGAGCAGCTGGCTGCATTCCATGCGAGTAGGTGCATCAAGCCAGTGGCCTTTGGAAAGGTCAAACATGCCCAACTACATCACTTTGCCGATGCCAGTGAAGGTGGATACGGAACTGTATCGTACGTCCGGATGTTGAATCAGGAAAAACACATCCAGGTCACCTTTCTGCTCGGCAAGGCCAGAGTAACACCACTGAAGGCTGTAACTATTCCCCGGTTGGAGTTAACAGCTGCCGTCCTTGCTGTCAAAGTGGACTCACTGTTGAAGGCAGAGCTGAAGTTCCAGTTGGAGGAGTCAGTATTTTGGACTGACAGCACTACAGTGTTGAAGTATCTGAACAATGAGGACAGGCGCTTCCACACATTTGTGGCCAATAGAATCTCGACCATCAGAGAAACATCTGAACCCTCACAGTGGAGACATGTCGGATCTAAAGACAATCCAGCTGATGACGCGTCAAGAGGAATGAGTGTCTTGGACTTCCTGAATTGCAGCAGGTGGCTTGAAGGTCCTGCATTTCTTTGGAAGCCAGAGGAGGATTGGCCCAAAACTGTGTTGGACGTCTCAATGGACTCGAATGACCAAGAGGTCAAAAAGGAGGCAAACAGTAAATGCTATCAATGTGGGTGACGTGTCCAGTCCTACTTACCAGCTCATTTCCTACTTCTCAGACTGGAAGAGGCTGAAGACAGCAGTTGCCTGGTTCCTCAGGTTGAAGGTTGTGTTGTTGGAACAGAGCCGCCTGAGAAAGCAGGCTGATAGTCAAAGGCTTACATCAACAGCTAGGAGCTGTACTTTGACGCTGGATGACCTACGGGGAGCAGAGGTCGCCATCATTGGCTACTGTCAGCGACAGAGATTCAATGAAGAGATTGCTGCTTTGACATCTGGAAAGGCAGCAGTGAGTCGACAGAGTCCCATATATAGGCTCGATCCAGTGTTTGAAGATGGACTCTTGAGGGTTGGAGGAAGATTGAGCAGAGGATCAATGCCAGAGGAAGCTAAACATCCACTCATTCTCTCCAAAGACCAGCATGTCTCTATGCTCATTCTTAAGCATGTACACCAGAATCTGGGACATGGTGGAAGGACTCACACACTGTCCAAAGTGAGGAAGAGATTTTGGATCACCAATGCCCATGCAGCTGTTAGGAAGATCATTGCTGAATGCAGCTTTTGCAAACGCTACAATGGCAGAGCAGTGGAGCAAAAGATGGCGGATCTTCCAGCAGATAGAATCCTTCCTGATCTACCACCTTTTACCAACACAGGGGTAGATTACTTTGGACCAGTCGAAGTGAAGAAAGGAAGATCAACCTGTAAGAGGTACGGAGTCATATTTACCTGTATGGCAAGCAGGGCCATCCATCTGGAGGTAGCAGTGTCATTGGACACAGACGCATGCATCAACGCTTTGAGGCGTTTTATCAGCAGAAGAGGACAAGTGGCACACTTACGGTCCGATAATGGTACCAATTTCGTGGGGACGGAAAGGGAACTGAGGGAGGCTCTGGCAACTTTGAATCAGGACAGGATTCATGGAGTTCTGTCACAGGTTGGCATTCGTTGGAGCTTTAATCCACCAGCAGGATCACATCACAGTGGCGTCTGGGAACGGATGATCCGCCTGGTCAGAAGGGTTCTCAGTTCTGTCCTACGTCAGCAGAGGTTGGACGACGATGGACTTCACACAGTGTTCTGTGAAGTGGAGGCCATTTTGAATGACCGTCCAATAACCAAACTCTCGGATGATCCCAATGACTTGGAGCCACTTACACCGAACCATCTTCTTCTTTTGAAGGGTAAACCAGCTTTACCACCTGGAGTGTTCGATCCACGGGACCAGTACGTAAAAAGACGATGGAGGCAAGTACAGTATCTCTCGGATCTTTTCTGGAAAAGATGGGTACGGGAGTACTTGCCCTTGCTCCAAGAGAGGCAGAAGTGGAACCAGAGGAAAAGGAGTTTGGCAGCTGGAGATATTGTGGTCATCATGGATTCTTCAGCTCCTCGTGGGTCCTGGCCACTTGGCAGGGTGCTGGAGGTCTTTCCAGACAAACAGGGTCTGGTGCGTTCTGTGAAATTACAGACTAAAAGCAGCACCATTGAAAGGCCAGTGACAAAACTATGTCTGGTTCATGAAATGTAAGGTGCAATTGAATTCTTAACATGTTTTGGCTCCTTTTTTGTTTTTGTTTATTTGTTTTGAATTGTTATGTCTGCCTGCCATAACAATTAGGGGCCGGTGTGTAAGAGCCAAATGGGTGAAACATGTTTAATTGATTGGTGTGACCATGGGTGGCGCTGTTGTCTATATAGGTGTCAAGTTCACTGCCATGGGCAGGAGGTTTTGACCCGGAAGGGCAATGGTTTTTGACCGCAGGTTACTGCTATTTGAATCAACACACCGCGAAATGTTTGTATGAAAAGTTTAGTCATCTGTCTATGGAACCCAAAATATACTATTGTGCACGGTGAAGAAATAAATACATATTTCTATATGAAGAAATGCCTGCATCGTATTATTGGAACACTGAGACACAGCGAGTGGGTTGTTATTAGATTAAGCAAAGTATCGGCGCGTCAGCCAGGTCTAACTACAGGCTCATCTCCTCAGTAGCTCCGTATGAGACGGGAGCTCCTTTAATACGGGGTAACCTACATTCACCGAAAATAGCCGATCTACAAGCTGACAATGCGTCATGCTGCGACAGCTTGTAGATATGCTATTTTTGGTTAAGAAGTTTGGTGGCAAAAAAACAAGTACAGAGCCAAATGTCGAATGATTAATGCTTTAATCTCAACGTCAATTTTAATGTTTTCCGAATGAGAAATACAAATGTATTGGCTACTATAAGCACATCATGCTGCTATATTACCCTGACATTATGCAGAGTATACGCTATAAGCATGAATATTCTTTTATTGCTCAATGATGAGTTTGCCTATTTGTTACATAACTAACAGAGTTTGGGTAAGGTTAGGGAAAGCGTTCACAATCACACTCTACAATTTTATTGCACTTCTTCTTCTTATCACATATAGCCAAAATATAATGTAGGCTATACACTTAATAGAAAATTGGACAATGTTTAGCTGTATGTCGGAAAGAAACCATGCAGGCACATTAAGTCAGCCAGTAAAAGCTCTTGTTCTGCTTTGATCAGGTTAATGTTACATTATTGGCTGCCTACAAGCATCGTTGAACTCGTGGCTCAACGTGCCCTCGGTGGCTCGTGGTAATTATTAATGCTTTGATCATCTCATCAATTGTAAGTCTAGAATGACAGATGCAATGAATACAAGAGTATGTTACTTATATGTACAGTATATATGCTACAAGCAAGCAGAGCCACAGTTGAACAAAGTTGGCTCGGGCAGGAGTCGATCCCGTCCTCCCAGTGCGTGTGCTTTTCTTTGATTGGCCGAACGTTAATATTATAGCGCTCCGACCTCGACAATCAGGCGATGTCTTTCACTCATCACCAATCACACCTGTCTTCACTCACAACTCATTAGTGGCCTGGTGGCTTTTTCTTTGAAATAATGTGTAGTTTTTCAAATATTTAACTTTAAGCGCCCGATGCCACGGCCATTTAAAGGGTAGCAACATTAACAAACACATGAGTCTATACCTGTAACAATGCTCTATACACCAGGGAACTAAATTACTCATATGCTGTGTTGCTTTTGCCAGGATTCGATCCCATGACCTTGCGGTTCAGAGTCAAGAGCTCTTCCAGCTGAGCAACCCAGACACTAGAAACAATATACATTGACATTATATGAACGTGCAATTTTGTTTTTACATCACTCTCCGATTTAATTTAAAAAAAATCTAAGCTGTGTGATATATTCATTTTGAGTTAAGACCATTAATATCATCCCATGTCCCTCTGCACTCTAGCAATCAGTGCACCTGGTGATACCTAGCCTGTCAGTCATTGGCTCCTCAATCGTGCTGAAAAGTAACTATTTACATTTACTCAAGTACCAATACAAGTGATTACAATGCACAGTACAATTTTGAGGTACTTTGACTTTACCTTTCATTTGTGTTACTTCTACTCTACTACAATTACAGCATAATATGACAGCTTTAATTACTTGTTACTTTGCAGATTTAATTATTAGTACAACACCTACAGTAACCATATACAGCCGGTCTACAATGTGACGCGTTATGAGCTTGTAGATATATAATAAGCAATCCATGCTGTATGATAACTTACCACACATGAAATCCATTTCTGTCTATCCAATGGCTCAGTCAGTACACTGTCTACCTGCAAGTCTGTAGGTCCCTGGTTCAAACCCCAATTTAACCAGTCCAAATATAATTTACTGAACAAAAATCATGACTTTGTTAATTAATGCATGTTAACTTTTTAAAGACAAGATGAAATGACATTTTGACAGTATTTATTTGTCAATTTCCTGACATATGTTCTTGTAGAAGAGTCATCCTAGTGTGCAACACTCCCCCTGGCCTATTCCCATGGATTGGATCCACCCACCTCACCTGCTGTCACTCCCTCTCAATCCATAATCATACCTGCCCTCACTCACTCCTCATTAGTCTCTCTCTGTCTCTGTCTCTGTCTGTCTGTCTGTCTGTCTGTCTGTCTGTCTGTCTGTCTGTCTGCCTGCCTGCCTGCCTGCCTGCCTGCCTGTCTGTCTGTCTGTCTGTCTGTCTGTCTGTCTGTCTGTCTGTCTGTCTGTCTCTCTCTCTCTCTCTCTCTCTCTCTCTCTCTTGTATTTATTTATTGATTTTATTTGAATGCAGGGTCATTAAAATGAGTCCATATACAAACATATGTGTTGAATTAACTGTGGAAAAAGCAGGGTCATTAAAATGAGTCCATATACAAACATATGTGTTGAATTAACTGTGGAAAAAGTCATTGGTTTAAGATTGGAGTCATTGGACTAACAGCTATATCACAAAACTTGAAGAACAAGGCACTGGATTAATTAAACTGGACTAATCTGGCAAGATAATTCAGCTTTCATGAAACTGATTCATCGCAAATCCTGGCTAAATTAGTGTTAAATCCAGGCTTAACCCCTAATTCTGCTTTCGTGAAATAGGGCCCTGGTCCAGTAGGCCAAATGACCATCTCCAAGCCGACAAAGACCAGGATGACCACAACCAGGAAGTCCAGAAAGACAGGAACCTTAGAAGGAGGAATTAGGTATGTAAATATGGAGTACTGTTTTACAAGTCTTTCAAGGATAAACACTGAAAAGATTATTCTTGTATTATTGAACAATACACACCAGTTATTCACAATAATGTAGAGATTAAAACTAAATTA
Source organism: Gymnoscopelus braueri (assembly GCF_963280865.1). NCBI lineage: Eukaryota > Metazoa > Chordata > Actinopteri > Myctophiformes > Myctophidae > Gymnoscopelus > Gymnoscopelus braueri. The sequence continues at coordinate 27,498,895 of NC_137621.1, read as the reverse complement.
TAGTCAACATCAATTTGTCAATTAGATTTTCCAATTGTATTAAGAGAAATTCTTAAGTATAGAACATTTGGAGTAAACCAATTAGCATCACTCATCTGTGTTACAGAAGCACACTCTACAAGGCACTTGCTGGACCTCTCCCTGACCTCTGTGTGCTTAAGGTCGAAGAGGCTTACAAAAACTTTGACCCCCTGTCCAGGCCATTGGTCTGCAGCATGGGAATGTCTGCTCTGCAGATCAACCCTTAGTTGAATCACGCTTTGGACCTGTTCAGGCGGGAAGTGTGCTGTCGTACCAACAGCCCCCAGTTCAAGCACGCCACATCATGCATCATGAAGATGCTCGGAGTACACATCGAGGAGGACCTCAAATGGGAGACGCACACCACACACGTGAGGAAAAAGGCTCAGCAGCGACTGTACTGGCTCCGCCGCCTGAAGAAGCTCGGAGTAGGACGTCGCATCCTCAGGCTGTATTACAACAGTTCTGTTGAAGGCATCCTAACAGGCTGTGTCACGGCCTGGTACGGGAACTGCACTGCCCGAGAAAAGATCAGCCTACAGCGAGTAGTGCGATCGGCAGAGCGGACAATGGGAATCGAGCTCCCAGCGCTCCAGGAACTGTACAAAAAGCGGTGCGTGGTCAAAGCCAAGCGCATCATCAAGGACAAGCACCACCCAAGTCACAGACTGTTCAAACCCCTACAACGACCGCGACCGGGCAAGGGGCTCTACCGCAGTATCAAGAGTTCCACCACCAGGCTCTGGTGCAGTTTTAATCCGGCTGCTGTCAGGATGCTGAATGAGGCATAAGCCTTGTTCAGCAGCCAGGCGGTGCAAAAACTTTTCTGGCTCTTCCTGAACACACCTGTGGATTATACCAGGGACAATGACTTGGACTTAGCTCCCCCTCGGACACACCTGTGGACTACACCAGGTACAAATGACTTTTCTGTTGCACTCCCTCATGGAGCTACTTGCGGATTATACTAGGGTCAGTCCACCCTAGGTGGACACGCACTGACCTTTTGCACCTTAATCCCATGTATAACGCACTGACTTTTTTGTTTTTTTATTGTGCTCTTTTTTTTCTCTAAGCACCTTAACGTCCATATGTATATCATGCACAGTATAAGTATAACATGCACAGTATACATACATTGCTGCTATGCTCAGGCACCTTAGTTTTTTATTATCTCAGGTACTTTGTAAATATGTAGATAACTTGTCTGGCCTTCTGTTGCTCTCTTGTTTTGATCTCCTTCCCACTTGCCCCCCACCCCTCTTCTTCTCCCCCCCCCCCCCTCTTCTTTCTATGGAATTTAACGTTGCGATGGGAACGATGTACAAAAACGAATTTCACCCACTTCTTTACCTTGTAAACCTGTGATGTGACAATAAAACTGATTCTGATTCTGATTCTGATTCTCTACCATTCCCCCCACTCCCCCTGGATGAGTACAGACTTGTCCAGAAACTGCAAGGCTGCAAATTTGTCCTCAGTGAACATGATGAGCTTCACATCAAGTCTCTTCAAGTCACATTTGACACAGCACAGAAAATTGAGGCCGCAACGACAGAGCAGAGCCGGAGTTCTGAGTGGAAATTGCTTCGCAAGCCAAGACTGACCTCGTCCAGGTATGGCTGGAACTATTGATAATATCTTAGCAATTACTATACAATTACGACTTTTTCAATAGTATATTCAAGAAGCACATTGTAATCAGTGTTGATTTCGTTGACTAAAACTATGATGAAAAATGTCTGTTGACTACCTTTTTTCTAACTAACTTAATAAAAACGAAATAAAAACTAAGCTATGATGACTATATATACTGTCAACAAATAAAAACTAAAATAAAATGTTTGGGATGGACTAGTGGAGAAGAGATCTAGTACAACAAAGATAAGTCATCATGGGTGCACGTGGGTGTCACAGACTGAAAATAGTCGATCTGCAAGCTCACAACGCGTCGCAGCTTGTAGATCGGCTATTTTCGGCATGCAGCTAAGTGGAAATCATTTCTATGCCATCACGGCCCGCCAAAACATTATTTTAGTCGAGTAAATCAACTGTACATTTAGTTGACTAAAATATTATGATATTTAGTTGACTAAAACTAGACTAAAAGTAAAACATTTCAGGTAACTAAAATATGACTAAAACGAAACAATTTTATTCAAAAGACTATGACTAAGACTAAAACTCAAGGTTTTCTGTCAAAATCGACACTGATTGTAATATAATTTGATTTGTGTGTGTGTGTATATACATTATATAATCAGTGAAAAAGGTCAACCAATGAGCTAAATTGGGTTAATTTTATTCAAATCGATTATAATTGCTTAGTTCAATTAACTGTTTCACCACTACCTCCAGGTTCAGAGATGCGTGCCATGTTCGCGGGATGTCTTCAGCAACGAATTTGGCTCAAATAATTATTAAAGGCACTGTGCAAACAGCTGACATGAAGAGGGGCCTCGACGTGGAGATGGAGGCAGCCATTGACTATTCCAAGTTGAAGAATGTCAACTATTACCCCTGTGGCCTGGACAAGACCGAGCTGATGTTCCTCCCGGGGAAGGGCTGTCCGCACCGAGACATGGCCATCACCATTGATAATGCTGTGGTGACCTCAACTCGGACTGCGAAGAATCTGGGTGTGACCCTGGACGATCAACTGACGTTCTCGGCAAACATCGCATCAGTGACGAGGTCCTGCAGATTCCTGCTCTACAACATCAGGAGGATTCGCCCCTTCCTCACGGAGAAGGCAGCCCAGGTGCTCATCCAGGCTCTCGTCATCTCCCGCCTGGACTACTGCAACTCCCTCCTTGCTGGTGCTCCGGCATCTGCCATCAAACCTCTGGAGCTTGTTCAGAAAGCTGCGGCTCGCCTGGTGTTCAACCGCCCCAAGTTCTCCCACACAACCATCCTTCTCCGCTCTCTACACTGGCTCCCTGTAGCGGCTCGCATCCAGTTCAAAACCCTGGTGCTAGCCTATAGGGCAGTGAAAGGAACAGCTCCTTCCTACCTCCGGGCTATGGTCGATGCCTACACCCCTGCCCGACCACTTCGGTCTGCCACCTCGGGGCGACTGATTGCCTCGTCACTCAAGGGTCCTTCTGGCCGATCCACACGGTCACGACTCTTTTCTGTTCTGGCCCCACAGTGGTGGAATGAACTTCCCACTGATGTTAGGACAGCAGAGTCACTGCCCATATTTCGCCGCAGGCTGAAAACTCACCTCTTCAGGAAACACTACCCTTCCTCTCTGCCTGACCTACTTGTTGTTAACTAGTTGTACGAACGCTTGTTTTCTATTGCTGTATTGTTTATTGGATTATTGGATTGTTTATTGGATCTTGTTTAGTCGATACACTTATTTGTTTTAGCTCATGCTCATTTGATTTCGCTATTTTGTCTCATCTGTTTAAGGAAATAGGTAGCTGATATATTGCACTTTTACCTTAGCGCTAGGTATACTCTTGGTTGCTTGTTTTTGCAGAAAATGCACTAAAGACTTCTGGTGATTAGTAGTTTTCGTTCCCTACCTATGTTGAATACACTTATTGTAAGTCGCTTTGGATAAAAGCGTCTGCTAAATGACTGTAATGTAATGTAATGTAATGTAATACACCCTAATGTTCCCTGGCTTGCATCCTCCCCTGACGGAAAGGTTTTTGACCCTCTTGAGCACCCACCTTTTGGACTGGTTGAGTTCAAGCATAGATATATATGTTACAGTATGATTGGAGAACCAGTACGATTGAAGAAGGCTCGCTCGTTTTTACCACCCACCCAGCAATTCTGTAGAAGCAACACTAGAGGGAGCCACAAGCCAGGCTTGTGCACAAGCATATATTGCCGCGACCACACACACACGTGCGCGCGTGTGTGACCGGCTTCGAGTGCTATCAATGCATTGAATGGGGAAATAGGCGAGTTTATTAGACCTTTCAATGGGCGAAATAGGCTACTACCTACCCGCGATTTATCAGACCATTCATTCAGGAGCTACTGACCTACTTGGAGGCGGAGCAGTCCGCACAACAATATTTACGATTCTGTGCCTATCGGTACATAACTCAAACGGCGCTGAGTAGGCACAGGCGAACGTCACACCGTTCAGGACGGCAACTCGGTCGCCTTAGCTCCCTCTGTGGTCCTTCACGGGGTGACAGTTCGCCTGTGACTGCGCGCCTCCGTCAGGGTCCAAAACCAAAAGCGAAACCTAAACTGAACTATTAAGTCATGTCAGTTGGTAGGTTAGTATGTCTTGATAACACCCAATGAATGGTCTGATAAAACGTGGGTAGGTAAGTAGGTCGCCTATTTCGCCCATTCAAAGGTCTAATAAACTCGCCTATTTCCCCATTCAATGCAGATAGCATTCGAATCAGGTGGACTGTTAAGATACTTTTATTGTGTTCTGCTGGCTTTTGTTTTAGTTTCTCCCTGACACACACACACACACACACACACACACACACACACACACACACACACACACACACACACGGAGGAGGAGAAGGAGAAGGAGAAGGAGGAGGAGCTCCTCCTCCTCGCGAGCCTCGCTAATAAACCCTGTCTCGAAAAGCCCCGCATCGCCCCGAAGCCCCGTGCCTAAAAACGAGCGCTCTGTCTTCAATCGTACTGGTTCTCCAAACGTACTGTGACATATATAAAGGCTAGATGACTCACCCGCGCTGCTGGCCAATGGAGTACGACGTTGCCACATGGCGGCCATCTTGGGACGGTCATTCATAACATTATGTCTATGGTGCATATACTTTGAAATAACCATAGCGTGCTCAATTTTCATCTGATTTTCAAACGGTTTTGTGTGTTGTAAACACCAAAGATATATTTATGATACTGCATATTTAATGTTATAAAAAAACATGATTATAATTATAAGTATGCAGTATGAAAATCGGATGAAAATTGAGCACGCTATGGTTATTTCAAAGTACATGCACCATAGACATAATGTTATGAATGACTGTTGCAAGATGGCCGCGGTTGAGCTACGCTTGCGACGCCCCCTTGAGCCATCTAGCCTTTATATATATCTATGAGTTCAAGTGCCCCAATGCTCCAAGCTTTGTTGACTGTCAATACATGAGCATGACGGATGGCTCACATGTCTTGAAGAAACAGCATAAATACTACTGGCAGATTCAAGGACAGCTTCTCACTTCTGGCTTGGGGTGGTGCGATTTCGTAGTGTGTGCACAAGATGACATTTTTGTTGAAAGGATATACAGAGATCCAGGGGTGTTGTCAAAAATCAGAGAGAAGGGTGACTGGTACTATCAGTATGTGTATATGCAGAGCTTTTTAGAAAGGGCATATGTCAAGGGTTCCCAAACTGTTCATGCTAGTAAGTGCTGTAGAACAATGCTGTGAAATGATGCCACAACTAACACACTGTGTCATTACTGCCTTCAATGCAACTGGAGATTATTTCCGCAATGAGTAAAACTCATTCAGCAGACTTATGCAGGAGGTTACTCAGGTATTAAATCACTTGAATGGATTGTGCTTGGGTGGTAACTTAGAGTTGAACGTTTTCTAATTTGACAAGGTTTGGCAGTTGCTGGTTTAAAGCCTCACTGGCTCTTCTTTATTTTTTTCTCCCTCTTCTATAGCTTTAACCGGCCTGATTGACTAGTATTTATTGCTGTAGTAGTTACTGATCATAAAAATGGTCTTGGAATTTATTCTGAAAAAATATGTTGTTATGTTAACATAAAAAAGATATCCACAAATTGAGGGGGAAAGGTGTTTGCGGTTGGTATATATTTTGAGACTTTGGCATAACATTACAGAAAAACATTTCCCGAAGGTAGGATCCATATATATATTTTAGATATTGGGTTGTCAAGTTGTATGATGGATATTTTGGAGTGAAGTCCTTAAAACAATGTTCTGTTGAGTTCAAGCAATTGATTGATTCGAAAAAGATTTTGAGAATCAAATGTCCAGGGATGTTTTTCAACTGATTGAAGTAGAAAGGAATGAACCTTTTACAATTTTTCAACAACTATTTTTGTTGTTTATTTTCACAGTGTAGTGCCTAAAAATAACATGTTTCGGGATATAAATATGTGAAATCTATAGCAATGTCATACTAATGGCATATGACTTTTGTTAATACCATGTATTATTTGCCGTATCTGCTGGTTTAAAAAATCCTACTAATCTCTGCCTTTTTGTTGGACTCACACTATTCTAATATATTTCAAAACCCTTAATAGTGTGTCGGTAATTAATTTCACCAGTTGCAAGTGCTGTAGCGAGGAAGTTGAAATATGTTGTTGACTTTTATCCTTGTGAGATACATAGGCCTGTGGTGTTGTCTAGCCTTAGACCACCACACCATCACCCAGCCACATGTTGCAGATGTGTCTTTGACTAGTAAACTACTGTACCGTTCATTTGTATGTTATCCCTCAGTTAGTACAGTTAAGTTGAAATACTCCAGCACTTTTGAATTTCTTTCTGTGAAAGGTTAGCTAGACAGAGTTCTTTCAGAAATAACCCCCCGAACAATCAAATACTTTTGCATATAAAAAACTCAAGGAACTTGTTGGGGAGAGCATAGCCGTTTCATATATTGACATCAGGAGATATACTTATTAGTTACTGAACTGAAATATCTCTGATCTGGTTCTATCGGGCGTAGCTCAGCCCTATAAAGCCGGTAGGAAACATCCTACGTACGTTCGCCATATAAGGACGACCCTAGAGCATAGCCGTTTCATATATTGACATCAGGAGATGCCCGTATAGGGGGCGTCTCCGTAACATCGCCGTCCTCAAATTTAGTGTGTAAATTTGCTCCTATTGGATCTGATTTTATCGAAGTCCTCCTCTATATCTGATGATAACTGGGGCATCGGGATGAGTTTGGCTACTGGTCGTGTATAGGTCTTCTCCTTTACTCGTACTGTGGCACTTCTCACCCGGTTATCTCTCCCTCGTATTACGTCCTTCACGATCCCTAGGGGCCATGATGCCCTAGGGAGCTGTTGGTCGACGATCATGACTCTATCTCCGACTTTGATATTCTCCTTCTCCACTTGCCACTTGTTCCGGGTTTGTTGGTTTAATAGGTAGTTTGGTACATACCTTTTCCAGAACTCGTCAGCCACGATCTGGGAGTACCTCCATCTCTGGTTCGTGATTAGTTCAGATTTCGGGTAGATCGCTTGTGGTATTGAGGGGTCTCGCCTTCCAGCTATCAGTAGGAATGGTGTGATCGGATCTGCATCTGCAATGTCCGAAGATACGTAGCCTAGAGGCTTCGAATTTATCATACCTTCTACTTCGGCTAGGATCGTCCCCAACACCTCGTGCGTTACTATCTGGTCTTTTATGACGGTCCTGAGTGCTGACTTTACTGTCCTCACTTCTCTTTCCCAGGAGCCTCCCATGTGGGGTGCTCCTGCGGGGTTGAAGTGGAATTGGACCTGCTCCTTACCTAATTGATCCTGTACTTCAGGCTTTAGGGCGTGGAAGGCTCTTTTTAGTTCCTTATCTCCTGCTATGAAGTTGGTACCTCGATCTGAGTACATTTCGAAGGGTGTTCCTCTCGTGTTACAGAAGCGTCGGTAGGCCATTAGGAAGGACTCTGCGTCCATCTTATCTAAGAGTTCAAGGTCTATCGCACGCGTGGTAAGGCATTTGAAGATTATTCCCCACCTCTTCTCCGTCCTCCGACCTATCTTGACCAGTATTGGCCCGAAGCAGTCGACTCCCGTGGAGTAGAATGGGGGTTTGTAAACTCTCAAACTGGAGGCTGAGAGGTCGGCCATCCGCGGTATCTGTGGTTGTCCTCTCCACCTCCTGCAGTCCTCGCAGTCACGTTGATATTTCTTCACTGCCTCCCTACCTCTTAGTATCCAGTACTTCCTGCGTAGTTCTGCAAAGACCCGTTCCGGGCCAGAATGCATCATATGTTTATCGTATCGCTGGATGAGTAGTTTAGTGATTATGTGTGAGGGATCCAGGAGGATTGGATGTTTCTCACTATAACTTAGTTCGTCGCATCGGCGGAGACGACCGCCTACTCTTATTAGTTGACTATCTTCGTCGTACTCTGGGCAGAGGGTATTTAGTCTCCCTTTCCCTGCGTTGTACGCCGTTATATCCTTCCCGGCCATGAGGGTTGCTATTTCCTCTGGTAAACTGTCTAGTTGGACTTGCTGTAGGAGTGTTAGCTCGGCTCTCCGGTATGTATCAGCGTCTATGGCCGCCCTGTGTTCTGGCTGGTTCCTGGCCGCCCCGTGTCCTGACTGACTCGTGGCCGCCTCGTGACCTGGCTGATCTGCGGCTGCCGTGTGTTCTAGCTTCGCTGTAGCCTCTAGCAGGTCTTCATATGTGGTGAATTTACTCAGGTCTGGTAGTCTGGGTTGGTGTTCTTCAATTCTTCCGCAGAAGGGGAATGTCTTCAGCAGCTCATCCTCTTCTCGCGGTAGGCCTATAGGGGGTTGTTTAGGCCACTGAGAGGTCGATCCTTTTAGGAAAGGCGGTCCTTGACTCCAACGGTTCACTTCGGCGAGCTGTAGTAGGTTCCTTCCCTTAGTTATGTCATCCGCAGGGTTATCAGCGGAGCTGACGTGGCACCATGCGTTGCGGTCCGTTATCGCTTGTATCTCTGCGATCCTGAGTCCCACGAATACCTTATATCGGATGGATGGTGATTTTAGCCAGTACAGTACGGTGGTCGAGTCCGTCCAATAGTATACGTCCTTCTTGCCTACTGTTATGGTGAGCTCCTTTCTTAAGGTGCTCTTAAGAACCGTGCTCCTGATAGGGCGCCGCATAGCTCTAGCCTTGGTACCGAGAGTTTCTTCTTCGGTGCTACCTTCGATCTCGCTGCTAGGAAGGTCGTATAGATCTGTCCTCTTTCGTCCTCAGCATGCAGGTATGCTACTGACCCGTACGCTCGCTCGGATGCATCACAGAACACGTGGATGCTGTACTTACTAGATTCTCCTGAGCCTAGATAGCATCTTGGTAGAATTATCTGCTCCAGGTTGGGAAGTTCCTCTTCCCAAGATTTCCAGGCTCGTATCAGTTCGTCTGGGAGGTTCGACTCGTCCCAGTCTCTGTGTTTGTCCCACAGACCCTGTACTATAAGTTTTGCTCGTGTCGTGTATGGGATGAGATATCCGAGGGGGTCGTATTGTCGTGCAAGCTGTCGGTAGATGTTCCTCATAGTGGGAATCACGCTCTCCCGTGGGCGGTGCTTATATCGCAACGTATCAGACTTACAATGCCATACGAGTCCAAGAGTGAGTTCTTGAGGATCTGCTATGTCTTCTTTAAACCATAGTTCACTACTCTTAGATAGAGACTCCTTCTCGAAGTGTCTTATGGTCTGTGGTCTGTTACTGGCCCATTGTCTGAGTTCGAATCCTCCCTCAAGAAGCAGACCGTGTAGTCGAGTAATTGTCTTCTTAGCCTGTTCTATGGTTGGGAAGCTTTGTAGCCAGTTGTCTACGTAAAAGCATTGTTCTACGGATTTCTTAATATCATCCTCTGCGTCCACGACATGTCTCTTGACGTGTTCCTGTACCGCATAGATAGCACAGCAAGGGCTCGAGGTTGTACCGAACGGTAGTACCTCCCATTGGTATATTGTTGGGTTCTCGTCTAGTTTCATATCGCGCCACAGGAATCGGAAGAATGGTTTGTCTTCCTGTACCAGTCTTACCTGATGGAACATACCTTTGATGTCGCTACTTGTGGCTATGGGGTACTCTCTGAATCGGAGTAGGACTCCCAGCAAGCTAGCTCCTAAGGCGGGTCCTGGAAGGAGGTGTTCATTCAGATTCTGATTAGCGTGAGTAAAGGAGCAGTTGAAGACTATCCTAGGTTTCGAATTGTGGACCGTTAGGTGATGGGGTATGTACCATGAGTGGGTACTCTTATTCGCTTCTTCGGTTGTCATGGGGGTAATATAGCCTGCTTCTAGTAGTCTCTTTATCTCCTTTTGCTCTGGTTCTTTAGTCAGTCGTCTTTCGGTACTGCGGAGTAGGCCCATCACTACGTTCGTGGGGGCGCGGAGCCGGGGGAGATCTTCTCTCCATGGTAGTGGGGTGGCATACCGGTTGACCCCGTCTACCATCACCCTAGTTGCTGGGCTGCGCTATGCAGTAGGATAGTTATGTCATCCGCAGGGTTATCAGCGGAGCTGACGTGGCACCATGCGTTGCGGTCCGTTATCGCTTGTATCTCTGCGATCCTGAGTCCCACGAATACCTTATATCGGATGGATGGTGATTTTAGCCAGTACAGTACGGTGGTCGAGTCCGTCCAATAGTATACGTCCTTCTTGCCTACTGTTATGGTGAGCTCCTTTCTTAAGGTGCTCTTAAGAACCGTGCTCCTGATAGGGCGCCGCATAGCTCTAGCCTTGGTACCGAGAGTTTCTTCTTCGGTGCTACCTTCGATCTCGCTGCTAGGAAGGTCGTATAGATCTGTCCTCTTTCGTCCTCAGCATGCAGGTATGCTACTGACCCGTACGCTCGCTCGGATGCATCACAGAACACGTGGATGCTGTACTTACTAGATTCTCCTGAGCCTAGATAGCATCTTGGTAGAATTATCTGCTCCAGGTTGGGAAGTTCCTCTTCCCAAGATTTCCAGGCTCGTATCAGTTCGTCTGGGAGGTTCGACTCGTCCCAGTCTCTGTGTTTGTCCCACAGACCCTGTACTATAAGTTTTGCTCGTGTCGTGTATGGGATGAGATATCCGAGGGGGTCGTATTGTCGTGCAAGCTGTCGGTAGATGTTCCTCATAGTGGGAATCACGCTCTCCCGTGGGCGGTGCTTATATCGCAACGTATCAGACTTACAATGCCATACGAGTCCAAGAGTGAGTTCTTGAGGATCTGCTATGTCTTCTTTAAACCATAGTTCACTACTCTTAGATAGAGACTCCTTCTCGAAGTGTCTTATGGTCTGTGGTCTGTTACTGGCCCATTGTCTGAGTTCGAATCCTCCCTCAAGAAGCAGACCGTGTAGTCGAGTAATTGTCTTCTTAGCCTGTTCTATGGTTGGGAAGCTTTGTAGCCAGTTGTCTACGTAAAAGCATTGTTCTACGGATTTCTTAATATCATCCTCTGCGTCCACGACATGTCTCTTGACGTGTTCCTGTACCGCATAGATAGCACAGCAAGGGCTCGAGGTTGTACCGAACGGTAGTACCTCCCATTGGTATATTGTTGGGTTCTCGTCTAGTTTCATATCGCGCCACAGGAATCGGAAGAATGGTTTGTCTTCCTGTACCAGTCTTACCTGATGGAACATACCTTTGATGTCGCTACTTGTGGCTATGGGGTACTCTCTGAATCGGAGTAGGACTCCCAGCAAGCTAGCTCCTAAGGCGGGTCCTGGAAGGAGGTGTTCATTCAGATTCTGATTAGCGTGAGTAAAGGAGCAGTTGAAGACTATCCTAGGTTTCGAATTGTGGACCGTTAGGTGATGGGGTATGTACCATGAGTGGGTACTCTTATTCGCTTCTTCGGTTGTCATGGGGGTAATATAGCCTGCTTCTAGTAGTCTCTTTATCTCCTTTTGCTCTGGTTCTTTAGTCAGTCGTCTTTCGGTACTGCGGAGTAGGCCCATCACTACGTTCGTGGGGGCGCGGAGCCGGGGGAGATCTTCTCTCCATGGTAGTGGGGTGGCATACCGGTTGACCCCGTCTACCATCACCCTAGTTGCTGGGCTGCGCTATGCAGTAGGATAGTTATGTCATCCGCAGGGTTATCAGCGGAGCTGACGTGGCACCATGCGTTGCGGTCCGTTATCGCTTGTATCTCTGCGATCCTGAGTCCCACGAATACCTTATATCGGATGGATGGTGATTTTAGCCAGTACAGTACGGTGGTCGAGTCCGTCCAATAGTATACGTCCTTCTTGCCTACTGTTATGGTGAGCTCCTTTCTTAAGGTGCTCTTAAGAACCGTGCTCCTGATAGGGCGCCGCATAGCTCTAGCCTTGGTACCGAGAGTTTCTTCTTCGGTGCTACCTTCGATCTCGCTGCTAGGAAGGTCGTATAGATCTGTCCTCTTTCGTCCTCAGCATGCAGGTATGCTACTGACCCGTACGCTCGCTCGGATGCATCACAGAACACGTGGATGCTGTACTTACTAGATTCTCCTGAGCCTAGATAGCATCTTGGTAGAATTATCTGCTCCAGGTTGGGAAGTTCCTCTTCCCAAGATTTCCAGGCTCGTATCAGTTCGTCTGGGAGGTTCGACTCGTCCCAGTCTCTGTGTTTGTCCCACAGACCCTGTACTATAAGTTTTGCTCGTGTCGTGTATGGGATGAGATATCCGAGGGGGTCGTATTGTCGTGCAAGCTGTCGGTAGATGTTCCTCATAGTGGGAATCACGCTCTCCCGTGGGCGGTGCTTATATCGCAACGTATCAGACTTACAATGCCATACGAGTCCAAGAGTGAGTTCTTGAGGATCTGCTATGTCTTCTTTAAACCATAGTTCACTACTCTTAGATAGAGACTCCTTCTCGAAGTGTCTTATGGTCTGTGGTCTGTTACTGGCCCATTGTCTGAGTTCGAATCCTCCCTCAAGAAGCAGACCGTGTAGTCGAGTAATTGTCTTCTTAGCCTGTTCTATGGTTGGGAAGCTTTGTAGCCAGTTGTCTACGTAAAAGCATTGTTCTACGGATTTCTTAATATCATCCTCTGCGTCCACGACATGTCTCTTGACGTGTTCCTGTACCGCATAGATAGCACAGCAAGGGCTCGAGGTTGTACCGAACGGTAGTACCTCCCATTGGTATATTGTTGGGTTCTCGTCTAGTTTCATATCGCGCCACAGGAATCGGAAGAATGGTTTGTCTTCCTGTACCAGTCTTACCTGATGGAACATACCTTTGATGTCGCTACTTGTGGCTATGGGGTACTCTCTGAATCGGAGTAGGACTCCCAGCAAGCTAGCTCCTAAGGCGGGTCCTGGAAGGAGGTGTTCATTCAGATTCTGATTAGCGTGAGTAAAGGAGCAGTTGAAGACTATCCTAGGTTTCGAATTGTGGACCGTTAGGTGATGGGGTATGTACCATGAGTGGGTACTCTTATTCGCTTCTTCGGTTGTCATGGGGGTAATATAGCCTGCTTCTAGTAGTCTCTTTATCTCCTTTTGCTCTGGTTCTTTAGTCAGTCGTCTTTCGGTACTGCGGAGTAGGCCCATCACTACGTTCGTGGGGGCGCGGAGCCGGGGGAGATCTTCTCTCCATGGTAGTGGGGTGGCATACCGGTTGACCCCGTCTACCATCACCCTAGTTGCTGGGCTGCGCTATGCAGTAGGATAGTTATGTCATCCGCAGGGTTATCAGCGGAGCTGACGTGGCACCATGCGTTGCGGTCCGTTATCGCTTGTATCTCTGCGATCCTGAGTCCCACGAATACCTTATATCGGATGGATGGTGATTTTAGCCAGTACAGTACGGTGGTCGAGTCCGTCCAATAGTATACGTCCTTCTTGCCTACTGTTATGGTGAGCTCCTTTCTTAAGGTGCTCTTAAGAACCGTGCTCCTGATAGGGCGCCGCATAGCTCTAGCCTTGGTACCGAGAGTTTCTTCTTCGGTGCTACCTTCGATCTCGCTGCTAGGAAGGTCGTATAGATCTGTCCTCTTTCGTCCTCAGCATGCAGGTATGCTACTGACCCGTACGCTCGCTCGGATGCATCACAGAACACGTGGATGCTGTACTTACTAGATTCTCCTGAGCCTAGATAGCATCTTGGTAGAATTATCTGCTCCAGGTTGGGAAGTTCCTCTTCCCAAGATTTCCAGGCTCGTATCAGTTCGTCTGGGAGGTTCGACTCGTCCCAGTCTCTGTGTTTGTCCCACAGACCCTGTACTATAAGTTTTGCTCGTGTCGTGTATGGGATGAGATATCCGAGGGGGTCGTATTGTCGTGCAAGCTGTCGGTAGATGTTCCTCATAGTGGGAATCACGCTCTCCCGTGGGCGGTGCTTATATCGCAACGTATCAGACTTACAATGCCATACGAGTCCAAGAGTGAGTTCTTGAGGATCTGCTATGTCTTCTTTAAACCATAGTTCACTACTCTTAGATAGAGACTCCTTCTCGAAGTGTCTTATGGTCTGTGGTCTGTTACTGGCCCATTGTCTGAGTTCGAATCCTCCCTCAAGAAGCAGACCGTGTAGTCGAGTAATTGTCTTCTTAGCCTGTTCTATGGTTGGGAAGCTTTGTAGCCAGTTGTCTACGTAAAAGCATTGTTCTACGGATTTCTTAATATCATCCTCTGCGTCCACGACATGTCTCTTGACGTGTTCCTGTACCGCATAGATAGCACAGCAAGGGCTCGAGGTTGTACCGAACGGTAGTACCTCCCATTGGTATATTGTTGGGTTCTCGTCTAGTTTCATATCGCGCCACAGGAATCGGAAGAATGGTTTGTCTTCCTGTACCAGTCTTACCTGATGGAACATACCTTTGATGTCGCTACTTGTGGCTATGGGGTACTCTCTGAATCGGAGTAGGACTCCCAGCAAGCTAGCTCCTAAGGCGGGTCCTGGAAGGAGGTGTTCATTCAGATTCTGATTAGCGTGAGTAAAGGAGCAGTTGAAGACTATCCTAGGTTTCGAATTGTGGACCGTTAGGTGATGGGGTATGTACCATGAGTGGGTACTCTTATTCGCTTCTTCGGTTGTCATGGGGGTAATATAGCCTGCTTCTAGTAGTCTCTTTATCTCCTTTTGCTCTGGTTCTTTAGTCAGTCATCTTTCGGTACTGCGGAGTAGGCCCATCACTACGTTCGTGGGGGCGCGGAGCCGGGGGAGATCTTCTCTCCATGGTAGTGGGGTGGCATACCGGTTGACCCCGTCTACCATCACCCTAGTTGCTGGGCTGCGCTATGCAGTAGGATAGTTATGTCATCCGCAGGGTTATCAGCGGAGCTGACGTGGCACCATGCGTTGCGGTCCGTTATCGCTTGTATCTCTGCGATCCTGAGTCCCACGAATACCTTATATCGGATGGATGGTGATTTTAGCCAGTACAGTACGGTGGTCGAGTCCGTCCAATAGTATACGTCCTTCTTGCCTACTGTTATGGTGAGCTCCTTTCTTAAGGTGCTCTTAAGAACCGTGCTCCTGATAGGGCGCCGCATAGCTCTAGCCTTGGTACCGAGAGTTTCTTCTTCGGTGCTACCTTCGATCTCGCTGCTAGGAAGGTCGTATAGATCTGTCCTCTTTCGTCCTCAGCATGCAGGTATGCTACTGACCCGTACGCTCGCTCGGATGCATCACAGAACACGTGGATGCTGTACTTACTAGATTCTCCTGAGCCTAGATAGCATCTTGGTAGAATTATCTGCTCCAGGTTGGGAAGTTCCTCTTCCCAAGATTTCCAGGCTCGTATCAGTTCGTCTGGGAGGTTCGACTCGTCCCAGTCTCTGTGTTTGTCCCACAGACCCTGTACTATAAGTTTTGCTCGTGTCGTGTATGGGATGAGATATCCGAGGGGGTCGTATTGTCGTGCAAGCTGTCGGTAGATGTTCCTCATAGTGGGAATCACGCTCTCCCGTGGGCGGTGCTTATATCGCAACGTATCAGACTTACAATGCCATACGAGTCCAAGAGTGAGTTCTTGAGGATCTGCTATGTCTTCTTTAAACCATAGTTCACTACTCTTAGATAGAGACTCCTTCTCGAAGTGTCTTATGGTCTGTGGTCTGTTACTGGCCCATTGTCTGAGTTCGAATCCTCCCTCAAGAAGCAGACCGTGTAGTCGAGTAATTGTCTTCTTAGCCTGTTCTATGGTTGGGAAGCTTTGTAGCCAGTTGTCTACGTAAAAGCATTGTTCTACGGATTTCTTAATATCATCCTCTGCGTCCACGACATGTCTCTTGACGTGTTCCTGTACCGCATAGATAGCACAGCAAGGGCTCGAGGTTGTACCGAACGGTAGTACCTCCCATTGGTATATTGTTGGGTTCTCGTCTAGTTTCATATCGCGCCACAGGAATCGGAAGAATGGTTTGTCTTCCTGTACCAGTCTTACCTGATGGAACATACCTTTGATGTCGCTACTTGTGGCTATGGGGTACTCTCTGAATCGGAGTAGGACTCCCAGCAAGCTAGCTCCTAAGGCGGGTCCTGGAAGGAGGTGTTCATTCAGATTCTGATTAGCGTGAGTAAAGGAGCAGTTGAAGACTATCCTAGGTTTCGAATTGTGGACCGTTAGGTGATGGGGTATGTACCATGAGTGGGTACTCTTATTCGCTTCTTCGGTTGTCATGGGGGTAATATAGCCTGCTTCTAGTAGTCTCTTTATCTCCTTTTGCTCTGGTTCTTTAGTCAGTCATCTTTCGGTACTGCGGAGTAGGCCCATCACTACGTTCGTGGGGGCGCGGAGCCGGGGGAGATCTTCACTCCATGGTAGTGGGGTGGCATACCGGTTGACCCCGTCTACCATCACCCTAGTTGCTGGGCTGCGCTATGCAGTAGGATAGTTATGTCATCCGCAGGGTTATCAGCGGAGCTGACGTGGCACCATGCGTTGCGGTCCGTTATCGCTTGTATCTCTGCGATCCTGAGTCCCACGAATACCTTATATCGGATGGATGGTGATTTTAGCCAGTACAGTACGGTGGTCGAGTCCGTCCAATAGTATACGTCCTTCTTGCCTACTGTTATGGTGAGCTCCTTTCTTAAGGTGCTCTTAAGAACCGTGCTCCTGATAGGGCGCCGCATAGCTCTAGCCTTGGTACCGAGAGTTTCTTCTTCGGTGCTACCTTCGATCTCGCTGCTAGGAAGGTCGTATAGATCTGTCCTCTTTCGTCCTCAGCATGCAGGTATGCTACTGACCCGTACGCTCGCTCGGATGCATCACAGAACACGTGGATGCTGTACTTACTAGATTCTCCTGAGCCTAGATAGCATCTTGGTAGAATTATCTGCTCCAGGTTGGGAAGTTCCTCTTCCCAAGATTTCCAGGCTCGTATCAGTTCGTCTGGGAGGTTCGACTCGTCCCAGTCTCTGTGTTTGTCCCACAGACCCTGTACTATAAGTTTTGCTCGTGTCGTGTATGGGATGAGATATCCGAGGGGGTCGTATTGTCGTGCAAGCTGTCGGTAGATGTTCCTCATAGTGGGAATCACGCTCTCCCGTGGGCGGTGCTTATATCGCAACGTATCAGACTTACAATGCCATACGAGTCCAAGAGTGAGTTCTTGAGGATCTGCTATGTCTTCTTTAAACCATAGTTCACTACTCTTAGATAGAGACTCCTTCTCGAAGTGTCTTATGGTCTGTGGTCTGTTACTGGCCCATTGTCTGAGTTCGAATCCTCCCTCAAGAAGCAGACCGTGTAGTCGAGTAATTGTCTTCTTAGCCTGTTCTATGGTTGGGAAGCTTTGTAGCCAGTTGTCTACGTAAAAGCATTGTTCTACGGATTTCTTAATATCATCCTCTGCGTCCACGACATGTCTCTTGACGTGTTCCTGTACCGCATAGATAGCACAGCAAGGGCTCGAGGTTGTACCGAACGGTAGTACCTCCCATTGGTATATTGTTGGGTTCTCGTCTAGTTTCATATCGCGCCACAGGAATCGGAAGAATGGTTTGTCTTCCTGTACCAGTCTTACCTGATGGAACATACCTTTGATGTCGCTACTTGTGGCTATGGGGTACTCTCTGAATCGGAGTAGGACTCCCAGCAAGCTAGCTCCTAAGGCGGGTCCTGGAAGGAGGTGTTCATTCAGATTCTGATTAGCGTGAGTAAAGGAGCAGTTGAAGACTATCCTAGGTTTCGAATTGTGGACCGTTAGGTGATGGGGTATGTACCATGAGTGGGTACTCTTATTCGCTTCTTCGGTTGTCATGGGGGTAATATAGCCTGCTTCTAGTAGTCTCTTTATCTCCTTTTGCTCTGGTTCTTTAGTCAGTCGTCTTTCGGTACTGCGGAGTAGGCCCATCACTACGTTCGTGGGGGCGCGGAGCCGGGGGAGATCTTCTCTCCATGGTAGTGGGGTGGCATACCGGTTGACCCCGTCTACCATCACCCTAGTTGCTGGGCTGCGCTATGCAGTAGGAGGGTACGTTCGGACCCATCGTCTAGGATTGCGTATGTCCTATGGGTCTTATCCCCGTTCCTCAGAATAACTTCGGCGAGCTTAACCAGTACTTGGTTACTTCGTGGGTAGTCTATGTAGTACACTACCTCAGCTTGATGATTAGTTACATCGGGGCTGGTTACCGCTACTGGAGGAGTGTTGAGGTTGTGGAGGTTATCGAGGTGTTGTCCTTGACATAGTTGACATTTAGTTGTCAGTGTACAGTCTGACCCTTGGTGGATGCGGGTACACTTGAAGCATCTGTCTGCATACGATAGCCATTTCTTCTTCTCCTCTGTCGGGAGGGACTCGAGTTTCCTGCAGTAGTTGATAGGGTGGTCTTGGTTACAGAAGAGACATCCTTCCTTGGGTTCTCCTATTGGGGACTCGATTCGGGACCCTTTGGTGTTAGGGTTTGTTTGGGCGTTATACAGTATTTGACTCGTCCTCGGCTTATAGCTGGGGCGGTCTCTGGATTGCTTGTACCTGGGTTCGTATGGTTTGTTACCGTTGTATTTATTCCTGTTATCGACTGAGTTTCCTCCTTGTCTAGTATTTGTATCACCAGGCGTATAGTTATAGGTGCTCCTTATTTCGACTGTGTCCCTTACAAAGTCTGCGAGCTGGTCGAGTTCGGCGTCTGCACCGTTTTTCAGTTTGAAATGGTACGCCTCCCTTCTCCATTCGCTGAGTACAGACTCTGATAGTCTTGTGACGAATAGTCCTAGACCTAGGGTGTCGTACATATCTATGGTTTGGTACGCTGGGTCGGCCTTCAGGTTACTGCGACACTGGTTTATGAAGGATGAGAAGTCAAGTAGAGCCTTGTGATCTCCTTCCTTCACGTAGGGCTGTTTCCTAGTTGCGTCCTTTACTGCTTTAGACATCACATTTGCGGAACCGAATTCCTTTTTTAACCCGCTCATAGCGGTCCTATACCCTATGTCACTGTCAGTGTTGTTCCTACAGGCTACCACGATATCGTGTGCCTTTCCGGAGGTGAACTGTTGCAGATAGGTTAGCTTCATGTCGTCGTTATCGGTTACGTCTGCAATAGTCCTGGCGAAGTCCTTTAGCCAGCCTGTGAACCTCAGGGGGTCACCATGGAAGATATCCATAGTTCTCTGGGGGAGTGAGGCTTGTACTTGGGTCTTAACCAGTTGTTGACTAGTCGTGGCTAGTTGTTGCAGTATCCCGTCTATGTATCCGGGGTTTGGATGTTGGGTGTAGTTTGGCGGACCGTGGTTTGGCGGACCGTGGTTTGGCGGACCGTGGTATTCCGGTTCCTGCCTCTGGTAGTCGCTGTCTTCGTTCAGAGGGCGAGTTCCATACGTCTTCTTCCTCTGGGTTGAAGCGTACTGTGCCTGATGGGAATCATCAAGGTTATTCCAGGTCGTGGCCTGGTATGCCTCCTGAGAGTTCATCTCGTGGAGCATGGGTATGACGGGGGAGATAGCCTGAATCAGGGCGTCTAGCTTTCGTTCTAGGGCATCTGATTTCTGGTTACTGGTATCTAACTTCCGTTCTAGCCTATCTAGGCGGTCCTGGACCATGGCCAGCATTTTGTCCTCAAGGTGGTCAGCATGACCGTTGGTTCCCATTTGGGACGTCTGGTGCGACATAATATCGTCTGGGGAGGGTAATGAGCTAGAGGGTTCTGCTTCAATCCGGTTCGAAGGACCAGTGTTGGGGAGAACTACGATAGTTCGTATATGTGGATTGCTGGTAGCAGGTTGCCCTGAGCGCCGTCAATTAGAACGGTACCTCTCCTGGGTGCCCTAGTGACTAGGCCCGAAGATGGATCAGATGTGGTAGAGTGAATGGTGTGTAAGGCCCTCACTCTTGTTAGTTAGTTATACTTATTAGTTACTGAACTGAAATATCTCTGATCTGGTTCTATCGGGCGTAGCTCAGCCATATAAAGCCGGTAGGAAACATCCTACGTACGTTCGCCATATAAGGACGACCCTAGAGCATAGCCGTTTCATATATTGACATCAGGAGATGCCCGTATAGGGGGCGTCTCCGTAACAGAACTAGTAAATTAACATGAACGGCTGTGGCTGCATATCAGTGATAGGGCCACACAAAAACCCAAAAACAAGAGAAAAACAGGATAAATGGAAGAACAGGAGTTGTCCAGGACAGAAAGAAATATATAATGTCTGTCAGACATTTTTTATAATATAAAAGAAAATCTGTAATATATTATCAAACATCTAACAACAATATGAACTATAGTGTTAACAGAGTGACAATGACATATCACATGAGTCATTGTGAAACAATTATGATTCATGGTCACACTATTTCAGTAATATAATTAAATTGATTATATCTTATTGTATTTATTTCATTTCATTTGAATGCAGGGTCATTAAAATGAGTCCATATACAAACACATGTGTTGAATTAACTGTGGAAAAACTTGAAGAACAAGGCACTGGATTAAGTAAGCTTCACAGCTACATTTCCATGGTAACTAAGGTAGGATTGCATACATTTTCTTTCGTGAAATCGAGTCATGGACAAACTTATCCAGGGTGCTCTGGCTAAACTAATCTGGCAAGATAATTTAGCTTTCATGAAACCGATTCATCGCTAATCCTGGCTAAATTAAGCCAGGATAGGTGTTAAATCCAGGCTTAACCCCTAATTCTGCTTTCGTGAAATAGACCCCTGCAGTCCTTGTAAATGTATTGTAATGTGTTTCAACGTAGTGCCCTTTTCTGCATAGGCACTAACATTTTCAAATGGTAGGCATCTCATTTTCCTCATTCATATATTGGTAGGAATATTTACAATCAGATCAATTAAATAATGATGGTACATGCAACAGTGCAGTAAATGTTTTATTACATATAAAAAAGACAAAACCTTAGTTTTTAAACAAAAACAAAGAAATGCACCTGTAATGTCTAGATATTGTCATTTTTTTTTCCTGAACAAAACAGGATTTTCACGTTTCAACGTTTTGGGCAACTCATACAGCATGGCATGATGGGAGATGAGAGGAGCAGACAAGAGACCCAGCTCTCATACTGTAAAAAACAGAAGTCTATACACACCAAAAAGAACTTATAAAATACTCAGTGTGACCCCTAAACAGTCTTTCCTTGACTCCTTCCATAGATGACAACACTGGTCATCTACAGTGGAAGAGAGGATCTTAAGGTTTAAACTACCAAATACATACATCTGTACAAGTTATATATTCTTATTCCATTATAATATGTACAGCTAAAAAGTCTTATCTCCTATTGGCTGGTACATCCGTCTATCCCAGGACAGACACCCAGAAGAAGGATTCCAATTGGTAATATTTATTTTTCCTGTTTACATAAAGTAATGTTTTTTTTTCTGATACAGCTCATAAAGTAGGTAAATTACCCCCACCTTTCTATTTTTCAAAGTAGTGTTTCCTAATAGCTCAAATAATGACAATATAGGTACAGAGTACATTGTATAGTAAATGCCTACTGTACGTACGTACTGTATGTTTACAGTCAAGTTTCACACACCATCCTATATCTTTCTTACATATCAGTAGTGTGGTAATTGTAATAGTGATTTAATACATAAATATCACTTAATGTTTTACAAACAATGTTCATTTGATTCTATTGGCTCTGTTCCTTTGCAACTCAACATTTTGTATTGTGTGTGTCTGTGTGTCTACATGTATGTGCTGAGAGTTGGCTTGTTCTAGTAAAGCTAAATGAACGGAACACATCTGATTGTCTCTGAGCAGAACATCCAAAAACAGCATGCCAAAACAATTGGCTGAGGATCAAACGACAAATAGGCAGGACAGTGTGTGTGTGTGTGTGTGTGTGTGTGTGTGTGTGTGTGTGTGTGTGTGTGTGTGTGTGTGTGTGTGTGTGTGTGTGTGTGTGTGTGTGTGTGTGTGTAAAGATGCATACAGTACTACACCAGAACAACCGACATCAGTTCGGTTTTGGGAGAGCTCCCCGAACCGAAAAATATCGTGGATATCGCAACCACAACAACCACAACTGACAGAGTTATGGAGGTTTTGCGCTTTCTAAAACTACCGCCGTTTTCACTGCCGACATAATGAACTTTAAGCTGGGCTAAATTAATCCGGAAACAACGCAGAACGTCTGACCATCGTCTGACCAGTCACAGTAGCCGAACTAGTTTGGTTAGTCACAACATCTCGGAGGCACAGAACATCCGACGTTAGTTCTGATCCGGCCCACCCAAACCTCTGAATAATGTCATATTGTAGTTTTGGACCAGCCGAACCAAACAGACGTTGGTTGTTCTAGTGTAGTATGCATTGGGCTTTAGACAGCCTAACACAGAGCAGTCCCAGTAGGGCATGAGAAAGTGTTCGAGTGATTTAGTGGTACAATAACATGCCATCCATGCCTCTTCAAACTCAGTAACAGTTCTCAGGTCAGTGCGGACACAGTGGCAGCAGTTTGTTATCCGTGTTCCATAACAAACATCTGGCTTCTTCAGAAAAGTACAGTTCCAAACTTCTGTGTACATGTTAAGTCAAAAGCAGAGGGAAAACATTGAGGGCAAACAAAAAAAGGATGAAGACTTCCTCTTATCTTCTATCAGTCCGACCCACCTATCACCCCGTTCTCCTTCGTCTAACTTTCTCTCTTTTTCTTCTCCGTGGCGAAGTCCTGTTACCCGGAAACTCCCTCTGAACTCCCTCAATCCCTTCTCTCCCTTTCAGGACTCCTTGCCCTTCTCCAGAGAGCTGTGGATCTTGTCCAGTGTCTTTTTGATGCGAAGCGCTGTCAGCCTGGCTGAAGGGTTCTGGTACCAACACTCCTTCATCAGCTTCACTAAAGCCGATAAGGTCTGAGATAGAAAGGGGAGGGCAGATACAGATTATATTATACCATACTGTGAGTGAGCTTAGCATGTAGTGAGAAACTCAAGTGTGACAGGGGGAATATTCCACAATAAATGACCAGAGAGGAGGTCCTTTTGAACCCACATTTAGATTTAGATCTAGATTTAGATTTGTCTGGGCATTTATGGGAAATGGCTAACTCTGCACGAGAACAAAACACAATCAATTTTCCTATGAAAACAGGACAGTCTAATAACTGTCACACTCATCTCACGCACATGCCCTCCTATGCTACTGAATGAGTAGAATCTATTATCTTGGTAATAATGTAGAAATACAGGGTAGATACATATTTTGGATAAGATAAATGAATCTGTCTTTTCAACTTGGTGTGACTGCATGTGAATGTACACTTACAGCATTACAGGACATAGCAGACAGTTATCTATAGCGACATAAATGAGTGTCTTGTGCATCTCTGTTAAGGAACTATCTCTCTGACCACCACACCGCCCTTGCACTTAAACCATGAGTGACAGAAAAGCTGAAACATGTGCCATTGCTACTTACAGGATCAGAGAACCAGCGGTTAGGGATAAAAGGCCTCTGCTGCTCCACGCACACCACCTTCCTCATGTCCTCGAAGCTGGGGTCATTTGGCACCTGATCATAGAACGGAGGCTTGTATTCTTCTACAATACCTGAAAGAGATGAGATGTCAGAAATTAAGACTAATAATCTTGGAAGTAAAAAGAAGGAAACTGGAACACACAGTTGTAAGGCCACATGTCCACCAGAGGTCTGTAAAAGAAAACAAAACCTGTCATGAAGTTCCTGAATTTCCATGAAGCAAAGCATGGATCCGAATGAGCGCCAAATCTGAACCGTTTCAACTTTGTCAAGCAGCGTCTAGCAAAGATATGGGGCAACTTAACGCTAAAGGTTCATCTTCAGGTCAGTAATTGACACAAAAAGATAAGGGGCCGTATCTTGCCTTACCCCTTATGCCTAAAGTTGTTAGGCATTTTTTACCATTTTGAAAAACATTTTCAAATAGTTCAAATAGCCGTCTACAAGCTCACAGCGAGTCGATGTATATTGGCTATTTTCACTCTTTTAAAATGTTTTTTCAAAATAGTAAAAAATGGCAAAAAGGTTTAGGGGGTAAGAGGCAAGAAAGGGCCCAAGGGGGCTTGATGTCCGTACCAAAAACTTTGTCAGTCGGGAGGCCTTGCTCAATACTTTTCACGCCATATTTCGGCCGTCCAACTTACCCTCCAAAATCCAACCCAGGTATTTCACTGATGAAATACCTGGGTTGTAAGGCACATGGCCTTACACATTGCTGTGTGGTTCAATCTCACGACTTTCCAGTTACAGGAGAGTTAAGCATTAATGCCACCAGGTACAATTACAATATAGGCTTTTAGCAGACCCTGTAATCGAGAGTGATTTACAAAAGGGCATGGTAAGATGCCATGAACATTGCCATGAAAACCAAGAACATTTGCCAAACAACAAGGGTTGGTCAAAGAATTAGAGGCTAAAAGAAAAACTATGCACTGTTAAGTACAGTAACTAGAATGAAGAGTAAACACCATACCTAGCATGTATCTAAATACCAGTCAACCAGCAAAGTAAAAAAAAAAGGGGTGTAGCCCCCTTTTATACAGAGAACCCGCAATAGTGCCATAAAGACGATCCGTCATTCATTTGCTATTTTACTCAGAACCAAACAAAGCCACCCCCTATGTGCTTTTACATGGCATGTTGGCATTCCGGAATCAGAGGCATGACATGTAACATACAGTAACTGCGTCAGTGTCTAGTGTTACTCTGGGCTGTTAAAGGTGACAGTTGTTGTAGGGAGATTCTATTACAACTCTAGCCTAACACATTCATTTCACAAAATAGACAAAATAGACAGGCGTCAGTCACAGAAGCATTTTCCTTCACCGAGCGACAAAGGTTTTCTTTCCAAATAAAAACAGGAAAGTTGGCATGCTGAAATATAAGCCATTGGTCTTGCATCAATAATCTTATAATTAACATTATTGAGGAAGAATTATATGAAGGTTGAAAATGGGTGAAGTGCTTCTTTAAGGATTATGTATTAATTAATAGATTATGAAAAAATAATAGATTTAAATAAATAATATATATTTTTAAAGAAATTAAAATGCTATCCTATATTAAAATTGGCTTAAGGGTCGATCGGCCGGGGGACCTCTGACGTCACTCTGACTCAGACATAACCATAAACAAACCTCATATGCCCATATATAGGCAGGACCACAGCCACGTCACTGACTCAGACATAATCATAAACAAACCCGATACGCCCACAAACAAGTGCGGTGAGTGCGGTGCCCGCCCCCGAGTTGTTCGGTTCTGCAGTTGTCCAGAAACACCGATCCAAAATGTATGCCCATATATGGGCATGCCAATATACAGGGTATGGGTATATACTACTGACATCAGGGATCTCCATATATGGGCATAACAGGGACACAGGTAGACAGACAGATACAGAGATCTTCATATATGGGCACAAAATGGACACAGATAGCCAGGTACAACATGTATTCTGACAAAGCCCCTGACATTATGACTCCGTTATTGGTGGGATTGTTATAACGTAGTTGTTCGGGCCGCGTCGACTAACCATTGCTGTATGTGCGTCTTGCTATCTCCCACAGCACCAGCCCAAAGGCCCAGATGTCCACTCTCTTGTAGGCATCGAAGCAATCTGTCTGAATGGTCTCGTCCAGCACCTCAGGGGCCATGTAGCGCTTGGTGCCCACCTTGGGGTTGTTGCCCACATCCAGTAGGTTATCTGCCTGGGAGTGAGTTACAGCTAGACCTGTTTGGAAGCAAACAGGTTGTCAGTGTAGGAACAAAAGCATTGACATTTTTGATTGGACAATCCAGCAAATAATTGCGTGCCGTGTAGGGATGTGACTGATTAGGGTTTTTAATTTAATAATCATCTAATTATGTTTTTCAATTAACTGCCACCATCATTGTGTGAATGTGCTGTGAATGCTACGAGGAGAAGGAGGTGTTTCCCACATCCTTGCACTGTTATCGGACGGACACTGGGGTGATAATAAATGGGCCATCATTACCACTATCATAATCCATACGTGTTGCAGTGATTGTTGACAGTCTGTGTTATCCACCATGTTTTGTCATTGTCATAGGTAATACTAAATCCATAAAGCCTGATATATAAACGACAATGTCGCTTGCCGAAAATAGCAGATCAAGATCAACATGTTGCATCGCGTGATTTAGCATTCCTGACTTAGTTACACAAACATCATGCTGCACATTATGCACTGCACTGTTTTTTCATCTAGTTTGTCAAAATTGTCCCGTCACACTTGCATGTTGCCAGCAGCAGAAACTCGAGAAAAACAAATCTCTGGTAAGCGCGTACACGTCCAGAAGACATGCACTTGCATGCACTTTTCTGAGTAGCTACTATAGTTTTTTTTTGTTAAATAAATATATATTATTATTATATTATTATTTTGAAACGGCTATTTAGGAAAACAGTTACGTTTTTTTAGTAGACTTTTAAAGAGAAAGTAAAAACCCATAAAGCCCAAATACCATATGTACCATTTTATAAAAAGGTATAAATGGCAGGTATACATTTAGAGGGTTCTGCCATAAAAAGGTACAATTCAGTGGCATTTCTACTGAAATGCTTTCATGAACACATAACTAGGGACAGACATCAGAAAGACAAACCTAAATTTAACAGACACGGTAGATAAATGACTGACCCAAATCAGCGATGCAGCAGCGTAGCTCTTTAGTGACGAGGATGTTCTTGCTCTTTAGGTCGCGGTGCGCGATAGCCGGTTTCCCTTCTGTGCCGAAGATCTCTGTGTGCAGGTGCACCAGGCCGCACGCTACCGACGCTGCCATCGCCAGGCCCTCTGATGTCTCCACGGCAACCCGCTGCAGGTAGTCGTACAATGAGCCGTTGTCATGGTAATGAGTGATGAGCCACAGCTGGGTGCTGGAGTTGCGAGAAGTCATGTCAGACGCCATGAAGCCTGTGAGCAAGGACGAAGAAGAAGGGCAAGGAAGGAGGGGAAGGCAAGGAAGGAAACTACATTATTAATGAACTTGCAAATGATGGATAACCTTCCATGGTGGATAGTTTCTTATCCAGCGAAACCCCTTTAACAGCTCCTATCTCCTTCTGCATTTAAAAAAAAAAATGTAATAAAGGAGAGGGAGTTGAGTCTGACATGTAAAAGTGAGAATGGACACGGTTTAGTCCTCTGGCATTTGCCAGCATGTGATCAAAGGTCAGATAGCTGAAACAGTATTTTATGTAGTTTATGTAAACTAATAACCCCTCAGTCTTTGTCACATATTTTCAGTTTTGGGTTGTTAAAAACTGTTCCTTGGTCACCTGACCCGTTATGCATTACTAACCCAGTATGTTTTCATGTCTGAGCAGCACTGTGTTGTAGATCTCCGTCTCCCTGAACCAGGACTTCTCGTCTCGCGATGAGAAAATTTTAACAGCCACATTCTCCCCTTGCCACTGGCCCCGCCATACCTCTCCATACCTCCCTTTGCCTAGAAGAGAGAGATGAAAGAAGAGACATGGCAGGAAGGGAATAAGGAAGGAAATTTGGATGATGATAACATAATCAATATGATAAATATAATTGATATGCCAGAAATAAATAATAAAAGCTGATGGTGAATTCATAATCTCTGACTGGAGAGACGCCATCCCGCCGTCTCTCCAGATTGACATCATCATCATCATCACTATGATCTCAGAGATCTATGCCGTTATTAAACCCTGTCTTGTATTATTTTGTTTTTAAATACAGGTCTGGACTACATAATCGTCTAATCGCAATTATTTTATATAATCGCAATTATTTTTGCATAATCGTCATAATCAATTCCATGTTAACACATTGATTGCCTAGATCGAGTCAACTCGTTTTTAGAATCCATCGCTTGATTGCCTAGATCGAGTTAACTCGTTTTTACATTTTTGGGGGAAAATTCCACAAGGGGCGACCTAACACAGCTTTGGAATGATCGATCGTCTCTCAGAGAAGAACAATGTGGATGTGACGTCATTCCAAAAAACGTCACTTCCATCCGCCCCAATGATGGGATTTTCAGAAAAACGGCTGTAACTCAGTTTCTTTTTTTTCCATTGAAAACCACCCGTTTTCAGCGGACCAAAGCTCCAAAATGGCGGATCGCGGTTGGAAACTTGTTGTTCCCATGGATACACAGATCCTTCCGTCTACTCACAGGAAACTTTTTCCGTGTGTTTTTTTTACACAATGTCGGTTCCACGGCGTTTCAAATATCATCGGATTGAGGTAATTATACGCCGGCACGGGGATAGAAAACTATGTTTAATATCTTGGCAGTCAATGTGTTAACTAGAAAAAGTGCTCCTCGGAGCACTGCCAGACCCCTAGTGGTTGAAATCTGAAGATCAGAGCACTACGTCACGCGAAGCTTGGCCAATCAAGGGGACAGGTAGGAAAGGAGGGACAGACCGACCGACCGACCGACAAAGCCTCATGTAGGCCGACCCCCTGGGTTGCCAGGGGCCGACCCCCCTGGGTTTTTAAAAAAAAATGTAAAAAATAGTGGAAATAGCAGATCTATGAGCTCAACGTGCGACACGTTTTGAGCTTGAAGATCGGCTATTTCCACTATTAATGTTTATTTTTAAGTCTAAAGTAATTGTCTCCGCCAGGCCGAAGGCATGGAGGAGAGTATGTTTTACCCTCCGTCCGTCCGTGTGTGTGTGTCCGTCTGTCACCAGCTGTGATTGGCTAGCGAGACACATGATGACATGATGACATTACTCATATCATACCTACCTGACCTGGCGGAGACCTGTGCTCCGAGGAGCACATTTTCTAATTAAATATGTGTTATTTGTCATATCTGCCCTGTGCAACTTTTGTTTACGAAAGCTAAAAGCCAAGCAGAAATGACATTTTTATTCATAATGTTACATTAATTTTCAACGACAGAAACACAATTAAATCGTCAATCGCAATTATTTTAGTGATAATTAATCGTCAACTTAAATTTGTAATCGTGACAGCCCTAGTCTGGACTAGATGCTCAACCTACCTACACACTCCACCAGACTGATCTGCCTGGCCACCGTTCTTTGGACAAGAAAAGGAAGACCAGAACCACTGCCTGACGTGCATGAGTGGTCCAACAGGTCCTGAGGACAGAAAAGGAATGCCACTGTGAACAAACTGTATATTTCCAAGCCTCAATCATCCAATCAATCCTTCACTGTGCTGTAAAAATTTAACTTTGACAGTTGCACATCAGCTGGCGAACATCCATAAATGAACTGTAATAAGGAAAATATCACACTGACCCATATCTCTAGAGTAACACAGTTCTTCTGTAGTAATTATCACTGCAGCATAACTTATTTACTCTACTACTGCAGAGACTCAACAGAAAAGAAGGAGTATCCCTTTTTGTGAATTTTGTGAATGAATACAAACTGTACCTGGTGCCTCTGTTTTTCCTTACCGCTAAAGTGCTGTCTCCTACATTGGAGGTGATGAGACCATCTATGGCTCCCTGCTCCGTGTCAAACTCCTGCAACCTCTGCAGACGGCCATGGTGGAGCCTCCTGCATGCTAGAATGGACACTACGGACAGCAGAGCCAGAACCACCACAGGACCGAGCACAAAGAGCGCCAACATCTCCACACGATACCGCACTGGCTCACCTTCTGGGGCTGTGGGGCAGAAGAGAGAGCAAAGAAGTAAGAGAAATGTTTTTCAGAGGATAATCAAAGGAGTGGCTTAAAAGCAACAATTGAGGGAAATAAGACATAGAAAGACTGACTGCCGAGTAATAAGTATAAGAGATCTGTTACATGTTACGAGATGAATTAAACAATTACAGAAGACAGTGTTATTGTCACAGTAGTTGGAACTACAGATCGGTTTGACTGTAGAGGCCTGTCATGGAACAAGAGCATGCCACCATGTGTAAGGAAAGACAGTAAAGGGGAGATTGTATTGTCATCCCATCAAAGTAAGTGTGTGGTATGGTGTTCAAACTACACTATAATGATGGCTGAAGGATCAGGTGTCTAGAGGTGATGATGACATTACAAACTTTCCTTTTGTTGTCACTCCAACATGGCCTAATTTTGGTTGTATCCACACATGCTGTCAAGGACTGCACACACCCATAAAAGAATGTTTCTCCTGACAGTAATCATTGTTAATATTGTCTACTGTGTGTTTTGCATATTTTCACATAGAAGCATTAAATACTTTTTCATTCCTACCTGACAGCAGAAGAGGCATTAGTGATGTTCTAGAGGTATTGTGGTTACACATGTCCTGTGCACAGCAGATGATGGCCTGGTGGAGGGAAGGCGGTGTGGAGCAATGGAACCGGATCTTCTCTGGCCCCTTGAAACAGCCCCGCTCGAACACCACCCCACCGCTGCTCACCTTTACAGAGGAGAAGCAGCGAGCACCATGGCACTGGCTGGCCTGGAGGCACACAGGGCTGTCACACAAACACACCAGCTGCCCATCTGTAAGGGAGACGACAAACAAAGAGTTAAAAGAGTACTGGCTCATTCATTAATTCGCTTGTACTTTCTTAATTACATACAGTACAGACACACACTTGAACAAAGCTGTCCATTTGGCAAAATATATAGACCAACCACAGAGTATGCAGCAGTCATCATAGCCTATAACAGCTTAATGTAGTGATTGCACCCTCTGGATCGCAGGGCACTACAGAGGATGGTGTGGATGGCCCAGCACATCGTTGGAGGTGAGCTTCCCTCCCTCCAGGACATGCATATGCCAAGCGGATGATCAAAGACATTTACCACTCCAGCCACAATCTGTTCACACTGCTACTATCAGACAGGCAGGCGATACTGCAGTATCAAATGCCGAAAGCACAGACGGACAGTTTACTCGGCTAAGCCAGCTGAATAGGTGTTGAACCCTGTCGCCATGTCAGTCTTACATGCTCCCACTACATTGGTACTCTCACTTTATGTATATGACTGTAAAAACATTATTTCCAATACATTTTATGCATATTGAACATCTGCTGCCATTTGATATTTTATTTGCCAAAATAATGTATAATGTGTAATAATGTATATCTGATATTGATATTGGTTTTCATATTTGTATTCTTATGTAAAGCTGCCGTTCAGAACGTATTTTCATGGATACCATTTTATTTAACCAATCTGTATAGTAGAGTCAATTAATACAATATAACTTGCACATCTGCAGTGTTTGGAGGTGGTCTCCCTGCTCCCTGTAGGACAGTATTGTTCAAATGGGTGTACATTTACACCTAGATGCATGCAGTGGTACTACAGGGGGTATGTGAGAGAAAGTGCAAAATGGAAATAAATAAGTTTTGTGTTATGACACGTGAAGAACGTTCTGTTAATCTGCTGATCCACAGTATAAGTATACAATCATTATTTGCCATTTATTCAAAAGTGTCCTTACTGAAATCATGTGGCCAGTTTCATAAAATCTGCTCGGGTGGCACTAATTGCAACTCTTTCACTCTGTTTCTAATTTACAATGTTACATATACTTCAAAAAGTGGGTTATTATTCATTTATAGCATCATATACTACTAGTTATGGTGTCCCCTTGCAGTTTTCTGAGCAAAATGTTTAAGTCTGGTAGGAGGTACCTGGATTCAGAAATCTAGGAAAGTACTGAAGCAAAAAATTATATAATATACTGCTGTAGGACACCTACTGGTTTTCAAGTAGCCCAGCCCAAAGCGCATAGACCTAATATCTCACCTGGCCAATGGCCAAGGGGAGAAGAACTACTGTAAAAGCCACCATACCTGTGTCCTCAGCCAGTGTCTGCAAAGACAGCAGCAGGAACAGAAGGACTTGGACAAGGCAATGACCCATGTTTCCGTGCACTGTGAGGAGAAAGATAATAAGAGGGGAAATAAAGGAGATGGAGGGACTGGGCTCCTCTAGGAAGTAGGATGTTGTCTGTGTGTAATTACATTACATCGCTCTATCTCTTCTAATGAGCCCCAGTGATGTGGGATGTCAGGGCATTATCACATGTCATGCAACATGAAACCTATGTCGCCACTCGCCAGAGCTAACACAGAAACAAGATTAGAGATACACACATTTGCAATAAATTCACCTAGACTTTGATGGACTTTCAGTGTTGTGACACCATTTTCTTCAATATCATATTTATGTTTAATATTACGCTGAATCAGGATAATTGCATCATAGAGAAAACTATAGCCCCATTAAGATCCTCTCACTAAGAGAAAACCAATGCGGTACCATTACTCAAAACACGTCCCATATCTCTCTTTGGTCGGAACCTTTCATCGTATGGAATAATTAATGATAATAAAAATCATACGGCCGAATTATGTCAAGTTCGCAGCTTCACCGACATCAGGAGTAACGTTGGCTAGCCATCCCGAGGCATTTTGGCTGTCTTCAGTGTTGCCATATTTTGTGAGAGAAATAAGCAACCAGGTCAAGGAAAATAAGCCCAAAAGAAGCAATAGACCACATGAGTCTTTAAACTTTAAACCTTTACAAGCTCACAACGCGTCACGATGCGATGCGTTGTGAGCTTGTAGATCGGCTATTTTCAAAAAATGTGGAATATTTTTGAAATATTATAACACAAATTCACCCTGACACAAAACATTTATGAAAATATTTGAGAACCACTGGTTCACACAGTCACAGAAATTTGGAAGCAAGCCTAAATAAGAAAGTATACTTTAGAAACCAGCCCCAAAAAAACGCAAACACCAATACTTTCAAGGAACTTCACAAAAAAAGAAGCCCAAAGTCGCTTATCCAAACCCGACATGGCAACACTGCAGTGCTAACAGTGCCAAGCTCAATGTCATAGTCATACCTAGCCATGGTTCACATGACGCTTGTATACAAGCGTCATGGTGCCGAGTCCCCCTGGTCTAAAGTTGTGTTCGATTTTTTCACATTGCCATCTCTCACATAAACATAAACGTTCAGATTTCAAATATAAAGTGCTTACCACCGAGCCACGGATGTTACAAGGCGATGCGGACCGCGATGAGTACCCGTATCTCCCGTATTGTTCAATAAAAAGCATTTTAATCCCATCGCCGGCCATTTTATCCAAATTGTCTCCGATACTTTCAACCATGCGACACTAATGGTTGGGAGGTGTATTGCACTCTGATACATTACAAAACAAAAAAAATCAAAAAAAGAAAATGGCCGGCGATGGGATTAGAATTATTTTTATTGAACAATACGGGAGATACGGGTACTCATCGCGATCCGCATCGCCTTGTAACATCCGTGGCTCAGTGATAAGCACTTTATATTTGAAATCTGAACGTTTATGTTTATGTGAGAGATGGCAATGTGAAAAAATAGAACACAACTTTAGACCAGGGGGACTCGGCACCATGACTGTCATGGTATGACAGTCATGTTTCAGGGCTAAGTCATACCCCACGCCTGCCGTTAGCTCTGTGTAACTAGAGTAGTATCAGGTCTGGTCCAGGTCCATGGTTCTTACTGGATGCTACAAAGTTAGCTCTGGCTAACAGGCCATCAACAACAACCGGGTTTTATTGCTCCTCTCCTGCCGCCTCCCAGGCGCCAGCAGGCAGGCGTCTCCTGTAGCTGCTAAGCTAACGCGTATAATGCACAACAAGACGCAGCAAAGGGACTTTCGCTTGTTTTGTTTTTTAATCAAAAGCGGGCAAGCTTAGCATGTCCTTACCTGGCACAAACGTAGTCCGGTAACTAACTCATTATTTTCTGTCTATATTCACAACGTTGCACGCAGTCTTAACGACAGTATGTTATTGGCAAGGCTTGCTGTTGTGGAGCAGAGAGGACCAGACCACTTATGATGAGCGGTGTTGCCAGATCTTGTGAGAGAAATAAGCAACCAGGTCTATGAAAACAAGCCCAAAAGAAGCGACTATAGGCCACATGAGCATGTAATTAGCCCAAACAAGCCCAAATAAGCAACTACACTTTAGAAACAAGGCCCAAAAAACACAACCCGTAACTAACAATATTTACAAGTAACTTTACAGAAAAACAAGCCCATAGTCGCACATAATAAGCCGACATGGCAACATTGATGATGAGTCCACCCGCTGACTGTGTGTTTCACCCGAGCAGCAGAGGAGCAGCGACACATGACGTCACCAAAACATTCTCAGCAAGATGCAGTATGGGGACTGATAGTCCTCCTGCTTGGTTGTTGAGTATATAGATTATATAGATTATAGATATCTATATCTATATATAGATAGAGAGATATATACGTAAATATATAAATATAAGTATGATTGTTGTTGTTAAAACAAACATTTATATATTCAGATAGTAATCAAGTGTCAGGAGTGATTTGTGACAGAAGGGTACCATTGCAAGACCAACCATGCTGTGTGGCTTGGAAACGGTGACACAGACGAAAAGACAAGCGGTGGAGCTGGAGGTGGCAGAATTGAGGACAAGTGACAAGGAGGGGCAAGATCAGAAATTTGTAAATAACTATACATTATACTTTAGAGGATTAGCCCAGGTTAGAAGGTTTGGGGATAAAACAAGACAGGCGAGGTTGAGATGGTTTGGTCATGTGCAAAGGAGGAATGAGAGGTACATTGGGAGAAGGATGCTGAGGCCAGGCAAGAGGAGAAGAGGAAGGCCTAAGAGGAGGTGTATGGATCATAGACTGTATCCTGTGAGAGACGACATGCAGGTGGCCGTGTCTGGATTGTCTGAGAAAGATGCAGAGAACAGAAGCAGATGGAAACAGATGATCCGCTGTGGCGACTCCATACTTACAGCACCTTCATTTAGTTTTATGATTTATTTATTTAGATTGACATAGAATTTATTTACTATTTATTTATTCATTTATTTTTTGCTGTCTTTTAGGAGCAACATAATTTCATTTCTTTTTTTTTCTGATGCTGCTTGCAGAAGGAAACAAAATTACAAATACACTGCAATCTTGAATCTTGAATCCAAAAATGTGCCAAAAAAGTAGAATCTTGATCTCCCTGTCTCCTTTAGTAAACAGTAAATAATGTTTCA
Organism: Gymnoscopelus braueri; assembly: GCF_963280865.1. Classification (NCBI taxonomy): domain Eukaryota; kingdom Metazoa; phylum Chordata; class Actinopteri; order Myctophiformes; family Myctophidae; genus Gymnoscopelus; species Gymnoscopelus braueri. The sequence goes on along the minus strand of NC_137621.1, from coordinate 27,463,777 downwards.
GATGGGTTACAAATGTAATCATCAGACATCATCAAACCTAAATTTACCCTTTAACTTATTGTGTTTATGCCATAATGACTGGCTATCCACAGGCTTTGTAGCAATTTGTAGCAATTGTTGAAATATTAGGCCATAAATGTCAAATGGTCATACATGCTCAAATCATGTATACTAACCATTTTCTAAAGCATACTTTAAAGCATTCTTTGTCATTAGGCTATATTTAGGGAAAAATAGCAATTCAACTTTGAGGTGCCCCAATCTGGGAACCCATCGTCAAATAAAAAGGAAAAACACATGCTCACTGGAAACCGGGGTTTGGACATGCCTTCAGCCCTCTACTTCCGGTGGTGCGCCTATGTTTTCATTCCCACTAACAATATTTCTCCACGGAACACTAACACCATTTATCCCAAAAGAACATGGATCATTTTGGTTATAAGCCCACTTGTTTCTATGATGAAAGAACAAGTTAAAATGTTACTAACTTTCCGTGGTCGCTATTGTTATATGAGTTTCGGTTTGTTTCCAGTGGGAAGCGAGCCGCACACATGTAAATCCCGCCAACTACATTTGATTGGGTAAAGCGCGGCCTGCTTCCTGATCTGAAGACACGCCCACTTGTAGCCAATGTGCATAGGTTCTCAAAGCGGCTCCCGACAGATTCAAGCGCAGCTATGAATCTGTTCTTGAGAGATTAGAGGTGCCCAGACTTCTCAGGTGCCAATTCAGCACCCTCTGGTGGACAAATTTGCAGAGATAGAGAGATAGAGAGAGAAATAGATAGAGAAATAGATCCATCTATCCATCCATCCATCCATACACACATACACACATTTACACATACACACACACATACACACATACATACACACACACACACACACACACACACACACACATACATACATACATACATACATACATACATACATACATACATACATACATACATACATACATACATACATACATACATACATACATACATACATACATACATACATACATACATACATACATGTTTTGTATTGTGCCACGGATCAACTAATAAACAGTACACCACATGATGTCTCAAACCCAGCTGTACCTAACCAGAGCAAAAAGTTCAAAAAAATATAATTGAGATTAAGCGTCTGTATATAATGTCTTGCATTACAGTAATCTGTATCAATGAACATTCACTTCTGTCTTTTGTGTCCAGAAACAAGAGACACCAATCAATCCTGCCACTTGCAGTAATATCTAGCGTCTATACTAGAGGTTGGAACGTACCTTTATTTTACTGTGCAATCATTGTAAGTTGTCACCTAAATGCCTAAAAGTAGCTAGATGTTCAGAAATACTTGAAAACAGATAGCAACTAATGCAAAAATAATTGTCTCGCTATTAATGTTCATACAGAAAAAAAAACATTGAACGTGCAGATTAAGTGCAGATGTTCAGTCTCACATATTGTTTTATGATGCTGCTTCTGGCAATGTTGTGGAAAGCCATCAGACTAGCCTAGATTTCTTTGATTTATTGCTTTGAGAGAGTTGCTCATGTTCTCAAATACAGACTGAGTGGCCTTTGGGCATAACAATAGCATAAGTGAATTATCAAACAAAACCGTTATCTTCGTATTGAGATTCATGGTCAGTTTGACAAGATAGTTATCATGGACATTTTCATTGTTGTAAAATCTTCTTCTTTACTAGACTGTCATTGCATTCTGTTACATTGTCCTGTGAATGTTTAATTCAAGCTATCCTCTGTGCTCAGCAGCACAAATTCAAGTGGATTAATAGTAATACATTTTACTTGTCTGTGGATGTCAAAATAATTGTGATAATAAATGTGTGTGTGTGTGTGTGTGTGTGTGTGTGTGTGTGTGTGTGTGTGTGTGTGTGTGTGTGTGTGTGTGTGTGTGTGCTTGCGTGCGTGCGTGCGTGCGTGCGTGTGTGTGTGTATGTGTGTGTATGTGTGTGAGTGTGTGTGTGTGTGTGTGTGTGTTTGTGCGCGTGCGTGCATTTGTGTGCTTGAGTGTGCAAGAAGAAGCGGATTTGTATCAAGTAGCCGATATGTTTTCCTCCACTGAGTTCCATGGCGCTGAACAATAGCCAGTGCTGTTTGTCCGTGCCTGCTGGTCTTCGGTCTCCAGTGAGTCGGAGCCGAACCAGCCGGTATCCATTTGCCAGGAACACTACTTCAGCACAGAGACACATTGTCTGCAGCTTTTTAATTAAAGACCCTGGGCCTATGCTCCATGCCAGGTGACCTGAAGTGCTCCAACCCTACATTTGCCTGCCCTTACTCTCCCCAACGTCGAGGGATAAGTCTCAGGGGATAATTGGGGGGAGAAATGCTATATGGCTATCATGAGACGGATGAGAGATAATCTACCAAAGAGTTTGCAGACTTAAAGGAAGAGGAGGGGGGCGGCAGAATAATGTAGTGTTTTCTTCTCAGCCTACTTGTCTCATATTCACCTGCCCTCTCTCTCTCTCTCTCTCTCTCTCTCTCTCTCTCTCTCTCTCTCTCTCTCTCTCTCTCTCTCTCTCTCTCTCTCTCTCTCTCTCTCTCTCTCTCTCTCTCTCACCTCAAATCCTATCCAATTATAAGAAGGGGATGAAGAGTGAATGATTTTTTTCTGCACTAAAATCCACCTGTTAGTCCGCTGTATCATATAGAGAGATTGAGTGGTTTCCTATCAGAGTCAACATGGAGCCTCTAGAGAGAGGTCTATCTGTTGCTCTTCTCCTTCTCTCTGTTATCTGCATTTCCACTCAGAAATCAACCGGTAAGTCTGACTGGACGTCTAATGTAGAATAGGCATCTCGCTATAGCTATACATGGTTTTGTACAATGCATGGCTACATCATTACATCAGCATGTAAAGGATAATGCCAGTGTTTTCCTTTTTTAACATTTGTTTCTGTCAATGTAATCCATCAATGTCATACCGTGGTGAATAAAAATAGTAAATAAAATCATAACGTATGTGTAAACATACTACTTACATGTTATGAGACTGCATATTCACTATTGCATCTCTGTAATTTCACATAATAGTGAGCTTCACAATACTGTTACTATTGTACTTTATACCGTTATACCACATGGTTAAAATATTCATACTGTATGATTGTACTTGACCACATCTTGACAATGACATATTACATCGGTGGAACTTAATGTTAAAATACACCAGCGGTATATTATAATTTAAATTATGTAAATGTGAACATGGTTTGAAGTGGTAAAAGGCTAAGGGGCATAGCTACAGTATAGCATTTAACTATATATTCTAACATATTATGTTAATGCTTTATTGAGATGTCCATTGTCTGATATTCTCTGTTTACTGTACTATAATTGCCAACCATTTTCTTTTTATTTACATAGTAGGTTCAAATAGTGTTCATTTTTGTCTGTACTTTCCCCCTTTCCTCCCTTTCAGTGACCTGGTGCGTTGTTTCCGATGCAGAGGAGCAGAAGTGTTTGGATCTAGCCGGGAATGCCACAGCTCAAAATATCAGGGGAACACTGCTGTGTGTCCGGGGACACAACGCCAGAGACTGCATAGTCAAAATCAAGGTAGGTGAAATAGCATGGCGGAACATAGGTTGACTGGCATAATTAAAATCTGATAACCTGTGGTTATGTGTTGTTTTTTGTTTTTGTTGTCTGTTGACTTGTGAAGACAATATCCCTTCGGGGACAATAAAGATGATTATTATTATTATATTTAGTTGCATGCCAGTGACGCACACAAAAATAGCAGATCTACAAGCTCACAACACAGCTCAACACAACACATCCGTATTGTGAGCTTGTAGATCTGCTATTTTCACATATAAATCAGGCTTATTCAACCAATAACATTATCTATGTGATTACTCAAAGAGAGCAATTAAAGTTGAATTACTTTTGTATTACTTGCAGAACTGCAATTCTGTTATTTTAATAATGTTATCAGCTAGCAATTATGTGCATTAATTTTTTGTATATAATCTCACAATCTCACGATGCATTTTGTTTCCTCAAATACTGTAGCACTAAGAAACAATAACTTTAGAAACAACACCTATTTCAGTGAGCTGTAGTTGTTTGGTCATTCAAACAAGGATAAATTAATATTTTCATTTCTACATGAATATGAAATGGAACAAAAATGTAATAAAAAGAATCCCCATGATCCCACTAATTTCAGCGTTAGGTCACATACAATAGGTCACAGTATGTTTCTGATTTTGTTTCAAAAGTGTCTATTCTCTAATTGCTAAATATATAAAGTAATCATGATAGATATCATAACAATAACCTTTAATGTATGATTGTGATCTACAATACATGTAATTACATGTAATACTCCTTGGAAGAGGTATTTTAGGTATCTGTGCCAAAGGACTAAAATGGATTCATGCTGGTGTCATTTACTTTATTTATCTATCAGAATGGGACAGCAGATGCTGCCACCATGTTTGCAGATGATGTCTATGCTGCTGGCCTATGTCAAGGCCTGGAGCTGGCTGCAGGAGAGTCCCACAATGGAGAGGGTAAGTAAGCCGACCACGGTTATTATAGTTCAGCAATCTTATATTTATTTTTAGTTTAGTTTGTATTAGTTTTAGCATACAGGTTTTGTAATATGCTGTATTTGTCAGGTGCAAGATTCAAAGATTCAAATCTATTGAATAACTGGACAAAGATGAAAACTAAGGACAATCTACAATTTGTTTTAGTTGTAAACATACAATAAAGGTTCAGTTACTCATCATCCTTTATTAAAGCTTGTTTTAATTTAATCATTTAGTTTAATAATTTTATTTCAATGAACTAAAATGTTTTTTCCACATCTCGTTCAATTATTTTGTTGAAGAATGGGCAGCAAGGTGGTCTAGTTGTTAGGTAAGAAGGTAGGTCACAGGTCTGATGTATAAAGCTCATGATGTACTGTAGCATCAATGGTCAGGTGTCCTGTCAAAGTATTCTTGACAAAGTTCCTAGTTGCTCACTCACTGTAAGCAGCCAAATGCCAATAATATAACATTTTACGTGGAATGTGTATATGTAGCATAAACTCACTAATCACTCGTTCTCATTGGTTCTTCTCATCGTCATCATCCTTAAATGGCCTCCTTGTTTCTCATTCTTACATTTGGTACCCCTACTTCCCACTCTCATCGACTCTGTTCTCCTTTTCTCCAATAATTTCACCCTTCCTCCTACTGCTACTGTTATACGGCGCCGCAATCAGATGGAATCAGCTATTACGTGGTGGCACTGGCCCGTCGTTCCTCATCAGACCTGTCCCTGCTGGAGATGCATGAGCGGAGCTCCTGTCACCCTGGAATTCGCACCACGGTGGGGTGGACAGTTCCTATCGGCTACCTGGTGAACACCTCCCAGATCAGTGTGGGAGAGCAATGCAACTTACCAAGAGGTGAGAAGAAAGGGAGGGAGGGAGGAAAATAATAGGTGTGCACGTGCACGTGCACGTGCACGTGTGTGTGTGTGTGTGTGTGTGTGTGTGTGTGTGTGTGTGTGTGTGTGTGTGTGTGTGTGTGTGTGCACGTGCGTACGCGTGCACGTGCGTACGCGTGCATGTGCGTACGTGTGCACGTGCGAGTGTTTGTGTTTGTGTGTGTGTGTGTGTGCGTATGCGTATGTGTATGTGTATGTGTATGTGTATGTGTATGTGTATGTGTATGTGTATGTGCGTGCGTGCGTGTGTGTGTGCGTGCGTGTGTGCGTGTGTGTGTGTGTGTGTGTGTGTGTGTGTGTGTGTGTGTGTGTGTGTGTGGGTGTGTGTGTCAGATTCGGAATCAGATTTATTGTCACATCACAGGTTTTACAGGTATAAATCAGTGGCGAAATTTGGTTTTGTGCAAGCTCCATCATTTTGTTGTTTTCAAGAAAGAAGGGGTACACGTGCATGTACATCAGGGGTAAGGAAAAGAGAAGTTAGGCAACTGACTGCATAAAAAGTGAAACGAGGGAGTGGAGGGGACAATACAGTAGGTGGGTGGCAACAGAAACAGGCCTGATTCTAATGCGGTGTGCCTTCCGTAGAGATGGTGCGTGTGCGTGTGCACATGCACGCACGTGTGTGCATGTGTGCATGCGTGCGTGCGTGCGTGCGTGCGTGCGTGCGTGCGTGCGTGCGTGCGTGCGTGCGTGCGTGCGTGCGTGCGTGCGTGCGTGCGTGCGTGCGTGCGTGCGTGCGTGCGTGCGTGCGTGCGTGCGTGCGTGCGTGCGTGCGTGCGTGCGTGCGTGCGTGTGGAGGGTGGGATGCTTGTGTTATACAGTTACAGTTACAGATCATTTCCTTTTGTCTCTATCTCGTTTCCTACCCCTCTCTCTTCATTCTTGCATTTTTATTTTCTGTCTGTCTGTCTGTCTGTCTGTCTGTCTGTCTGTCTGTCTGTCTGTCTGTCTGTCTGTCTGTCTGTCTGTCTGTCTGTCTGTCTGTCTGTCTAACACTCACTGTTCTCATTCACCAGCGGTGGGGGAGTTCTTTGGCTATAGCTGCGTGCCAGGGGTCAAGGAGGCACAGCATGACCCCAGAGGCAACAACCCCAAGAACCTGTGTGAGGCCTGTATTGGAGATGACAACGACAGACACATCTGTGTCAACAATCACAGAGAGAGACACTACGGAGAAGCAGGGGCGCTGAGGTACAGAATGGAGTAGTAGATCTTCATCATCAGCCCCAAGGGGTATTTGCACACACAAAGCTCATTCACTGCATAAATTTAACCAGAATTGATACTGTACGTTCATCCACATAATACACACTATACACTGTAAAATCCATCTCAGAGTTAAATTGAAACTCTGGATTTGACTGTGTACAGAAGCTCATTCAAGATATTAGAAAGACGCTATTAACAGAAACAAAAGAAAAAAGAAAGAAAAAAAGATAATCATACAGTAAAAGATAATAATAGAATACCCACCAGGGGACATCTCTTGCATCTGCACTATGGGCGTCTCCAACATACAGTACAGCACTGGTAGAGTTATGTGAAGAGAGATGCTTCTCTGATGGCCACAGCCGTAAGCAGTAACTAGAGGCAGAATAGAGAAGATGATGAAATGGAATAAATAGAACATCCATACACATTGGTGAACAGGTGCTGATCACATGAAACACTGCTACTGTACAGTATAATGCTATACATTAATATACACATGATCCAATGCAAGAGACGTTTATAAGAAGAGTAGAATGTCCCTGGCAACAGTATCCAAGGTGGCGATCCAGAAAGCCTCCCTTTTGAGGAGCAGTGAATCTACAGTATATCACCTGCTCTACATGGCAGCTGGACGTTAGTCAAGGTCACGGTATGAAAATCCTCATGAAAATCCTTCGTTTAACTCGGAGAGACTAACAATGGACTCAAATGGACAAATAGACACTTATGGGTCAGTTTGGGTACATATTTACACAAGGAGTTTACTGCACGTCATTGTATTTGAGGGAGGTGATGCTGGGCCACTGGATTCCTAAGAGCTCTCTGGTCCTGATGTTCTCAAATCTTTGTTTTTAGAGGCTTGGAAGATTGACCTTTGTAAGCCAGCCCACAAACACATTTGATCATACAATGTAAACAATATTGGGTTTGGAGCAAGAGATACAGTATCCTCTATTATTTAGCAGGATTTGCCAGTGATGGATAATCAAAGGAGATAATCATTCGTATGCCCATTTACAGAGCAAAGATCCTACACCTTTGGGAACAGTATGCTGCAGCCGTGTGCAGACTCTAGCTGTCTTTTAAGATATATGATTTATGAATTATTCTCTCTTTTATTGTATTTGGGGCTTTTCAGTCAGTAGCCTAAATCTGATGTCCATCGCTGTCACAGAAGTTATTTAGAAAAATGGTACAAATGTGTACTGTGACCATGTTTTCATGTAGTTTTAGATTGGTGTTTGATTCTCTATGTGTTTGATATTTCCCTGCAGGTGTGTGGCTGAGAACTTGGGTGACGTAGCCTTTGTCAAACACACGACGCTCTTTGAAAACCTGGATGGTCAGTGTTTACTGCAGAGTTACATCGTGTCTAAGTCTAAGTCTGTCTTTAAATCTATCCACTTTCATAAATTGCCCAGTGCCCACCATCTAGTTTCTTGTGCTTTCACACACCTTGTGAACTGAAGTAAAGCTTAATTTATACTCCTACGACAAAATCAAGCTTAACCTGTCACAAGGATGTTGATGGGCATCTTTTGAGCAATGGAGATGTACAGTACAAACACAAGTACAAGTCCGGAATTCAAAATTTACTTGAGTAAAAGTACAAAAGTATTGGTATCAAAATGTACTTAAACTACCAAAAGTAGAAAGTACTCAATATGCAGTTTTCAAAAGTATAAAATGAATGATTTATTTTTGAAAATCGGCTATTTTCAAATAGCCAAAGTTTGAATAGGGTTAATGTATGTTTTGTAATAATAATCCCAATCTACAAAGTAACTAGTAACTGCATTTTTCTAATAATTGCAGTGGAAGTAAAGTAAAAGTACCTCAAAATGTTACTTAAATACAGTACTTGAGTAAATGTACTTAGTTACTCTACACCACTGACAACATAGAACAAAAATTAGACTGGCAGTCAGAAATGTACCCACATATTTTCAACATGTTCCTGTATATTCCTATATTTGATGATTGGCAACAATCCTTAGAGCACTGTTGCCTGTCGGGTTCACACATTGTGGTGTGACTGCAGGCTGAGGTAGGAGGTAGGAGGTAGGCTCCCCACTGCGGCCATGCAGGACCAACAGGGAACACTGCTAGTTCCTATTCGGACACAGGGTGTCAGTGTTTCATAACGTTTCTCCAGTCTGGATTCCACATTACACTGACTGAACTGATGATGCATTTTTGAGCGTGCCTCCCATTATCTTTCTGTGTAGCCACTGTATCTGAATGTCTTTGAGACAGAGAGCAAGATAGAAAGCGGAGGACATAGGGACATTTTGAGCCAGGGCGAAAAGAGAAAGAAAGAAAGCAAGAAAGAGAGAAAGCGATGGAGAGGGAGAAAGGAAGAAAGAGGGGAGAGAACGAGACGTGCAGACAGCTCAGTCCACCAACGGACTGCCCTAATTCCCTTTTCGCTGCATCTGCTCTTCCGCTTTGGGCAACATCCAAAATTAATGGCGATCATTATCGTGGTCACAATACAGACTCTGGTCTCCACAGCTGAGAGGGAGCAGCCTTAGGCAGGCTCCACAAGCAGTGCAGTTGTTAAACCAACCATGCTTTCTCATATGGCCACAAATTGTCCACACACATTCAAATCTTCAGTGATATTTTAACTCTGAGTGTACAAATATAACCAAATGGACCCATGTTACAAATGGATAAATGAACACTGAGGATCTACAACTGTGCAGTCACACCAATTTGGAGGGCCAAGAAAACACAGAGAATCTGTTCAATTTCTGCTGTTTTGAGGTTTCTTAGTAAGCTCTAATGTAGACCCCCCCCCCCCCCACACACACACACACACACACACACGCACGCACACGCACACGCACACGCACACGCACACACACACACACACACACACACACACACACACACACACACACACACGCACGCACACTTTATTAGTCTAATGACTTGTTATCTTTGATTAATAAATAGCGTAGTTTTTATTTTTTTGCAAATGAAAACAGGAAATACGCTATAGATTTTGTCTCCTGTGGCTTAGCCATCCTATTTCCTTTAAATAAGTTCCGGTAGTGCTTTTTTTTGTCCTCGCTCGGGGCTTCAAATGGGTTCCACAAAAAAAAAAAATCTAATAGCCTCGTCCTTCTTCTCTGTCACCTAAGGTAAGAACCAGGAATCATGGGCCCTGGACATGGAGTTGGAAGACCTGAAGCTGTTGTGCACAGACGGAACCGATGCCGCCCCCGACGAGCATGAGAGATGCCACCTGGCAGCCGTGCCCGCTAACGCTGTGGTGGTACGCATGGAGGACAAGTGTAGGGTCTGGAAATACCTGGAACGCTTACAGGTGGGTGCGGGCAGAGACTGATCGATCAGGGAAAGGGGAAAGGGAGTGCTCCCGCGGGTGAGGAGAAATTACTTTCAGTACTTCACCCAGCAGATGACTGCTCAGAAGGCTCAGATGAGCACGGGGAGATGGGGGGAGGATGTCAGAGGTTAAGTAACTTGTTCAGGTACACTTCGACATCTACACTGGGTGAGCTGAGGTTGAACCAGTGACCTTCTGATTCCCACACGGCTTCTAGACTGGGATCAACTTGTCCCAAAAAAAAACTCCTAAAAAAAGATTCCCCTCAGCCATCAAATTAGCAATTTGATGAATCGGACAAGTTTCTTCAAGTAGTTCTTGGAATACTTTGTTCGGTATATACATGTTTTATTCCAACACGTAGCGAGCGACTGGCGAAACTAGACTACTCGATTTGGCATTCATGTGGGTCTCAAAACTAATGACAAATAATCAAATTTCCCCACCCACAGGGAAGCATTCTGGGGCCGTTACTATTCCTGATTGACGTTAACGACATGAAATCAGCATGCAAGTGATGCAACTGCAATTTGTTCTTGTTCACGGACGACTCAGCTCTCCTGTTGGTTTGCAGGTTGTCATTGCACCTGGACAAAACTGAAACCATTCTGTTTGGGTCAAGTATCAACCTTATTAAGTCCCTGGGCTTCACGATTAGAGTCAGTGACAATGTAGTCACGAGTAAGGATGAGGTCACTTATTCAGGTTGCATATTGGATAACAAACTTACGGGCGGAAAAATGGCTTTCAAAGGTGATTTTGATCAATCAAAGAACAAGATACTTGGGATCCCGGTTTGTCAACAGAAGGGCACTGAGGACTCTAGTCGGTGCCCTCATTCAGTGTCACTTTGACTATAATAATGAGTGCACTTCATGGTACACTCGACAAAATTGCAGACTTCCCAAATTACGCTTGTAAGGTTACTACTCAAATTGAACCCCAGGTCTCATTGTCTCCACCAGGCCGAAAGGCATGGCGAGAGAGTATGTTTTCGCCCCTGTCCGTCCGTCCGTCCGTCCTGTCTGTGTGTTAGCAGCTAATCTCTGGCACCGTTGGCCCGGTCGCTCCGAAACTGTGCACACACACTCCCTGGATGCCAATTCAGAACCTCTGCCCCAATTTTTTCAAATGGGCCTGTTATAGCGCCACCAGGAGGCCGATTTGTGCAAAACCCTTTTTTTTTACATTACTCCTACAGATTTTATCCAAACGTCATGCAAATCGGTACACAGTATCTCTATAGTCATGTGATCAACACAAATCTGTCCGATTTCCCATATTCCATCCTCATTGCCTATGGTTGGCTTCCAAAGTTTGCAGGATTGGTCCGTTTTGAACAAAAAGCCTCAAACTATGCACGCAGCTTGCGATTTCCGTGAATTTTCACACGCACATTCCCACTAGGCCGAGGAAGAAATGCCACCCTTTTCACATTGGCCTGTTATAGCGCCACCAGCAGGTCTAATTTAGCAAAACACATTTTTGGAACAAAATGCCTCAAATCATGAATGCAGTGTCTGATTGCCGTGAAAGACCTAAGAATAAATGGCACCCTTTTCACATTGGCCTATTATAGCGCCACCAGGAGGCCACAATAACGTACCTGACCTGGCGGAGACCTGTGCTCCGAGGAGCACTTTTTCTAGTTTAAACTGTGTTTACTTCAGTAGTCTCGGATGGCTTAGAGTGGAGGAGAGTTTCCCATCTTTCATTGTTTGGTTTTAAAGATCCTAAATGGCTTAGTTCCCAAATGCTTACTTAATTATTTGTCCAGAGAGAGGGATGCTCATGGGTACTCGACCAGGGGGAGTTCTTTTGATATTGTTCCCCCCAGGTTTAGACGCTTAAGGGCAAGAATGCGTTTTATTACACAGTCACTACTTAGTGGAATGCTCTGTCAGCAGATCTGAAATCCCTGAATTCCCTTCCAAAGTTTAAAACTGATCTTAAATCATGGCTTCATTTAAATACTAATTGGAGTTAGATTAACTCAACCCCTAGCTGGACTGCCCCTTGGCTATAGATAGCTCACTATCTCGGTGTGCCTCTGTTAATTCACTTGTCCTTAACTGTATTTATTAGTATTTCTTTTTGTGTTTTATGGTTGTTTGTGTTGGGCATTGTATGTCTCATAGTGGACCACAATGGAAACAAGCTTCAGATTTTTTGTGTCTAATCCACATTGGTGCTTTTGAATGGTGACACTGACTGTTGTTCTTTTAATTGCTTGCCAATAAAGCATTATATTCTAAATAAAAATGGGCAAGAGAGAATCCTATGTGTCAGGGGTGCTAGAGCACTAGAGCTGTAGCACGGAAGCTGAGTGTGTGCCTGTGCTGCTATTACTTTCATCTGCTCTCCTTGCTAGAGCACTGCTACTGTTCTCATATACTGTACAGTACATTGGAATATATTCTGGCTAAGCGGGACTTGGAGCGATGGGCACGATTCAAGACCTTAAATTGAATTACACCTAGTTCAGCTCATGATGTGGTATTATTAACTCTCACCAGGGCACAGTGGGTGCATATCTCTGAGAGGCAGATAAATTGCATCGAGAATATAAGGCGTAGAGTAGACATGGGAAA